>NW_020954571.1:16670989-16858413 GCF_900497805.2 Vombatus ursinus | reverse complement strand
CTTCCTTCCTTCCTTCCTTCCTTCCTTCCTTCCTTCCTTCCTTCCTTTCTTCCTTTCTTTCTTTCTTTTCTTTTTTCTTTCTTTCTTTTTCTCTTTCTCTCTCTCTCTTTCTTCTCTTTCTTTCTTTATTGTGGACTGATGATTATGCGCAGGATAAAGGGATCTGGATGGTTTTACTCCCCAGGGTTAGATACTTTCTAGCAATCTGGGGTGAAGGTGACCCTGCCTTGCTCCGCCCCACCCCACCCCACCCCCAGCCATGGAATTGCCCACTGTGAAGACACTGCTCCTACATTAGTTCTTTAATGCAATAGCTGGTGAGGTAGGTGGCAAGTAACTACTCTCTCATTATCCCCTTTTCGAGAGGAAGAAATGACTATGGCAGAGGTAATTAGAATATTTTTACACAGTCCTTAAACTTTTGTATTTTTCTTAGCCTAATTGAAGCTACCTAATGTATTCAGACTTCTAAGTGTTTGCACTTAAGAGATGGGTAAGTTAAATATCCAGCACACAATTCATGAATACCAAATCCAAAGATGTCATATGATTCCATGGCATTATGGGAATTCTGTGTGTGTGTGCTTTGCGTGGAGCATTCCATCTGAGTGTACCCAGTATCTAACGAAATAGAATGGGCTATGTTGTGGCTAGGATACCATGCATTGGATTAGAAACCAGGGGACCCACTTGGGTTCAGATCCCACCTTTAATACTTATTAAGTATGTGACTATGGTACAGTTACCTAGCCTTTCCCAGCTTCAGATTCTTATCTGTAAAATGGGGATAATAACAATAATGGCTTTTTAGGGCTGTTGTGAGTAACAAATGAGATAATTCATGGAAGGAATTTTGTAAACCTTACAGCACTATATAAATGCCATCTATTATTAGCTTATCTGTAAAATAAAGACATTGGCTTCTGAGGTCTCTCTCTAAAACTCTATGAGATTAAAAAGTCACCAATCTGTGCATACCCTTTGATCCAGAGATATCACTACTAGTCCTATACCCCAAAGAGATCAAAGAAATGAAAAGACTCATATTTACAAAACTATGTATAGCAGCTTTTTTAGTATTGGCAAAGCATTGTAAACTAAGGGGATGTTCATTAGTTGGGGAAGGTGAACAAGTTCTAAATATGAATATTATTCCATTCGTATATTCACTAGTGTTACATATAACTATGATGGAATATTATTATTCCAAACAAAAAGATGAAAGAGATGATTTCAGAGAAACCTGGAAAAACTTACTGATGAAGAGTAAGGGGAGCAGAACCAGGAGAGCAATTTATACAATAACAACAACATTGTAAAGACAAACTTTGAAAGGCTTAAGAACTCTGATCAGTGCAATGAGCAACCATGATTCCAGCAAGCCAATGATGAAACATGTTCCCCATCTCCTGACAGTAGTGATAGACCCAAGATGCAGAATGAGACATGCATTTGGCCAATGTAGATGTTTGTTTTGCTTGACTATGTGTCTTTGTTATAAAGGTTTTGTTTTTCTTGTTTTTGTTTTTGTTTTTGTTTTTGTTTTTAAATGAGAAAGGGAGGTAGAAAGGATGAAAAATAAATGCTTGTTAAATGAAAAAAGTAAAGTAAAAGTTTAAGAAACTCTATGGGATCTAAGCATAAATAGATGAGTTGTTTAAATTAATTTCAAAATCTGTCTTTGATTTAAAAAAAGCATAGAATGCACTTGGATAAAAAATGAGCACTGGATTTGTATGTAGTCAAAAGGCTTGGGTTTCAAATCCTGGTTGTGCTACTTATTACCTGTATGACCTTAGACATCACTTTCTGTCTCTGGGCCTCAATGTCCTACTCCATATGAGTTTAAATGGATGATCTTTAATGTCCCTTCAACACGAAAGATTATGGTCCTAAAATCTTATAATCAAGGAAATTTTCAGCATAAGAAACTTCAGTGCCTAGCCAGTATTTTACCACTGTCCATTCCAAAAATAATTGTTGAATTGCATCATAGAGTGTCTTTGATCTGCCTCCCATAGATGAAGAACATTGTGCACATGAATGTGTCAATGGAGAAGGCTGAGAAGAAAAGTATGGTGAGTCTTTAAAGACATAGAGTTAGCCATCTGGTCCAACTCTGCAACAGTTTGGTAAGGTCAATCAGTAAGTCAACAAGCATATATTAAGCACCTACCATATACCAGGCTCTGTGCTAAGTGCTAGGGATACAAAAAAAGGCAAAAGACAGTCCTTGTTCTCAAGGGGCTCACAGTCTAATGGGGAAGACGGCATGCAAACAACTATGTTTAAACAAGCTATATTCAGGATAAATTGGAAATAATCAAAACACTGGAATTAAGGGAACTCCTGCAAAACTTCCTATAGAAGGCAGAGTTTTAGTTGGGACTTGAAGGAAGCCAGGAAGCAGAGATGAGAAGGGAAAGCATTCCATTCATGAAGGATAGTCAGTGCAAATGTCCAAAATTAGGAGATAGATTGTATTGTTCAAGGAACAGTAAGGAGGACAGTGTCACTGGATTGAAGAATACATTGGGAGGCAGGTTGGGGAGGGGTTAAGGTTTAAAAATATTGGAAAGGTGGGAGGGAGCAAGTTATAAAGGTCTTTGAATGCCAAACAGAGGAGTTTATATTTGATCCTGGAAATAACAGGGAGCCACTGGAGTCTACTGAGTGGCGTGTGTGTGTGTGTGTGTGTGTGTGTGTGTGTGTGTGTGTCTGTGCGTGTGACATGACCAGCCCTGTGCTTTCAGAAGATCACTTTGACAACTGAGTAGAGGATGAATAGGAATGAGGCAAGCTATTTATTACAACAGTCCAAGCATGAGGTGATGGGGGTGGCAAGTTGAATAGTTGCTCCCTTACCAGAATCACAAAACTTTTCAAGACCAGGAAGAACCTTAGAGACCATCTAGTCTGTTCCTCTCATTTTAAAGAGGAGGAAACTGAGTCTGAAAGGGTTATTTGACTTGTCCAAGGACACACAGCTAATCAGTGATGGAGCAGGTCCAGAGTACATATCTTTTGGCTCCTAATCGCAGTGCAACACTGTCAGTGCTCTGCAACCCCCTTTCTGCTCTTAGAGGGTGTATCTGGTTTCACCGGGCCCTATTTTGAAGATCTGCTTTAGGCTGGGCAGGGGCCGATAAGGTATAATGAATTTGAGAATGAAGCCCCCAAGAAGTTAGACAAGTGTGAGGTTGTGTCTATTCTAGGATGAATTTAGGAGCACCCTCTGTCTATTCTAGTTCAAAGTATATCCCCTTGCTCTGGAACCTGCCACTGACCTGTGAGCCAAGTTAGGACAAAAGCACCGTCTATGTTGCCAAATTGGCCCTTAGCTTGATTTCAGTCAAGCTACAAATACAATAAATGAACAGGTCCCTTCAACCGAGGAGCTTACATCCTAATGGGGAAGACAACAAGTACATATATTAGCATATAATGAATAAATATAAAAAGAATAAATACAATATATACAAAGCAGTTAAGTACAAGGTGGTTTGAGAAGGATGGCCTGGAGGGAATCAGGGAAGACTTCATGTAGAAGGTTGTTCCAGGAAGCTTGACTTGAACGTCATCCAAGGTTTAGCAAACTCTTTACTCCTGCTCTTCACCTCCAGGAAGGCAGGGTAACACCAGCAGTCATGCTGGGAGCCTCCTCCCTGTCATTGCAGCATCTGATTATACACTGGCTGGTATTGTTCTCTAATTGTTTTCTTTCTGTTCTTGACTCCTCAATTAGATTGTAAACTCCTCAAGGGCAAGAATTGTGCATCTTCTACTTTGTATTCCCTGCAGCACCAAGGCCAAAGTATAAAGGCAGCCTTACATGGAGCCAAAAAGCAACAGCCTGAATGATCTGATTGGTTTCAGGAAAATCCTCTAAATCTTCCCCACTTGTATAATGGAAAGAGCCCTGGATTTGGAGTCAGAAGCATGGGTCCTGTTACCGACTACTTAGGTGACCTTAGACAAGTCACTTCAACTTTCCTGGACCTTTGTTTCCTTATCTGTAAAACGAGGAGTTTGGATTAGATGATCTCCTCGGTGCCCTTCCAGTTCTAATTATTATCTTACTGCAAAAATTTTTAGAGGTTCCACCTCTAGGAATTTATTCCCATGGGTTTAAGCATTGCTTTCCCCTCTTTTAAAATGCAAATCCAGCACCCTCCCCTTCCACCCTCCTTTAGTAAACTTCTGCATCACTAACACCTTAGTGTGCATGAGTTTATGAGAGAATTTTCTTCCACAAGAGTTCCCAGGAGGACGTGGAAGTGTGTTGAAAAAGGAAGTGTAGAATCCCAGAGACATGCTTTGCTAATTTCTTAATGTTGCCAATGATGACCCCATGCTTAATAAATACATTTTATGACTTGATTTGGATACATTTAGAGACACTCAAGCCACAGATTGTCACCACTTTGTGGAGTCCTTTCTCAAAGTAGGGAGTAGTATGTAGTAATATATTGATCTTCCAAAATCTCTTCTTGCACTATCGGCTTCTATTGTGGAGTAATATATAATTGCAAACATCAGAAACCATAGATCTGGGCTGAATGATGGAGAATAATGGGAACTGATCAACAGATTTGAGAAGCACGTGTAGGTTATTTTGGAGAATCAGAGTGATGAGGCTGACTTTTGCCTAGCAACTATGAAGGCCTCATCTAATTCTGCCCAGTAACAGGAAGCTCTGTCAGATAACAAAAACCTTGCTTCCTTAGCTCATACTCTGTGTATGTGATTAGCTCCCCCATTCTGGAGCAAGCTAAGGTCCTTGTTCTGTGATCACATCTTTGAACTGTTTTTCAGCACACCTGCTTCCCTGTCCTGCCTCTCCCTTTCCCTGTGATCAACTACTCATGTAGGAGCATACTCTGCTCTCAGCTGAATGTACAAAATTTGTGTACAAAAACAAACCTCTGTATTCCTGCAAACTGCTAGCATCCCTTTTTCCAGGGCTAGCCCACTGCTTTTGCATCAATGAAGTTCTCTTGACTAGGAGAACATCTGCCTCTTGAATTCTTTCCAAATGACTCAATTCCTGCACCTCATCATCCTCTTCAAGAGGAGACAGCAAGGTGAAGTGGAAAGAACATTGGACTGAGTGGGAGTTAGGAGACCTGAGTTCCCCTTCTTGCTCAGGAACAGCAAATAAACACTATCAATCCTAGAAAAGCTGTGTCAATCAACTGCCTTATGATGCCCTTGGATCCCTGTAACTCTAAACCAAAATATCCTTCATTGCCAATATTCCCCTTTACAATCTGTTCCCCCCATTAGAATATAAGCACCTTGAAGGCAGAAACTGTCTTGTTTTTTGTATATTTATATGTAAATATATATATATTATATATTTATCCCCAGAATTCAGTACAGCACCTAACACACAATGAGCACTTAATACATGTTTTTTCATTCATTCGTTCATTCATGATCTTTAAATTCCCCAGATGTGCAAACTGAGGTCCAGAACAATTAACTAAAGGGCCTTACTAAGATCACTAAGGTAGTAAGTAGCAGGCCTTCTGACTCCTGAGTGGAAAAACAGCTTTCCTAATGGTGGATTCAGGGGTAATGATAATGAACATAACCATGACAACCACCTACAAATAGCTTCAAGGAGAAGAATTATGAGGGAGAACTCATTTAACTAGTAACTAAGAGCAGTGGGATGGTTATCTAAAGGCCAAGAGAACAGATTTGATCTTCAGATGGCCTAGTTAGCTGTGCTCTGTTAAAAGGCTGCACACAGCCACTGTTGTACTGACTATGTTTATTGCCAGTTCTACAGCATTTTAGCAGTATAAGAACAACTGAATTTAACACTTAATTAGCAAGAAAATTTAGTTAAAATAAGAAGTTACCAGTTCAAGAGCTCTCACTGAAGCACATCAAGTGAAGTCCTTCCCCCCAGTGGAATGGCCTTGCTATGTTTCATTATCCCAAGTGGAATGGCTTTGCTATTTCCCGGGGTCCTAATTTCAATCCATCACTCTGTCCTAAAATGCTGGAATATGGGTGAGAGAATAGACAGTTCAACACAATACATCCCAGTAATAGGAAAAATATCTCAAAGTACCAACTCTAGTGGTGAATCAGTGATAAATATCATAGAATATAGAGCTGGCACATGATTTAGAGGAGAATCTTGTCCGATTTCCCTATTTTACAAGAAAGAAAACTGAGGCTCAGAGAAGGGAAATAACTTGCTCAAGATCAAATTAGAACCCAAGTCTCCTGATTCCTTCATTACTTGTCTTTTCATTCTATCAGACTGCCTTCTTGTTTTGGAAACATAATTTCAGAGCCATAACTAGCATTTTTCATACCTAGTACAAGCTTCATATAATACATTTGGTGTGAGCTACATGAATGCCTTAAATTGAGTTTTTAAGGCAAATTCAGCTGGGGACAGAGGATAGAGTGATGGACTAACATAAGGACCCTGGGAAATAGCAGTTATTCCGGGGAGATGAAACACAGCAAGGCCATTCCACTGGGGAGAAGGACTTCACTTGATTTTCTTCAGTGAGATATCTTGAACTGGTAATTTCTTATTTTGACTAATTTTTCTTGCTAACTCTTAAATTCAGTTGCTCCTATGCTGGCTTAAAAAAAAAATCTGTGCCATCAACACCTTCCAAACTTCAGTACCCTAGAGAGAAATCCATGATCGCCCCATCCAAGTAATGGCTCAGAGCACTTCCAATTCATTCAGACGTCTCAAAGGGCATTTGTACCAGACTGACCCACACTATGGCTTGGAAAGAGACAGTATTTGGAAAAGAGAGCTCCCACAGTCACAGTCACTGAACAAGATAATATAATTTTTTAAAAATTGTTTTTTGGTAACTGTGAATCTCTTCGTCCTGTCTCTTGGCCCCTGGCCTTCCTTCCATCCTGTAAACAGAGAGGGAGCATGGATTTCTTATCTGATGGCCCAATCTGTGATCCTGAAGAATGTACCTCAGAGTTCTTAGCTACTGGCTGAGAGGGATGAATAAATGTATTTGTCTGGCTTCAGGCTTATTCATAACCCCTCTGGGCCGTATGCAAAAGTAAGGTCTTCACTTGCTTGGTAGGTACTAAATTATAGCCAAGGAGTTGAAGCCCCATATAATTAAAAGACAGCAACAGGGCCTCTTGAGAGTCTGTTAAGCTTGCTGAGTAAACAGCCAGGCACAGCACACCAAGGCTTGTCCTAATTAACAGGACGCTGTTTTCAATCCATCATCCTGCTCTTGGGCTGGGAAACCAAAGTACCAGAATGCCACTGAACAGTTCTCCATCAGGACAACATGAACCCATAGCTCCAGGAGGCTAGAAATCGCTTCTACTGCTGAACTTCCCCCAACCCCTCCCCAACCAAACTCTTCTCCAGGGGTTATTCTTCTCCTCTCTTCTCTTCTGGAAACTTTGGGTGGTTCCTGAGGGAGCCTGAGTCACCCCCGTAACTGGTCCTAGTTTGAGCAAGCCTTCTTTTTCTGAATTCACCCAATTAGAGCAGGGCTAGGGGTACACAGGATAGGCAGCAGCTGCCTAGAATATAACACATAGAGGGCATAATGAGGGATAACGCAGGAGCTGCACCCATGATTTCACTGATATAAGGAGCTTCTAGGTGAATAAAATTCCCTCTACCAAGGCAAGATGGCACCTTCTCTGCCTTTAATTGTCGGAGAGAATTGCCTAGGGCACCAAGAGGTTAAATGACATACCCAGGGTCATGCAGCCAGTATGTGTCAGAGGCACATACGCAAGTTTTTCTGGTTCAAAGGCCAGCTCTCTAGCCACTACATTTTGCAATAAATGACATGTTTTAGATTTTTTTAAATGCATATATTTCTTAATTCTGGAAAATCTTCCTATCTGTGGAACATAGGTTTTATTTTGCAATAAGTGAGGCTATGTATATTAGAGCAAATATTTCAAACTTTCTGTGGTATAGTAAAAAAGGGCACTAGATTTGTAGTCATAGAACCTGAATTAAAATCTTATTCAGTCGTGTCTGACTTTTCACAACTCCATTTGAGGTTTTCTTGGCAAAGATACTGGAATGGTTTGCCATTTCCTTCTCTAGCTCATTTTACAGATGAGGAAACTGAGGCAAATAGAATTAAGTGACTTGACCAGGGTCACACAGCTAGTAAGTGTTTGCAGCCTTTTTTGAATTCAGGAAGATGAGTCTTCCTTACTCCAGGCCTGTCACTTTATCCACTATGCCACCTAGCTGCCCTTAAATCTTGATTCTGCTACTAATCCTCAGTGTGACTTTAGGAAAGCTAGTTTACCTCTCAGGACTTCAGTTTATTCCCTTACAAAATGAGTGGATTGCATTAAATCTCTCAGTTCCTGTCCTGCTGCAGGACTTCTGTTGGTCAGGGACACAAAACTTTGACCCAGGGCACACATAAATCTTTTCTGGAATCTGCTGTCAGGGTTAGAAAAATTAATTGATGAATTAAGAGGAAACACCAAATAAAATAAAGCCAGATACACAAATGCAGAATTTTCAACCAAGCCTAATTTTGTCTGACCGAGCCTGGGCAGTTCTTTCCTCCCTGGGCCATCTCTACAGTATGGCAGGGCTGCAGTAGTCTTTCTGCTTATGTTTCTGGTGATTCTTCTCTGGAACAAAACTCAGCTACTCCTATTCTAGTAATGGTTTGGCCCTAAACTAATAATAACACAGACAATTTGTACCTACTATAACAGAAAAGTTGTTTCATCATATCGTTCCGGGGGGGAAAAGAAAGAGTAATTGCTCATTTTTCTTTTGTAGTAGGTACTTCTAAGGACAGGTTAGTATTGCTTTTTGTCCCAGAAGATAGGGTTTACACAGAAGAGGTACCGAGAGAATGAGTGATGGTAACACAGGGTACCATCTTCACTCATCCCACCTCATCATAGTGAGATAAAAGCAGGAAAAGGGTAAGAAGAGCAATCAGCAGTGTCAACCATTAATATAGGCAGGATACATAGCTGCCTACTATAGCTACTGTGGTGAGGCCTTCCTACCCACAGGCCAATTACTAATATCTGAAATTCTACCATTAAAAATCCTTTCTTTTGAGTTAAAGTTACTATCCCCCGTTAAAATGCTCAATCCTTTGGGAGGAATAATACATTCAACCCTTATTAGTCAATTATACCTTTGTGTGAATTGTTTTGTTTGATGATTTCTAGCCATCAGTGGAAGGTAAACAGAGTATGGGAAAATCCTAAGGCTAATGGGGGAAGAAAAGGGAAAACATTTATTTAGCACCTACTATATGCCATCCACTGTGTTAAGTGCTTTTACAAATATTATCTCATTTGATCCTCACAACACTTCGAGGGAGGTGCTATTATTAACCTCATTTTACAGTTGAAAAAGCTGAGGTAAACAGAGGTTAAATGACTTGTCCAAAGGGAGAAAATTTGGAACTCAAAGTTTTAAAAACATGTGTTAAAAAATTGTTTTCACATGCAACTGGGAAATAAGAAACACAGGAAATGGGGTATAGAAATCTATCCTGCCCTACAGGAAAATAGAAGGGGAAGGGGATAAGAGAAGGGGGAGAGATAGAAGGGAGGGCAAATTAGGGGAAGGGGTATTCATAATGCATGCCATCTTGGGGTGGAGGGAGGAATGAGATGGAGAGAAAATTTGGAACTCAAAATCTTGTGGAAGTGCATGTTGAAAACTAAAAATAAATAAATTTAAAAGAAATCCAAGCTATAAATTTAAAAAAAAAAATGACTCGTCCAGGGCCACACAACTAGTAAGTGTCTGAGATCTGACCTGAATTCAGGTTCTCCTGACTCCAAGCCTAGAGTTTTATCCACTGTGACACCAGATGCCTCTATAATAATGGAAAGACATCACAGGGTGCAAGGAGCCACAAGGTATGATGGAAAGCTCACAAGATTTGGAATCTAAAGACCTAGGCTTGAGGATAGATAGATATACAGATAGATGGATGGATGGATGTAGATAAGTAAATAGATACAGAGATAGATGATAGATAAGTAAATAGATAGCTATACAAAAAGACAACAAAAGAGGTGCACATTTACTAAGCCAAAATATAAAGTAGTTGCTTAATTTCTATCAGACTGCATAGTTTCCATGATGCAGTGGAAAGTATATAGCCAGGACAAGCAAGTCACCTACACCCCTAGCAAAAAATAAAATAAAATAAAATACTGTATGGCAAGCTTGAATTCTTCTGCCAGCTCTGCCTCCCCCCCTTCACCTCTCCCTCTCTGGGAAAACCACATGACTAAACGGTGTGGCCCTTCACCCCCAACAGGTGTCTCAGTAGGGCCGTGTGCAGGGCGTCTTGCTTCAGGGTGGGGAGGGGTGGGTCCCCATACTCACACCTACACTGCTATAAATAGAGCAACCTCTGGGACTCCAGACTTAGCATCCTTTCTCCTCATCCCTGTTTGAGCTCACTCCACTTGTCTGAGGCCATGGACCCTGGAGAGTGTACCTGTATGTCTGGTAAGTGGGGCTGAGCTCTGGTGGACCCACTGAGGCATGAGGAGAGTCTCCTTTTCCTTTTTCCACTAAGGATATTGCTAAATTTCCTGACATCTGTCTCCCTTTAGAAGAATAAGGACTTTAAGCATAAGCTTTTCCTCTTTGTATGGCTCTCATGCATAGATTTTATGGCCTCCCTAACCTCAGTACAGACCTCAGATGACAGGGATGCTTTCTCAGGGATCTAGCGATTCTGTGAGTTTACTGTCCCACAGACTCAGTGTGTGTAAGTTTCCTGAGGGACCCAGAGAGCCCCAGTTACACATGCAACCAGACATTGTAAGCATTTCTAGATTCTAGAGCTCCAAGATTAGACTTTGCTTGCTCTCACAGGATGACACAGTGGTGTGAGAAGGTGGGATCAGAGGAGATGATGTTCAAAGCCACCCCGTCCATTTGCAATATTATAAAGGCAAGGATCTCAAGAAAACTCATTTTTAAAGTTTTTGTTAGAATAATAACAAGAACAAGTTTATAAAAAGGTAAGATGTGACGGCTAGACTCCCTGCCCAGGACCCCTCAAACCATGACTGTGACTTTTAGTCCCTGACTTAGATGACGTACAAAGGTTTTTATTGGTTAAAATTCAAGATTTATACAAGGCATAATGAGAAAATAAGAATTTGTGGTTTTTATGGCATTAAAACACTATATGTATTTATATATATGTATGTGTATATGTATGCATATGTATGTATACATATGGCATCTAACATACTATATATGGTAATTATCTGCAAAGAAACTAATGAATTACTCTTTTTACCCCTCCCTTTATATCACAACTTTTAGATAATGTGTTAGTGTCTTCCCTCTCCTTAAATTTTCTTAGACTTGTCTGCCTCTCTCCTTTGCACTCATCATTTCCCCAGCTTGGGTTACATTTACCTGCATTCATGTTGAAGGGCCCTCCCCCTTCTCTTTGGCTACTTCCTCCCCACCCCCATAGAAATTAAGCTGGTTAAGGGTAACAGCTGTCATTTTCATCTTCGGGTTTCTGCTGCTTGCTTAGCCCAATACCTTGCCTTATGCACAGTAGATGTTTAATCATTGTTTGCCTGAATGAATGAATGATGTGGGCAGGATATCATTGACTCCCCAAGCCAATGCTGAGAGTAGATTCCATTGTGGATTTCATCCACCCTAATTCTTTGCTCCTGAAGTTGAGTGGTCTGAAATGAGATGATAACAGGAACCCTTTGAGGTTGTTTTTTTCTTCAGCAGCATACGGGACTCAGGAGAGCTAATATTCTGCACATAAATGGGCTGTTACCCTCATTTGCCTGGGGCACTCAATACTCCATTGGGCATTGCTGTTCTGTAGAAAATACCCCAGACCCTGCAGCATGTATGAGCACAATGGGGACCCAAGTTGACTCAGAGAATGGCAGCTAATCTCATGGCTGATGCTTTCGGTGGTCTCTTACAGGAGGAATCTGCATCTGTGGTGATAACTGCAAATGTACATCCTGTAGCTGTAAGACATGTCGGAAAAGTGAGTACAGTACCATATGTGGTCCTTTTCACCAATTAATTCTGGGTTCATAGTCCAAAGGCCCAGTGTAGACTCAGTTATACCCTTGTGTGGTTCATTTGCAGTATAACTTAGTAGAGAGGAAGATCTACATTCCAATTCCATTTCTTCCATTCTTTTGCTATGTAACACCAGCAAGTCATTTCTCCTCTCTAGGTCTTATTGTCTACCCTGTAGAACAAGGGGATTTTACATTCATAACCTCTAAGGTCCTTTCCAGCTCTGATATTCCATTCTTTTTTTTCTCTTGGAACCCACAATTTCTCATCTTTGATTTCCTCTGTATGAAACTGCTTCTAATTCCCCTTTTCACCCAAATATGACGCTAGAAAATGATGGCTTAATATGGGAAAAAAAGATAGAAATGATTCCTTCCCTTCTTCTCCCCCTTTGTCCTTCTTGCTTCTTTCCCTAAATCCCTGGAACTTTTTTGTGTGACCTCCCCCCAAAGCGAGAATGAAGCAGAGATCCCCGGAATGTTTTTCTTTCTTTCTTTTTAAAAATTATTTATTCAGTATTTTTCCCAATTACATGTAAAAACATTTTTAACATTCATTTTTTAAAATTTTGAGTTCCAAATAATTTTTCTCCCTCCCCACATTCCTCATTGAGAAAACAAGCAATTTGATAGAGGTTATACATATTCAGTCATGCGAAACATACTTCCATATTAGTCGTGTTGTGAAAGAAAACACAGACCAAAAAGAAAAATAAAGTTTTTAAAAAGTATGCTTTGACATATTTGCTCTCTTTCTCTCTCTCTCTTTTTTGTTGTTTCTTCTTTCTCACAGTTTCTCCCATTGGTTCTATTTCTTCTTTACAACATGACTAATGTGAAAATAGGTTTAATATGAATGTATATGTTGAGCCTATATGAATTTATATGCTGTCTTGGGGTGGGGGAAAGGGAGAGATGGGGAGAAAATTTGGAACTCAAAATTTTATGAAAGTGAATGTTGAAAACTAAAAATAAATACATAAATGTATTATTTTTAAAAAAGTATGCTTTGATCTGCCTTTGGATGTCATAAGCTCTTTCTCTGGAGATGGATAGCATTTTTCATCATAAGTTCCTCAGAATTGTCTTGGATCATTGTATTGCTGAGAATAGCTAAGTCATTCTTGTGAAAGATTGATGATTAATGATGATTAATTAATTAATTGATGATTAATTCTTGTCAGTTGATTATCATACAATATTGTTGTTACTGTGTACAATGTTCTCCTGGTTCTGATCACTTAACTCTGCATCAGTTCATGTAAGTCTTCCCAGGTTTTCTGAAACCATTCTGCTCATCATTTCTTATAGAACAATAGTATTCCATCACAATCTTATATCATAACTTGTTCAGCTATTCCTCAATTGATGGACATCCCCTTAATTTCCAATTCTTTGCCACCACAAAAAGAGTAGCTATAAATATTTTTGTATATATAGGTCCTTTTCCTTTTTTATTATCTCTTTGAGAAATAGATCTAGTAGTAGTATTGCTGGGTCAAAGGGTATTCATGATTTTATAGCCCTTTGGGCATAGTCCCTGGAATGTTTTTCATAGGCCTCAGAAGTGTTGGACTGAAATATGAGTCAATCAGAAAACAAGAACACAAATATTCATGCTTCCTCTCCCCTGCCCCAAAGTCCCAGCCAACCTGAAGATACCTATATTTCCTTTTGTACTAGAAGTGTAAGGGAAATTGGGCCCAAATGACCTTCAGTTCTCCTGGGTGGTTTCATTTCTTACTGGCACTTTTGAGTAGATATAATCTGTTCTGGACCAATCCTCCCTTATCTCTCCTCCCTCTTTCTATTCACTGTCACTCTTGCCCCAAAACCCAAAATGGTGGTAGTGGTAGTAGCAGTGGTAAACAGGGATTGACAGGAAAGGGCAATAGTTAGAATTTTGAGGAAGGGAGTTAAGGTCAGAGTTGGAGTAGGGGTCATGGTCAGTTTTGCGGAAGTCACAATCAGGACTGGAAAGTAATTTGTAAATCTTAAAATGACATAATATGTGAATGATTATTGGGGGTACATGGCTAAGATTTGGAAGCTATAAGCATGATAGAAGTGTCATGGTCAGATTGAGGGTATCATGATCAGGGATTGAGGGCATGGTGAGGTTGTAGTTGGAGGAATCATGATCAGAATAGTGTTCTGCTTGACAGATTCTGAGGTTTGAATCATGATGATTGACTAGGAAATGCAAGTTTTGATTAGTGGTCTCCCCATCCTCTTACTTCTTTAATTGTGAATTTCTAATAAGAGGTCATGAGCATGTTTGTGAAGTAAAGGTCATAGTAATAGTTTGAGTGGTCACGGGTAGGGAGTCAAGGTCAGGGTTGGGATGTCATCAGGTTAAATGGTGTTCAATTCAGGGGAACTGTTCCCATGTATTTTCCTACACACATTTTAAGCCCTGATTCCCCTAAGAACTGACATTTCGTTCCCAAGGCTGAGTGGAAAGACTGACCCAAGGCTGAGATCTGCTTTTTTTTATCATTTCCTTTCAGGTTGCTGTCCCTGCTGCCCACCTGGTTGTGCCAAATGTGCCCAAGGATGTATTTGCAAAGGAGGATCGAATAAATGCAGTTGCTGCCCATGAAATATGCATGTGCAATGATAAGATGGGATGGGGAGGGGAAGGATTGCTAGGAAATCTTCTGTATGTTTGCTTATTTGAGAAAATGACGTGCGTGTACAGTGTGTTGTATTTTTTATATATTTGTCCAAGCTTAACCTTGGTAACCTTCCTATAAGGCAATCCTAGCAATAAAAATCTTGTTATGTTTATTGAGCTCTGAGAATTAATTTAACCCAACATCATGGGAATGCTGCAGTTGCTATGTATCACCTGGCTTGGTGATCACAACTGCAAAGTGGGCTGGATGGGGAGGTCTTATAAGAAAAGAGTTACTTTAAAAAGCCCAAAACATACCTCCGCCCAGGATGGCATGCAATCTGATAGAGGATCTACTTGCATATTCATAGTAAGCATATTTTCCCATTGGTCATGATATAAAGAACAATTAGAACTAGCGGGAGGAACCATGAGAATGAAGCAATAAAACAAAACAACAAGAGAAAAGGAGAGCGAATAGTGTGCTTCCATCTGCATTTGGACTCCATGGTTCTTTCTCTGGATGTGGATAGCAGTTTCCATCGTGAATCTTTTGGAATTGTCTTAGACTCTTGCACTGCTGTGAAGAGCCAAGTCTATCTACAGTCAATCTTGATGATGGCCTTTATAGTTTGAGTTGGGAGAGTCAATCCTCTAACCCTTTCTTATGGACCCCTCCCTCCCATTAAGATGAACTCCTTGTGATCATGCAAAGAAAAAAAACAAAGCTCAAAACAGGTTGCATGGCATGAAAATTCCTAACACCAAGAAATATGGGGCATTAGCTGCTTCTGGCTTTGCTCCATTGCACTAAGGCCTATTTTGATGCAATTAGGCCAGGAGTTTTCCCTGTCTCTGTATTTTCATAGAAGATTTCACATAATTAAATAGAAAAACAAATTGGGTTATGAGACATCTTGCTTGCTCTCCAGATCTGTATATGTGTGTGTGTGTGAAAAACCTTCCAGTAAAAGAGTCATTATCCTAATAGTCAAAGACAAGTTTAATATGAACTGTGTTCCGGTAGTTTTACTTTGTGTCTGGGCAGTGCCATACAAGGAACCAGTCATATATTTTTTTCTCAGTGCAGAAGATGGGAGGCAGGAGGGAGAGAATGGGGATATTTATTTGAAAACAAAATAAAATTTAATTTAACAATAACAACAACAACAACAAAGAGCCTATCAGAAGCCCAGCTCTGCCTGGAACAAACTGTGATCTTATGCAAAACACTCCCATGCTCTGGGTCTCAGTTTTCTCATCTATAAAATAAGAGGGTTAGAGCAGGTGGTTTCTAATGGCCCTTCTACCTCTGACATTCCTTGCATTTGTAGACAGTTGACTTACGAAAGTCTTCCTTTATAAACCTTAATAGATGTGAGTTATGAATTCTCCCTACAATGCTGAAATCTTGCCAGTGTGATGATTTTTCATCCCAAAAATCAACATCTCCCCAGTGCTTATTAAAGGTAAACCTAGAAAGTATCTTCCTTTAAAGAATTCAAGGAGCTGCACTCAGAGGACCTAATTATTTTTACTTTATCCATGGAAGATTGTGGTTGTTGTTCAGTTGTTTCAGTCACATCTAACACTTCCTGACCCTATTTGGGATTTTCTTGGCATAGATACTGGAGTGGTTTGCCATTTCCTTTTTCCAGTTCATTTTACAGATAAACTGAGGCAAATAGGGTTAAGTGACTTGCCCAGAGTCACATAGCTAGAAAGTATCTGAGACTGGATTTGAATTCAGGAAAATGAGTCTTCCTGACTCTAGGCCTGGTACTCTACCCATTGCGTCCCCTAGCTGCTCCATACGAACATCAATAATGATGGTAAGGATAGAATCAGAATTACAGCATCTCCAAGTTGACCTCAAAGGACTTCTAGTCCATTTAGTACATACCAGAACAAGCATGCTCCTCCAACAAATGGACATTTAGCCTTCTAGCTTGGAAACCTCTAATAATGGGGAAATTCCCTACCCCCTTTTCTCTCCTGATTCACCCTAGTAGCTCTAACTCATTAGAATGTAAGCTCTTTGAAGTCAGTGATTGTCTTTCATTTTGCTTGTATTTGTATCCCCAGCACTTAGCATAATGCCTGGTGCATAGTAAACACTTAAGAAGGGCTTGCTTCCTTCTCTTCTTCCTTCCTTCCTAATTGTTAAGGAAATTTTCCCTTATATTAAGCTGAAATCTGCCTCTATGTGGTTTCTGTCATGGCTCCCAGTTCTGTCTCTGGGGCCAAGCAAAACAAGAGTAATCTCTTTTCCACATGAGAGCCCTTCAAATATTTGAAGTCAGCCATTGTGTTTTATCTAGACTAAACAGTCCTAGTGCCCTCAAACAATCCTCATAAGGCTTGACCTTGTAGGCACTCCACATCCTGTTTGCCTTCCTTTGGACACATTCTAGCTTATCAATGTCCCTTCTAAAATGTAGCTTCCAGAATTGACCCTAATACAGACAGAATGTGAGCTTTTTTTAACCATTAAAAGAGCAGCACAGCCTCTGTTTATTTAAAAGAACATTGATTTTTAAAAACAAGACACTGAAGGGCTTCACAGAGCATCATCAGGCATTAGCACAATTTCCTAAGGGTCTCTTGGAAAGTGATGCCATTGGTCCAGGACTCCAGGGACCACATGAGCCCTAAGGAAGCATTCTGAGGAAAAGAGTTATTGCAAACAACCATTCCTATATGTCCAAAGGTGAGAAGGGGGGTCAATGAGTCAAGATAGGGAAGAAGAAAGCTATTCCCTCCTTGCAACAGGATATTTTGTCCATCCTAAATCACTTGTTCAAACTCTCAAAAATGCTGAGAGTCTTTACTGACTTGGAGTCTGGTTTTGTGGATTTGATGGCCTACTTTGCACTGCCTGGGGGTCAACATTTTGCTGAGCCATCAAGGTAGATGGGCCAGGGTCCTGAGCTCCATGTGTTTTATTTTGTATCACTGATGAGAATAATGAGAATTTATGGAATATTGAAGGATTAATTTCTCTGGAGAGCATTGAAACCAAGCCTGGGCAAATGAAAGGAAGAGCACTAGTAGCTCCACAAAGGTGTAGGAAGATGACCAGTTTCCTAATCCTGGACACCATTCTTCTCTTAATTCAGCCTCAAATAACATTCAGAGTCAATGTGATATTTGGACAGAGGGATAGCCTTGGAATCAGGAAAACCTGGTTCTAAGTCCTTCCAGTCACATGCTATCCGTGAGACCATGGACAAATCACTTAACCCAGGCAACTCTACGACTACAAACTACCGGTGACATGCTGATCTGTGTCCACAGAGAACTTCCATACTGAGGGATACTCAAACTAATGAAATCCTAAAAACTAATAGATCCAGATCCCTTCCACCCCAAAAAGAAAATAATATTAGCTTTTTTGGCCACCATATCACACCGTTGGGTCATACTGAGTTAGAAGACCACCAAGATCTACAAATCATTCTTTCAGATGCAATGTTGTCTAGTCACTCTGTTCCATTTTATACTTAAGAAATTGATTTTTGAACCCCAATCTAAGGCTTTACATTTATCCTATTAAATTTCATTTTATTAGATTTGCCCCGAACTTCTAGCCTGTTGAAATATTTTTTTGGATCCTGGCTCTGTCATGCAGTAATAGGTTAGTTACCCCTCCTAGCTTCTTATCTATAAATTTGATAACCGTGCCATCTCTTCTTATCCAAAGCAATGAATAAAACAACAAACATCACAGGGCCAAAGAATGATCCTTGGGATCACTCCTCCAGAGACCTATATCCAAATTTGACACCAAAATTTTAATGACTCTTTGGATACAGTCACTTACCCAGTTCCAAAGGTATCTAACTATACTATTGTTTAGTCCCTGTTTCTAAATTTTGTTCACAAGGATGGAATGAGTTTTGTCAAATGTGTTGCCAAAGTCTAGGTAAATTGTATCTACAGCAAATGTCCAATCTACTAGTCTAGTAATACTTTCAAAAAAAGGAAATTAAGTTAAACTGGTATGATCTGTTTTAAATGAAACCACACTGTTTTTTGTAATGGTTGCAGTCTTTCCTAGACATTCACTAACCATCCTTTTTAATAAAACGTTTTAGAATTTTGCCAGGAATGACATTTGATTCCCTGGTTATCTACAGTTTGCCGATTTTGTTCCCTTTGTGAATATTGGGCCAATTTTTGCAGTATTTCTGCTTCCCGTGATTTTTCAGTGATCATTGAGAATACTCAAAAACAGTGCCTGGCAGTTGTTTTGGTACGCTGCTATGAGGTTTATATGAGCCTGCTGATATCGATGCATAAAATGCAAGTACATGCACTGTTACTTATGTACCAGTAACAGTTTGGTCTGCATTGCCTGAAGGCTGGTTCTGTTATGTTTCTTCCCCCAACACCTCCCCCCCCACCCCCCCCACCCCCACCAATTCTTTAGTACCCTTAAGGGGATTAGGGAAAGTCTAGTCTCTGCTACTGGTTCAAGCCTCCACTGATTGTGTCATCCTAATTTTAGGGGTTCCCTGAACTCCAGTTCCATTTAATCACTTAATGATCAGATTATTTTAAAAAAATTTTTATTATTTATTTACTTTAAACATTTTTAATTTTTTATTTTCAAATTCTCTCCCTCCCTTCAGCCCCTATTTCACCTACTGAGAAGGCAAGCAATATATCAATTACACATATGAAATCATGTAAAATATATTTTTGTATTAGTCCTGTTGCAAAAAAAACCCCCCAAAAATATAAAGGAAGTGAGAAAATTATACTTCAGTTTGCACTTAGCGTTCATCAGTTCTCTCTCTGAAGGTGGATAGCATTTTTCATCAGGAGTCCTTTGGAATTGTCTTTGATCATTGTATTATCAGAATAGCTAAGTCTTTTACAGTTGATCATCATTACAAGGATACTGTTACTGTATACAACAATCTCCTGGTTCTGTTCACTTCACTTAGCATCAGTTCATATAGGTTTTCCCATGTTTTCTGAAACCATTCCCCCCTTGTCATTTCTTATAACACAAGAGCACTCCAGCACAATCATATACCATAATTTATTCAGCCATTCCCCAATTGATGAGCATCCCTTCAATTTTCAACTCTTTGCCACCACAAAAATAGTTGCTGTAAATATTTTTGTACTTATAGGTCTTTTCCATTTTTCTTTGATCTCTTTGGGATATAGTAGTGGTATTGCTGAATCAAAGAGTATGCACAATTCTATAGCCCTTTGGGCATAATTCCAAATTGTTCTCCAGAACAATTGGACCAGTTCACAATTCCAATAATAGTTCACTAGTGTACAAATTTTCCCATATCCTCTCAAGCATTCGTCATTTCTTATAGGTGTATATAGGTATACAGTACCTCAGAGTTGTTTGAATTTGCATTTCAATAATTAATAGTGATTTAGAGCACTTTTAGGTGATTATAGATAGCTTTGATTTCTTCTTTTGAAAACTGCCTGTTCATATCCCTTGACCATTTATCACTTGGGGAATGGTTCTTATTTTTATAAATGTGACTCAGTTTCATATATATTTGAGAAATTAAGCCTTTATCAGAGAAACTTGTTTTAAATTTTTTTATATTACTTTATTGTCTATGGTATCTTTTAGCAAAATGTAGTTTTTGATTATCTCTTTTAAGTCTAGTTTTGCTTTTGCTTTGTCTGAGATTATGATTGCTACCCTTGCCTTTTTTTTTTACTGAAGCACAGATTCTGCTTTTTTTAGCCAAAGCATAATAGATTCTGTTCCAGCCCCTCATTTTAACTCTGTCTTTCTGTTTCAAGTGTGTCTCTGGTAAACAATATATTGTTGGATTCTGGTATCTAATCCATTCTGCTATCTGTTTCCATTTTATGCATGAGTTCACCTCATTTACATTTACGGTTATGATTACTGACTGTGTAATAATACTTCCATCTTATTTTCCTTTGTTTATTCTTTTATCTCTCTTTTTACCCTGTCCCTCCTCAAAAGCCTGTTTTGCTTCTGACCACTGCCTCCCTTAATCCACCTTATCCTCTTTCTTATCCCCTTTCTTATCCCCTTCACCCCCTACTTCCCTATTGGGTAAGTTAGATTTCTATACCCAACTGATCATGTATATATATATTCTTTGCTTTTTGAACCAATTCAGATGAGAGTGAGATTTAAGCATTGCCTACCCCCCATTTTCCGCTCCACTGTGAAAGTTCTTCCTTGTGCACCTCTTTTATGTCTCATTATTCCCCCACCATCTTCCTCTACCTTCCCTCTTTTCTCAGTGCATCCCTCTTTCTCATCATTTTTTTTTTTGAGATCATTCCAACATAATCAATTTACACTCATGCCCTCTGTTTAGGTAGACTCTTAACTGCACTAATAATGATTAAATTCTTAGGAATTAAATGTATCACATTCTCATATAGGAATCTAAATGGTTTAACTTTATTGAATCCCTTATGATTTCTCTTTCATGTTTACCTTTTTGTTCTCTTGAATTTTGAGTTTGAATATAAAATTTTCTACTCAGTTCTAGTCTTTTCATTAGTAATGCTTGAAAGTCTTCTATGTCATTAAATCTCCATTTTTCCCCCTGAAGGATTATACTCAGTTTTGCTAGATAGGTTATTCTTGGTTGTAATCCTAGCTTCTTTGCCTTCTAAAATATCATATGCCAAGTTCTCTGTCACTATACTACAGAAGAATTTTGTGTGATCTTGACTGTGGTTACATGATATTTGAATTGTTTCTTTCTGGATGCTTGCAATATTTTCTCCTTGACCTGGGAGCTCTTGGCTATAATATTCCTGGGAGTTGTCAGTTTGGTATCTCTTTTAGGAGGTGATTGGAGGATTCTTTTAATTTCTATTTTACCTTCTGGATCTAAGATATTGGGGCTTTATAATTTCTTGAAATATGATACTAGGGTCTGTTTTTGGATTGTGGCTTTCAGGTAGTCCAATAATTTTTTTCCAGGTCAGTTGTTTTTTCAATGAGATATTTCACATTTTCTTTTATTTTTTCATTCTTTTGACTTTTTTTTTTTTTTTTGCTGTCTCATGGAGTCATTAGCTTTCACTTGCTCGATATTAATTTTTAAGGAATTATTTTCTTCAGTGAGCTTTTGTACCTCTTTTTCCATTTGGCCAATTATGCTTTTTAAGGAATTCTTTTTTTTAGTGAATTTTTGTGCCTCATACACTGTTAGGCCAATTCTGTTTTTTAAGGGGTTTTTTTCTTCAGTATTTTTTGTACCTCTTTTTACCAAGCTGTTAATTTTCTGTTCATAATTTTCTTATGTCACTCATTTCTTTTTCCACTTTTCCTCTACCACTTTTATCTCTTTCTTTAACTCTTCGAGGAATCCTTGGTGGGCTTGTGTCCAATTAAGATTTTTCTTTGAAGTTTTGTTGTAGTTATTTTCACGTTGTCTTATTCTGAGTTTGTATCTTGGTCTTTCTCACTAATACAGTAGCTTTTCATGGTCAAATTCTTTTGTTGTTGCTGTTGTTTCTCATTTTTCCAGCCTATTTCTTGACTTTGAGCTTTATGCAAAAGTTGGGTTCTGCTCAGTTAGGGGTAGAAAGGTGCTGTCACAAGTTTCAGGCTTTTTCATGCTACTGTTTTCAGAGCTACTTCTGAAGGTCTGCAAGTTTTTGTTGCTTCCAAGGTGGTGTAATCCAGGGACAGGTGTGGTCACTGTTCTCCTAGTCTGCACTCTGGTCTTTCCCAGGAAGGGCCCTTGCAGCCACAAATAGTGTTCCTCTTGGCCTTGACCTTGGCCTTGGAACTGAGATCAAGACCTTTCCCCATTGTGACCAACCACAAGCACTCCGCTCTGCCCCGGAACTATAACCCAGGACTGCATATGGGCAATGCAACAGTATCAGCTAAGGATGCCCTATAATCTCTTTCTGATCAGTTGTCCACATGCCCTTACCATCTGTAGACTATGAGGTCCTGAAGCTACTACTGCCACCTGCAAGGCCCACCACTGATGCTATCCCAACGTATGCTCCCGGTCAGCCCCACCCCAGTCTTACAGACTGTTTAGAGGGGATTGTTGGGAGAATTTGGCTGTGCTGCTGCCTCTACTCTACCATCTTGGCTCCCTCTAATCAGATTACTTTTCTTTTTTTTTGTGCTTTTTTTTGTTGAGGCGATCAGAGTTAAGTAACTTGCCCAGGGTTACACAGATAGTAAGTGTCTGAGGCCGGTTTTGAACTCAGGTCCTCCTGACTCCAGGCCAGTGCTCTATCCACTGTGCCACCTAGCTGCCCCTTAGTCAGACTATTTTTTACAAAGGAATATTTAGTTCAAAGATATAGCAAGAACAACACTGGGGACATAGTCCTCCTTTATGCCACCTCAGTCTATGGAGAGAGAAGGGGAATTAGGTTCACAGCTTAACTTGATTCTTATATAGCACAGTCCTATCGGGTCATAAAACTAAAGGCCCTTTGGGCTTGCATCCTAGTCCTCTGGCTTCTCAGGGATACTCTCCTAGTCTGGAAGCAACATTCGGCTTAGAATCTTGTCTCCAAGGTCATGATTCAAGTTACCAGATCCAGGGACTGTATCTTGTGCCTAGAAATGAAAAGAACAAACAACACATACTCAAACTCAGTTTCTGGGACCCTAGGGCCTAAAGGGGAGAGGTAGCCCTTTTCACACACCCAACTCAGTGCATGGTGCAATATTTTAAAAAATATTTCTACAACCATATTTCAATATAATTAATTTCCTCTGTAATCTTATATCATTTTATGCACTTAAAAACATTATTCTTTTTTTTTTAGGGCAAGGCAATTGGGGTTAAGTGACTTGCCCAGGGTCACATAACTAGTAAGTGTCAAGTGTCTGGTCTGATAAAAGCATTATTCTAATAGTATTTTCCCCAACTATATGTAAAGACAATTTTTAGCATTGATTTTTACAAAATTTTGAGTTCCAAATTTTTCTTCCTCCCTCCTTTCACCTCTTCCTAAAACTGTAAACAATTTGATATAGGTTATGTATGTAAAAGTATTATTCTAAAAAGGGTTTCAGGGACAGCTAGGTGGTGCAGTAGATAGAGTACTGGTCTTGGAGTCAGGAGGACCTGAGTTCAAATCCGACCTCAGACCAAACACTTGACACATACCAGCTGTGTGACTCTGGGCAAGTCACTTAACCCCAACTGGCTAAAAATAAAAAAAAATTTTAAAAAAAAAAGGGTTCCATAAGGGTCCAGACTGCCAAAAGCGTGCATGATCCAGAAGAAGTTCTAGTTCTGGTTTTGCTGATTTCATTCTGAATTATTTCACATAAATATTTCCATATTTCCTTATATGCTTCAAATTGATCACTTATATAGCACCAAAATATTCCATTACCTAAATACAGCATAATTTGCGCAAACCATTTTCCAAATGTTGGACATGTAGGTTGTTTGGAAGTTTTGAATGTATATATCTTTTTAAAATATCTAACTTTGTAAGACATCTCCCCTTTTTCCTCATCAGAATGTTTTCTCTTGGTTTTTTTTGTTTTTTCAAAATCTCATCCTTAAGATCTTCCTGTGATTTCCCCTGTAAAAGTTTAGTTCATGAGATCTTACCTCTTCTTTCTCTGAATTCTTCGGAATCTATTCTCTCCAAATCTAGGGGCCGTGGCAGACTATGACCAGTTTTCCTTTCTTTGTCTCTCATAAATTCTAGGATGGAGTGCTTATTTTCTTCCAAAGTTCTCATCATTCTCATCATGAGATCAAAGGTATCATCATTATATTTCTGTGACCTGAAATCAATTTCTTTGTTGGTTACACTAGGGCCCTGGGTAGCTAGGTGGTTTAACAGATAGAGTGCCAGGCCAGAAGTTAGGAAGACTCATCTTGCTCAGTCCAAATCTGGCCTTAGACACTTGATAGCTGTATGACCTTGGGCAAGTCACAACCCCATTTGCCTTAGTTTCCTCATGTGTAAAATAAGCTGAAGAAGGAATGGCAAACCACTCCAGTATCTGCCAAGAAAACTTCAAATGGGGTCACAAAGAGTCAGACACAACAAAAAAGATTGAACAACAACACAGTAGGGTCTGGAATCAGTTCCCTTCATTGGTTCTTCTACTTTTTGAAGGACCAAATTATCATTAAGACAAGTACAGAAATTATTAGTTGCTCTGTTTTTGACAGAGAGAAAGTTTTAGAGAAATTCAAACAATTTAAGTCCCCCATCATTAGTGTAGGGCAACTTGGTGGTGCAGTGCCAAGTCTGAAGTCAAGAAAACCCATCTTCCTGAGTTCATATCTGGCCTCAGACACTTAATAGTTATGTGACCCTAAGCAAGTCCCTTAACCCTGTTTGCCTCAATTTCTTCATCTGTAAAAGGAAATGTCAAATCACTCCAGTTCTTTGCTATCATAACTTTGTTTCATAGAATCATTGAGCTCATATAAAAATATATTCTAACACATTTATTCATGTATTAAATACAAATTTTAGTAGCACTACTTTTCCTCACCACTGGTCCCTCTCAGCAAATTTATTTGGAAAAAATACATTTTGTGTTCTCATCACAGGATTTTCTTCAATACAACCACTGGGAATTTTCTTCCTCTCAGTCAAACTTTTATCCATCTAAATTTTGTTTTCTTTTTATTGTAAGTCTGACTTCTTGGAATCTAGGTGGTGACATGGATATGGTACTGAACTTGACTGCAGAAAGACTTGAGTTCAAATCCTACTCCAGACACTTACTAGCTGTGTGATCTTGGGCAAGTCACCTAACCTTTCTCAGCCTCAGTTTCCTCAGCTGTAAAATGAGGATAATAATAGCACTTTCCTCCCAGGCTTGTTGTGAGAATCAAATGAGATAACATGTCTGGGACTTTGAAAACCTTAAAATACCACACAAATATTAGTTATTATTATTACTACCACTGTTTTTATTATTGTTGTTATTATTGTGACTATTGGATGCTGAAGAGTTAACACTCTAGAAAAACCTGGCATAGTGTCTCAGGTGGGTTCTGTGCTAAGGAAGTCTTTTTCTAGGACACAAGGTCCACACCTTTATTTTCTGGAAGGGAAAAAACAAAACTAAACCCAAAGTCTATGAGTACTGGGCTCAGTTATTCCCAGGTGGCCTCAGGAGTATTATTCAGGTGGTGATCTCCTCAAATGTACTCTTCATTGTGCATTTGTGTGAGAACCTCTCCAATACTTCTTGCTAAGAGGGAGGGTTTTACAGGTCAGTAATCTAGAGTTCTGGACAGTCAAGGGTCCTTCAATATCTTCCAGGTAGAAGTAGTTGGAGTCACAGGCCACAAAAAGACAGCTGGGGTAGATATCTCTGTAAAGCTTGGTGACACCACAGCAGACCATCTGCTTAGTGGTCACGTCACTGCCCTGCTCAAAACCTTTAAAAGGCTCCCTTTTAGGGGGCAGTTAGGTGGTGCGGTGGATAGAGCACTCGCCCTGGATTCAAGAGGACCTGAGTTCAAATCTGGTCTCAGACACATAATACTTATTAGCTGTGTGACTCTGGGCAAGTCACTTAACCCCCATTACCCAACCAAAAAAAAAAAAAAGCCTCCCTTTTACGGACAGGATTAATCCGAGAGCAGCCTGGTCTTCAGGACCCTTCACAACATGCCTGCTTGCTGCTTCTCACACAGGACATTACATCTCCTCCTCTGTATCCATGCCTGCAGAGCATTGCCCCCTCACGACCTCTCTCCCTTCCTATCTCTCATCTCTTGCCAAACTCAGTTCAAGCCAGGCTCAGAGATTTAGGGTTAAAAGGAAACTTAGAAGTCATCTTGTCCAACCTCCTCACTGAATAGATGAAGAAACCAGGCCCAGAGAAGTTTAGTGACTTGCCCATGGTCACATCATAGAGTGCAGCAGAGACAGGATTTGAACCCAAGGTCCTCTGGCTTCCAATCATGATGTTCTTTCCACGTCTCCTCTTTCCATGGTTGTTGCCGTGATCTGCCCCAAACCTAATTGCACCTTAGGAGTTGGGGGGAAAACAAGATGGATGTGGCTTATCTCCTGGCCATCAGCATATTTCTCAGACTAACTACGCAAGACTTTGGAAGACCTCAGGATGGAGTCCATGAAGTTCCAGTGACCTGGGCAGGAAACTCCCACTCACTGGCTGCAGAGGGAGCTCCAGGTCTAGAAAAGGGATGAGAGCCACCTACCCAACCCTGACAGCCGGCAAGCAGCTTGGATGAACAGCTTCTCTTGCTGGTCAAAGAGTAAGATGCTGCGTATCCCTTAATCGCTTACAAAGCATTTTATGTACCCGATCTCATTCGGTCTTCACTGGAAGACAACAAGTACACCCATTTTACAGGAAAATATTCCCATTTAATAGAAGAGGAAACTGAGGCTCAGAAAAAGTAAGTTACCCAGTTTTTACATGTCAGAGTCAGAATTCAAATCCAGCTCCTCTTACTCCAAATCCAACTGTCTTTCACCTGCACCATGTTTAGACAGCCCTTTCATCACTCCCTTTTTCCAATCTTCAGTTCTTTTCCCAGTACCAAATGTACAAGTTGCAGGAATTTGGATAGTTTCATTCCATGCATAGACTCTTTATAATGTCTTGGCCAGGCAAGACACATAAGAAAGAAAGCAGAATGAGTTCCTGTCTAGTTTCATTTAATAATTCGCACATTTAGGGCAGCTAAGTGGTACAGTGGATAGAGTCAGGAGGACCTGAGTTCAAATCTGACCTCAGACACATAACACTCACTAGCTTTGTGACCCTGGGCAAGTCACTTAACCCCATTGCCTAGCCCCCCCAAAAAATAATAATAATAATTTGCACATTTGCAAGATTATAGTGGTGAGGGGAGATGCACCTTTTGTGGCTAAAGCATTATGACAATCATCAGTAGATTTAGTTGGAGGCCTGACAAGAACTACAAAATGAATGCAACCAAATGTTGGTATTCAAAGCATTAGAACCAGAGCTCAGAACTCTAGAACCAAGAAATAGTTATCCTTGGAATTCTCAAGCTCAAAGACTAGAACCCAAGGACAGGTAAGAGTTGGACCTCTATTGTCCCAGAGCAGAAGCACCAATGGATACTTTGTTTTGATGGTACGCATAGTTGAACATGGCACTTGGTTCAGGTTGAGGATTGACCCAGGTTAATCCTTTGTTTCCTGGGACGACAACAAATGTACCCAGTTATCCAACAATTCCTTCACCCAAGTAATATATCCCCTTGGGGAGAAAGATCTGCATGGTGGATAAGAGCAAAACTATAACTAGCAATTATGACACTGGGAGCAAACAACATAAAATATGTCCTCAACTCAATTTTGTAATTCTTGAAACAAATACATTGTAGGATGTAATTAAGGCAAATTCAGTTGAATGGAGAGGAAAATTAGTTTCTAAGGTGACTTCTAAGATGCTGAATAAATGTTATATGTTTGTATCCTGTATATTTCAGTGCGGTATAGCATGGACCTTGGAGCCCTAACTTAGTCTTAAGGATGGTCCAGGGTCCTAGAACTACCTTTAGGCTATGGACGAGCTCACAGTGGGTCACTGTGTTCAAGACTAACATAGTTAGACTTGTTCCAGATGCTCTCTTTTATTCCAAGAGTCAATAAGTGATAAAGGATGTCTAGAGCTGATCTGGTAGAGACAAAGTAGCTACCTTTGGCATGGATTGAGGAGGAAGATATTTCCAAGTATCTACAAATATGTTTGGTGTGTAAAATGGATCCAATATGGTGTAGCAGGAAGAATATGGAATGGATTTGTAATCAAACACACTGGGTTAGCATAATAAAGGCTCTGTTACTTCTGGCCCTTACTGGACTAATCTAGTCTAGTCCATGGCATGGTGGAAAGAATGCTGGATTTAAAATCGAAAGACCTGGATTTAAATTCTGGTTTTAGCACTTATTCTTCATGTGACTTTGAGCAAGTCACTCTGACCCTCAGTTTCCTTAGCAACAAAATTAGGGGCTTGGACCTCATCCCTTCCAGCTCAGAATCTATAATCCAGGGACTGGACTTGTGATTTCACTGATATAGAGTGAAAGAAAGGGAATAAAAATTTACATAGCACCTACTCTCTGCCAGGGACTATGCTAAGTGCTTTAAAAATATTATCTCATTTGATCTTCACAACAACTCTTTGAGGTAAGTGCTTTTATTATCTCCATTTGACAGTTAAAGAAATTGAGGCAGACAAAAGTTAAATGACTTGCCCAGGGTTACAGCTAGTAACTCAGGTCTTCCTGACTCCAGGCCCAGCACTCTATATACTTAGCAACTCAGTTACCTCAGTTGGGGAATTTCCATGCAAACAGACTCCCTCTATCAATTCTCTGCCTATTATGGTCTTGTTGAAAGCATCGAGACCTGCAATGAGCACTGAGAGGTTAAGTGATTTGCTGGGGATCACATATGTGTCAGTCACGGGACTTGAACTCAGAACTCCCTGGCCTAGAGGCCAGTTCTCTCTCCACTATGCCATGCTGCCTCTCATAATTTTAGGAATGCTATCAATTTACAGGTAGGGAAAATGAGACTCAAGGAAAAAGAAAAAAAAAAGGAACCAGCAAGTCTGTTGCAGAGATGGGACAAGAGTTCTGGTCTCCTGGCTCACATTTTCACCTCTTCAAATTGAGGTCATGGTTGCTAGCTAGAGACTATTTTTTCTAGTAAAGAGAGAATCAGTTTTATTTGAATTTACTCTGTGTCCACCTCATGTTTACTGTCTGCTATGACAGCTACCACTATTACATTTTTATTTGATTGATTAATCAGAAGAACCAGGAAAAGGGAAGTAGAGAATTTCTCTGAGGCTAGTTAAGCCTGAGGCAATCCTCAAACTCTTCCAGACTATTTAGATACCTTTTCCAATTTTCTTTTGACCTTGAATAATCTCTCACCAAAAGCCATCTTTCCCAGTAATCCTTTTTGATGTAAAAGTCCAGCCCTAGAAAACTCTGCCGATGGGTTTGAAAGAGAAAGACCTAAGATAATTGACTTTGATTGACTAAGATAATTGGGTTTACTCAATTCCAGGTTTTATGAGACAATTAGTAATCCTGAAATGAATGAACTTAGAGATCAGTTTAGCAGAGGCAAACTTGAGAATAAACCTTGAAGATTACTGCAAGGTAAAAAATTGATAGGGTTGGTGCAAGGAGGAAATGTGATCCCCTCCCTCTGTGTTAATGCCCTGAAGCAAAGTCATGGTCACCCTATGTTTGTTACATATGTATACTACTGGCAGATTTATCTTCTGAAAACATGGCTGTGATTGGGTTACTCTCTTTGCTTGAAATCCATCAATGGCTTCCCAATGTTTACTGAATAATATCCCCAGGTCTTGGCCTAGACAATTTAAGGAAGGCCCAAATCACAGATGATTTGGCTTAACTTGTCTCTCCATATGTTTGTTAGACCAGTTAAAATGAACTCCTTGCCATTTCTTAAATACACACTCCTCCCTTTCCTACTTCCACATCTTTGTCATTCCATATGCTTTTAATAGTTTCTCTATCTCTCTTAGCCAATTAGAATCATGCCCGTCATATTAGGCCCATATCAATAGCTAGAAGCCATGTTTGATCTCTCCAAATGAAAATGCTCTTTCTCTTCTCTGAACTTTCATGTCACATTGCATGACGCTTAGGGCACCTGCCAAATTATATTATAGTCAGCGAGGTGGCTCAGTAGATAGAGCACTAGACTCATCTTCCTAAGTTCAAATCTAGCCTCAGACACTTACTAGTAGCTGTGTGACCCTGGGCAACTCATTTAACCCTGTTTGCTTCAGTTTCCTCTTCTGTAAAGTGAGCTGGAGAAGGAAATGGCAAACCTACTCCAGTGTCTTTGCTAGGAAAACCCCCAAATGGGGTCATGACTGAAAAACATCTGAAACATATTCATTTATGTATTTCTTAATAGCTTCATTGCTAGATCTTGAAAGTAAGATCTGAATCTTATTCATCTCTGCCTCTGATAGCACCAAGAAAGAGCCTTGGACACATCATAGAATCTCAGAACTGAAAGGGACCCCAGAAGTTAGCTTGTCTGACTTGAATCTGAACAGGAATATCTGCTACGACATCCCAGACAGATGGTCATCAGGTTTCTTTGTGATGACCTCCAGCAAGGGGTGGCAGTAGGGTAGGGGAACTCACCACTTTCTGAAGCAGCCTATATAATTTGGGGGTAGCTCTCCTAGTGAGGAAGTTTTTCCTTACAACAACTTAGATCTCTCCTCTGAAACTACCATCCATTGCTCCTGGTTCTACTTTCTGGGGCCAAGTCATCTCTCTCCCCATTTCTCCACTCCTCCTCAATAAGTCTTCAGCTCTTCAGGCCAGATGGCCTGGTTTATTTAAGTATTTCTCATATGGCATGGTCTCCAAGCCCTCTTCCCCTCATTCTCTTCCTTTGGACGAACTCCAGGTTTCCAGCATCCTTCCAAAAAGGTGATGCACAGAAGTGAACACAGTACTTCAGATGTGGTCTGACCAGGGTAAGAAACAACACCTTCCTTGCTCTGAACACTGTGTTGTAGCCACTCAGTAAATGTCTATTGAATGAATGAATGAACAAACGAATGAATCAGAATGAATCAGAAACAAGATCAGGTTTGGTAAAAGAGTGAAATACATATATTCAGTTTAACCTAATTTGGCAAACATCTCTTAAATGCCTGCTATGTGCATAACTTGCCTTCAGTGTCTCATCCTTGTACTTTTCTCCCATCTTTCCCTCTCTCATTCCCCATACAGTGGCTTCCTCCCCTATCCAGTGTTCTTATCACAGCCATTGCTCCTGGAAGAACTTTCTAAAAGTCTATGAAAGACTGTTACACAGATGACGGCTTAGATTAGGCATATTCTGCTTGTCCCCAAAGTGCAGAACAACGATCAGTGGGTGGAAGTATTGAGAAGTATACAAATTGGATGTAGTCCAGTCGTACCTCCTAAGATAATGAGTTCCTTCTGGAGATCTTCAAATACCAGGTACTGGATGGCCTCTTCCATGGGATGTCAGGGAAAAGACTCCTGCTCAGGTGTGGGGTTGGATTGGATGACCTCTTAGGTCCTCTCCGAAGCTGAGGTTCTATGCTGAGCTGTTAGCAATCCTGTCTTTTGAAAACAGAAGCCTGAAGAGTTCAATACTTAGCCCTGAATTTGAGTCCGACTTTGAGTGAGGGATGCAATGTTCATAGGCAGCAGTTTGGGGGGAGGGCACTGTAAACAGAGGAAGATTATGATTCAGGTTAGCTCCAGAGGGCAAGGATTGTGGACTTCATATGAGATAATAATGCGATAAGAAGCCAAGAAAGCTAATAAGTTCTTAGGCTGCAGTATGAGAGGCATGGTGCCCAAGATTATAAAGATGGTCTTTCCACTGTCCCCTAATCTAATCAGACCCACATCAGGAGCATTGTGTTCTGGGTGCCTAGTTTTAGGGAGGACATTGAATGCTGGTGAGCGTCCAGAAGAGGATAGCCATGATGGTGAAGAATCTTGAATTCATGCCATATGAGGATCTGCTGTTCAGCCTGGAAAAAATTAAGATGGGGTGAAGGGGAGGGTAGACCAAGACAGCTATCTTGATATATTTGAAAGGTATCACATGGAACAGGGATGACACTTGTTCTGTTTGGCTCCAGAGAACCAAACTAAGAACAAAAACAGGGTGAAATTTGCAAAGAGGCAAATTGGGGTTTGGCATAGGAAAAGACATCCTAACAATTAAAGCTACCCACAAGTGGAATGAGTTGCTTCAGGAAGGAGGGAATTTCCTCCTCATTGGAGGTCTTTGTAGAACCTGGACCATTCCTTTTCTGGGATAACATAGAAGGGAATTTCTGTTCAAATGCACTTATAGGTTGGACTCAATGGCCTTTGAGGACCCTGCCAACTCTGAGATTGTAAGATTCTATGACTCTTGGAGAACGAAGGAGAAAGCAGATACGAACATCAGCATCATACCCCAAGTGAAGGATTTTCTGATTTTTTTCTATTTTAATATAATTAATAATAATATAATAATAATAATTTTCTAATCCTTTCAATCATCAAAGATAAAATCATAAAATTTTAGAGCTGGAAGCACTCTTAGAGACTGATGGGGCCACTGCAGTGGAGAGCATGAGACCAGCTCAATACTCTTAGCCCAGAGGCGCATTGATGAGGCAGGAGACAGCAAGAGGGCAGAAGCTCCGTTTATTAAGGGCTAGTAGCTTTCTTTTATAGCCCTAGAAACACCTGATCAAAGCATGATCTCCACGTGATAGCCAATCGCCAAGTCTGCTGGACACCTGCAGCCCTCGCGTCAGGGGTATGAGTAGGACTTTTCTTCCAATGAGAGGAGATCCGAGCCAACCGTGGGAGCTGCTTGTCAGCAAAGGACAGGTCTTGTGAGACTTTCTTGTTTTTGCCACGCAACAGACTGTGACCCTCAGCTTCTGCTGAGAGAAGCTAGAACTCCCATGAGAAAATTACCCTGACAGAGACCATCTAGTCCAGGGCTTTCATTTTACAGAGGGGAAAAAATGGGGGAAATCAAGAAAGGAGAACTATTAGTGAACGCACTGTGAGTGAAGAGTAAAGTGAGAACCTGAATGTAGGTCTCCTGATTCCTAGGCTAGAGCTCTTTCCTCTGGAGTATATGACAGATTAGTTGAAGAGACGTTCTTGGGTAGAGGTCCTCTCCAGTGTCCTTTATAACACTCATTAGACTGTGAGCTCCTTGAGGGTAGAAACTATTACTTAGCACAACACCTGGCACAAAGTAGGTGCTTAATGAATGCTTATTGACTTACTGACTTGACTTTCCATGTATGACCTCTTGTCCTGATTTTGTCTTGATAAGGGGGAAAACTTTATAACAATTGATTTTATCTAAAAGTAGAATCTGCTGCCTTAGATGTTAGTGAGTCTCCCATAATTTGAGACTTTCCAATACATTTTTGTCCATTATTTCATGCTGTCTCATAGTAGCCTAGGATAGGAGAGAGGGAGAAGCAAACTAGGACAGAAATTCGATATTGCCCAGCCAGCTTTATAGGTATATCTCTTCCTCCCAATTGGGGGGGAGGAAGATTATATACTTATGTGGTTTCCTCCTCTCCTTTGAACAGTACATGATCCCTGAGGGTAGATAAAGGCTAAGAGCATTCATACTTTCACAGAGCCTGATCGGTGACTATGGATCCTAAGTTCTGCAGTTGTGGTTCCGGTGAGTGAGTCAAGGTCCTTGCCTTAGTCCCCTCTCCTTGCCTAGCTCACAGAGAGAGAGCTAGCCCCTGCTACTTTTTTCTCTTTTCTTTCAAAGTCAATGGACCAGGGCCATGATCAGAGCCTACAGGTCCTCTTCTTAAATGTAAAATCTCCTGGGAGAGCTGAAATCCTCACCCCAGGTCCATTTCCTTGTCTGTAAAACAAGGCAGTTGGATTAGATGAGGATCCAAAATGGCCTTTGGATTCTGTGTGGCCTAAGAAAGCAGAATTAGAAATCGTGGCATAGAAGTTGCAGAGGTAGATTTTGACTAAATACCTAAAGATATGACCTTAAGGTATCAAGCTAAACCCCAGCCCAGTTATTGGCAAAGGAGACACTAGACGGAAGTCTGAGTATCACTAGCCCATCTTCAGTAGTTCCATAATCATAGCAAATATGTGTCCTCAAATTGTTGCCTGGAATCTTTCTTGGATCAGTGGAGGGGAGAACATGCCTTCACTATCCTTGCCAATGGTTGGTTAAGTCACCAGTCAGCATCAAGTCAGCCAGCAGAGACAGAGCCACTAGCTAAAACTACTTTGGCTGGCCTGATGCTGATTGAAAGCTCAGAAAGCCAGTGACACTGGCAAAAAGACGCATAGAGAAAGGTCTCCTATTCTTACATATTTCTAGGTCCTGTTACTCTCTCTGGCCCCAATTAATACCACATTTCTATATACAGCTGTGCTGTGGTCACAGCTTACTGAAATGGGGAATTTGTTGAACAAACAAAAGGCTATTTCTAAGAAAAATCATAAAAAAGGAGATGAGACTACTACCTGGGGAGGAATGAAGGGAGGGATGGGATAAGAGTTGGATTTGGAGGAATCAGTTTGACTGAATGTTTCATTGCAATGTGCTCAGCTATACTTCCATTCTCTCTCCAGATAAGTGTTGTACCTGTAAAAACACAGCAGTGGACAACATTTCAGAGCATAAACGTAAGCCAAGCAAAAACGTGAGTGCTCCCTTTTCCCCTGGGTGACTAGTTGTACTGGCCAGTAAGAAAACTAACAGGACAAGCCTTAACTCTGGGCAGAGTAGACAGGCACTCACAGGGTATAATAGGAGAGACTCTGGGAAATCTCTGTACTTCCAGCCTCCGAAAACAATCTCCCCTCAGATGCCTGAAATTCCATTATTAAAGATTTATTCCTTTGGAGGAATGTTCTCATTTTAAATGCAAATATCCCTTCAGTTGGCCGCACTCTAGGCTTCCTCCTAGCTGTATAGTGTTAGAGGCCTCAGTGAAAATTAGAGCCAGATATCTCCTCTAGAATGACAGGGATTCCTGGCATCATGAGAAGACTGGGTATGGAGGTCAAGGGAAGGAGGATGGCAAAGCGGACAGGAAGCTTCTGAAGGGCAGCTCCTTGATCTTTAACACTTTATAATTGTGGCCTTGCATTTGGTAGGGGATGCAATCAAGCAGAGGAAGATTCCAAAGATTTGTTAGGACACATGGCTCAGGGAGCTGAATTCCCAAACATAAAAGAATTAAAATTATCTTTCTGCTTTCTATCCCAATCCTCATCTAAGAGGCAACTAGATGACATCATTGATAGAGTGTTGGTCCTGGAATCAGAAAGACCTGAGTTCAAATTTGACCTCAGATACTTACTAGTTGTGTGACCTGGAACAAGTCACTTAACCTCTGCCTCACTTAGTTTCCTCAGCTATAAAATATAAAAAATAATAAAACTGTAAAAAAAAAACACCACCCAATAAGAATAATAATAATAACCAATCTACCAAGATTGTTGTGAAGATCAAATGAGATAATATGTATAAAGCATTCAGCACATTACCTGGCACATAATAGGTGCCTAACAAATGCTTCTTTCTTTTCTTCAAAGGACTATATAATGTTAGAGCTGGAAGCAGGGGTGTGCTGGCTTACAAGATTAAATTGTTAGTGTGAGCATTTATACCTCTGATATCCTCAAAGGCTACAAATCAGGGCTTAATTACTGTTTAATTGATTGTCTAGACTTAAGAAAGTGCTAAAAATGCAGATTAAATTTTAATGTGTGCTCCTGCACACTTTTCTCAAAGAGCCTGTTGTTAAACATTCAGCAGCACAGAAGGGACTAGAGGTCACCTGGTCTCTTCATTTTATAAAGGAGTAAACTGAGGTCCCCAGATAATGTTTGGAGTCACTAGGAGGTTCTGTATAGCTTCAGGATGCAGGGCAAAGGGATCTGTCTCCTCCAGCCATCTTACCAAACCCCTTCATTCTACTTTTGGTAGAGTCAGAAGAGAGGTTTATGAACCAAAGTCAAAGAGGTGAAAGATAATAGGAGAAAATGGAAAAAGCCCTGGATTCAAATCTTGGCTCTTCATTTACTACCTGGGTGACCTTGGGCCCCAAGTCACTTCTCTTTTGAGCCTCAGTTTCCTCAACTGTAAAATGAAGGAGTTGAACTAAGTGATTTCTAAGGTGTCTGGGACATCCTAGAGGCCCGCTCCCTGGCACCAGTTACACACTTGGATGCATAGGCAGAGTCCTTTGTTGGCAAAGTCAGGGCCCTGGGGTACTTGAGGGATTCCTGAGCTTGGGCTCTCATCTTATTTTTTTCCTCCTTTCTCAGGCTGCTGCCAATGCTATCCCACTGGTTGCCCCAAGCGTGTCCAGAAGTGCAGCTGCAAAGAACACCAAAAAGACGTGCAGTGTAGCTGCTGCAGGAAAAATAGCCAAATGGAGGTTCACAAGCTCAGCACATGTTCTGTTCCTAGGCCGGCGTCCTGCACCATCAAAGAGGGACGCTCACGTCTTGATGGAGTGAACAAAAGAGACCCAATACAGCCTTTGGCCTGGTGAGGCCAACTTAGCATGGGGGCACCTACGTGGTCTTTGTTTAGATATCTTCCCTAGGTAGAATATAAACTCCTAGGCAGCAATCTCCAGTTATGTGTGTATGTGTGTGTGTGTGTGTGTGTGTGTGTGTGTGCGCGCATATGAGGCATCTCCTTTCGGACCTTCAAATTCTGTAAGCATTCAGCCATCGATTATTTTTTGTTTTTTTTTAAAAGTACACTTTTATTGATATCTTTTATCTTTACGTAGACTAAAATTTCCCCAGTATCCCTCTATTTCACAGAGAATTATCCTGTGAGACAGAGTATTTTTTAAAGAAAAAAGAGGAAGATGAAAAAAAAATTGGAAAAGCTAATCAATATATTGAGAGTCTGAAAACAGATGCAATGTTCTACAGCCATGAACCTCCCACTTCACAAAGGACTCTCTTCTCATATCTCTTCTTTGGGCCATACTTGTTCTTTGTAATTTGTCGGTCATTGATTATTAACTGACATGTATGGACAAGAATTGGTGAAAAAAATATTATCTTGCTAGAGGACAGCTAGATGACACAGTGGATAGAGTGCAAGACTGAGGGGCAGGAAGACCTGAGTTTGAATCCTGCTTCATATACTTCCTAGCTATAAGATTCTGTATAAGTCATTTGACACATTGTTTGCCTCAGTTTCTTTATCTGTAAAATAATAATAGCATCTGCCTCACAGGTAGTTGTTATAAGGATCAAGTGAATATATATATATATATATATATATATACACATATATATGTCCATGTATATACAGTGCTTTGCAAACTTTAAAGTGCTATATGAATGCTATTATTATTACTTAACCATTGTCTACCTCAGTTTCCCCATATATAAAATAAAATGAAGATAATACCACAACTAGACTCCCAGGGCTGTTATGAAGCTCAAATAAGATAATGTTTATGAAGAACTTTGCAAACCTTAAAGCATTACATAAATGTTATATTATTATCATTAAGGGTGTGGGGGGGGTATGTATGTTTAAAAGGAGGTGGGCTATTCATATACTGTGAGAGAGGGACAATGGAATTCTGGATTTGGAGCCAAAGGACCTGGGTTCCAATCTCGAATCTGCCACTTTACTATCTATATTACCTTGGACAAATCACTTCATCTCTTGGGACCTAAATCTCCTCATCTGTTAAATGAAGACCTTGTAGATGACCTCTCTTCCAGCTCTAACTTTATGACCTTTAGACTTGGATTCTGCTGCTAATTAACCATGTGAGTGAGGGCAAATCTAAATCAATAATCTTATTGACCAACTGGATCCATCTACATATTGAACTAAGCTATGTCACCGTTTGCTACAAAGATGGACTCCTCACATGCATGTCTCCTTTCTCAGAATAGGATTTAGATACAAGGAGGTTGAGTTTACTAGACCTACATTGCTCATATCCCCCTTATATGTACAATGTCTTCTAGTTTCTTAGAAGTACGGGCTCAAACTGTGCCCTGTAGAAGACACATGGCACCTTCCTTCCCTCGACCTCACCTCTGGAAGATGCTACATAAATATGATTGGTTGCCCCCTCCCCACCTCCACCTCCACAGAGGGGGCAAAGTTTCAGACCACTCCGGGCAAGCTCCCCAAAATCTTCCCCCTCAATCTCTTTCTGGACTCCCTCTTATATACTGCATAGAAACAGTTGGAAAGGTTGGGCCAGTTTGACCAGTATACACCAGCAGTGAAGGTGGGGCAGTGATGGCTTAAATGTCCATCTGGATGGAGTATAGAGCCACTAGGTGACTCAAGGGATAGAGTACTGGGCCTGGAGTAAGGAAGATTTGTGTTCAAGCTCTGCTTCAGACTCCTCTTAGCTCTATGACCCTGGACCCTTAACCTCTCTCAGCCTCTGTTTTCTCACCTGTAAAATAGGGATAATAACACCTACCTCCCAAACTTATTGTGAGGATCAGATGAGATACTATTTGTAAGCCTTTGCAAATTCTAAACATAAATGCTAGCTATTATTATTATTATTATTATTAGCATCTGCTAATCTGCTCTACCCCTGTACTTATTAGTCATACTCTTCTCTGATGCTCAAGCTCCCTTGAGCTCCTACACCAATGCTTGCTCTTCTCCATCTCTAGTTCACAGTTCCTTCATCCTATGCTTGTTTCTCACATTTTTTTTTTTTACCTCTGAAGGTTTCTCCCTCTATTTCCCCATAAAAGGTGCCTATAGCCCTTCTGGGTAATCTTGGTATAAGCACATGACTAGTATCAGGTCACATACATCTTCTGCCAACTCTCACATCTTATCCAAAGAACTACATGCTCTCCAAACTGTTGGGTAATACCGGCAGCCTCTCTGATGACTGAAGTCTATGATCTCCCTCACGTCACACTCTTTCTGTGACCCAATACTAACAGGGACTAGTTGCCTCCACTGATGCTGCAGGAATTCTGGAGGATGTGCCTCTTTAAGGTAAGAAACATCAAAAACAAAGTCAATTGATTCTGCATAATGATCCAGGCCCTAGGGACTCCAAGTAATGGTCAATGGTTCTAAGTAAAGTTCATATCAAGGGCCTAAGAAGGCCTGTGTGCTTAAATAGATATATAGTCTAGCCAGATATGTTTTCCTAGCTCCAGTAAGAGAATATCCATTAACACTTTACAGTCAGGTCCACTCCTAAGACTCAGACCTTTCACAGAGTTCCACCTATAAAGGCAGCTCCTATGCCCCGAGGGCAGGCAATCACTGTGCCTCTAGGATGCATCCCAAAGAAAACTATAGGATATGTGCCTAGAAGAGGCATTGCCCACGAACCCCACATATGACCCTATTCTGGACAAATTCAGCCACCAGCAAGTTCTAAGTCATGTTTCACTGCAGATATGTTATACAGTAGATGGAGAACTGTTTTAATCTCTTGGTTAACCCACTCCACTTGGCCAGTGACCCACAAGCACTATAGGCCATTATTTCCATGAACCAGTGAACTAATCTCTTCTGAGGGGCCCTCTAGAATTTTGCTATGTATTGCAGCTCTCTATCAGATATCCTCTATACTGGATATCCATGCAATAACTTGCTTATGTTCTTTAGGAAGGACCAAGTTGTTTGGACTACAGAACACAGTCATGGACACAGGGCTAAGTGGTACTATCTTAGTGAACTAAGTGATCCACATTGGTGAAAACAACTGAGTTGCCAAGAATGGAGGTGAGTCAGGTATGAGATCTGCCCCCTGATCAAAATCAAGGCTGCAGAGAAAGTGACAAGGGTCATGGAAGACCCGCAGCTTATGATGGGGTTTCTTCATATGCTAGCCCTTAGCACAGCCTTTCCTGTGGCACATGTTCAACCTTGGCTACCAAAAGTAGCCTGGGGGCAGCTAGGTGGCACAGTGGATAGAGCACCGGCCCTGAAGTCAGGAGGACCTGAGTTTAAATCCGGCCTCAGAACTTGACACTTACTAGCTGTGTGACCCTGGGCAAGTCACTTAACCCCAATCGCCTAACCAAAAAAAAAAAAATGTAGACTGTCAATAAATATTCAGCATGTACTATGTGCCAGGCACTGTACAAAGCACTAGGGATACAAAAAGAAGCAATAGATAGTCCTTACCCTCCAGGAGTTCACAATCTAATGGAGACAACAAGCAAACAAACATGTACAAACAAGCTATTTGCAGGTTAAATAATAAGAAAGGGAAGGCACTAGAACTAAGAGGATTTGGGAAAGGCTCCATGTAGAAGATGGGATTATAGCTGGAACTTAAAGGAAGCCAGGATACTGAGATGAAGAAGGAGAGGATGCCAGGCACAGTAGTTCTGAGTTGATTCTTTCGCCTACTCATCCTCCCCACCCCACACTGTGAGCCCTGTGAGCAAGTCATTATGATTAATCCACATAATCTTCTCTGAGTAGTATGAAGACACTGTCTTCTATCCATTGAAATACTATAGCCCCAGGTCCCCTGCACAAAGATTGTTTTCATCTTTCCCCCTCTGCCTAATCTCTTAAATCTATGCTCTAGGGCAATACATCTACCAGGATATTCTTGTCCCCCAGAACCTGAACTACTCAGAGCAGGAGAACAGAAGCATTCATTGTGCAGGGTACCTGAGCAGGATATATGGTCCCTTTTTTGTTTGTTGGTTTTAATGGACCTGTGATTTCATTAGTGTAGGGAATTGCCAGTGAGAGACTTCCTCTACCAATGTGAGTTGGCACCTCTTCAGCAACTCCTAATCTTAAGGAGTTGCCAGGGCCACTAAGAAGCAAAATGCCTTGCCCAGGGTCACCCAGCCAGTATGTGTCAAGACCCTCTTGAACTCAGGGCTTCCTTCCTCTGAGATCAGCTCTGCATGTGAAATCCATTATGGCTTTCAAGCCCCCTCTAAATAATACCACCCTGCCCCTAAAGCTGTCTTAATTGCCAATACCTCTCTATCCATAGCTATTATTCCTTTCCGCAGGTGTTACAAATGGTAGACAATAAATAGTGGCACCATCTTGGGATTTGGGATCCCCTCCCTTTTTTTATTTTTGCAACTCTTTGGTTAAGGGTTGCTCCAAAGATCACCTCTGTTTCTAAGAAAAATGTCTGGGTAGGGGCAAGATGTCATAAAAGAATAGATGCTCTTTTCAAGTCTCAGAAAGCCCCCTTCTTGTTCTAATTACCAATGGAATCTGGAGCCCTTTCATAAAAATAAACCAGGAGGTCCTCCAGTCACATTTAGAGGATTTTGTCCAGGGCTCTGTTCAACAGGAAATAAATCTCCAAACTACGTTTCCCAGATGCCTGAGTGTAGGATCTAAAAGTCAAGTCAATAAGCATTTATTAAACACCTAATATGTACCAGGCACTTTATTAAGTGCTAATACATCATGGATACATCGCCCAGGGAGTGAGTGATAGGGGATCTCCAGCATGAGAAAAATTTTAAAGCATTGGCTTGGGGGGCTCTTATAGAAGCATCAGATTGCAGATGCCAAGGAGGCATGTGACTAGAACACAAGGCAATATATAGGTGGGAACAGAAGCAACCAGGAGCCAGGAAGAAAAGCAGTCAGGCCAGCCATAGAGAGCAGCCATCTACGGCCAATTGTCAGGAGCCAACCACAGGGAGCTACCACAGCATTCTACAACTGAAAACACTCACTAGCCTGTAGTGAGGTTTCCTACCATCTGTTGTGAGTAATTGCTGCATCTCCCTCTTGTCATTTTGGAGAGACTTAGGGGTTAATCAGAAGTGTTGCTAGAGCTCCCTGGAAGATATCTACGTATAAGATGGACTACAGCTATTTGTAAATGGGAGCTGAGAACATTTAATATCCAATTTAATTTCATTGTTATTATTTTGTCAAATGTCTTTGCTTTGCATTTGTCATCTGGTTTGGTTTAGTTTAAAAAAAAAGTATCAATGGGGGCTCATAAGCAGTGATTTTAAAAATACCATGAGAGAAATATGGACTTACATTGCACTGATGCAAAGTGAAGAACGAAGAGCTAGAAAAACAATACACACAACTATAGCATGTAAATAGAAAGAGCAACAAAAAATTAAAAATGAATATTGCAAAATTACAAAGAACAAGTATGGCCCCAAAGAAGAGATATGACAAGACATCTCATTTGCAGAGGTGGAAGATCCACAAGTATAAAACATCACAGACATTTTCAGATTCTTTCAATATATCATTTTTGCCTATTTATTCTCTTAAAAAATTCTGTGTCATATGGAATGGCTTACTGGGAGGAAGAAAAGACATACAGAGGAAATTTAAGCAATATAAAAAGAAGATACCAATAAAAATGTCATCTACATAAGTCAAAAGGCATCACAGTGGTCTCCCTAAAGCCAGCCTCTCCTTTTGATAATCTATCCTCTACATTGCTGCCTAATTAATATTCTTTTTTTTTTTTTTTTTTGCTTTTTGGTGAGGCAATTGGGGTTAAGTGACTTGCCCAGGGTCACACAGTTAGTAAGTATCAAGTGTCTGAGGTCAGATTTGAATTCAGGTCTGCCTGACTCCAAGGCTGGAGCTCTATCCACTGCACCACCTAGTTGCCCCATCTAATTAATATTCTTAAAGCCTACGTCTGATCACATCACTCTGTTCAACAGACTTGAGTGGTTCCTTCTTTCCTCTGTGGTGATTAAAAAGGCTCAAGGACATGGTTTCTGGGTAACTTAATCATTTTATTAATAAGGCCAGCATGTCTATTAATAAAAGGATGGCCATTTGTCCTCTCTCTCTTAGACCAAAGAAAAACATGGCTGTGGGCTCAGGGCTTTTGTGTTCTTTTGGAAGAAGAGTGGTAATCAACTCTGATTGGTTAACAATTAATGAGAGATAGACTATTACAAGGAGGGGCTGAGAGTGACATCATATCACCCTTGGACAGAGAGACTATCTCTAGGGTAGCATCTGAACAAGAAAGTTAGTCCAATCTCATTATCAGCATTGTCCTTCAAGAGACTGAACTTTCAAAAATCAGGACTTTAGAAAAAGGGGAGAAGTCTGAGTCTTCCCAAATCATTGGTTATTAATAATCATTTCTCTCATTCATAAGATAACAGTTTTCCTCTGGCATTTAAATACCCCTCACAGTCTGACTCCAGTCTATCTTTCCAATCCTATTCTCCCTCTCCCATTCTCCATCCTAGTTAAGTTGACCTATGTGATAGCCCCAGTACAGGATGAAAATACATTTTTAAAAGTTACAAAGTAAGTTTGTGTGTGGGGGAGGTACTAATAACTGGGGGAAGGCAGGAAGGACTTTGGATTCTGAAGGGAGCTAGGAATTGCAAGAAGAAGATGTGAGGAAGGAGAGCATTGCATACGTGGGGTGGAGGTAGGGGAATGGCCTGTGCAAAAGGATGGGGGCAAGAGATGCAATGTTACGTACTGGGACTATCAAACAAGCCAACTTGACCAGGATGGGGGGTATGAAAAGGGAATCATGGGTTGCTCTCATGACCTCCATTTGAGTTTTTCTGGCTGTCCCCCATGCCTGCAATGCTCTCCCTCCTCACGTCCATCTCCCAGTTTCCCTGACTTCCTTCAGGTCTCAGTTATAGCCTCACCTTCTACAGGGAACTTTTTTTTTTCCAAATAAGTTTATTTTTTTCTTTTTCTTTAGAATAATGTTTTAATTTTCCCCCAATTACATGTAAAAACAATTTTAACATTCATTTTTTAAAATTAGTTCCAAAATCTCTCCCTCCTTCTCTTCTCCCCTCCCTGAGACAGTAAGCAATTTAATATAATTTATACATGTACAAGGAAGTCTTTCTTTAATTAAGGAAATAAAGTCCTCCTTAATCTTGGTGCCTTCCCTCTGAGACTACCCCTAATTTATCCTGTATCTATTTTGTTTGTACACAGTTGTTCTCATGTTGTCTCCTCCATTAGACTATGAGCTCCTTGAAAGCAGGGACTGTTTTTTGTTTTCCTTTAGAATGTAAGCTCTTTTTTTGTCTTTTTTAGGCAATTGGGGTTAAGTGAATTGCCCAGGGTCACACAGCTAGTAAATGTCAAGTGTTTGGTCTGAAGCAGGATTTGAACTCAGGTCCTCCTGACTTCAGGGCCGGTGCTTTATCCACTGTGCCACCTAGCTGCCCCTAGAATGTAAGCTCTTTAATCCATCAGCCAACATTAATTAAGCACCTACTATGTGCCAGGCACTGTGTTAACTGCTAGCAAGCACTGAGTTCACTTAGCACAGTGCCTGACACATAGTAGGCACATAAGTGCTAGTTGGCTGACTGTCACTACATCATAGAACCAAGATCACTGGCTCAAGCATCAAAAGACCTAGATTCAAATCCTGCCTCTGAAACTGGACTCAATATGGTTATCTGGAAGATGTTGAACTCAATAGGTGGTCTGTGAGGTCCCTTCCAACTCTAGGTCTTATCTTACACACTGATTACACTGTGCTGCCTCTCATACTATGCCCAGGTCATAAGACCATAGATCTGGAGCTGAAAGAGACCTCAAATACCCTCTTGTCAGTCAACAAGCATTATTCACTTACTGTGTGCCAGGTACTAGCTAAGTGTAAGAGATACAAGGAAGGGAAACACACACACACACACACACACACACACACACACACACACACAAAGAGTACCTGCCCTAAGGAACTTACATTTTAATGGGAGGAACAAATTGTAAATAACTAGGTACATACAAAATACATACAGGATATATAGAAAGTAATTTAAAAGTGGAAGGCATTAGCAGCTGGACAGAATCAGGAAACGTCTCCTGTAGAAGGTGGGCTTTGAGCTGAGTTTTAAGAGGAGGCAGGGAAATGAAGACAGATTGAGGCAGCAGAACATTCCAGGCATGCGGTACAGCCAGGACAAAGGCATAAATACGGAGACAGAGTTTTCCAAGAATGGCCAGTAGGCCAGTGTCTCTGGACTGCAGAGTCCTCTGAAAGGAATAACATGTAAGATGACTGGAAAGGGAGGCAGGGGCCTGGTTGTGAAAAGCTTTAAATGCCAAATAAAGGATTTTATATTTGATCCAGGAGATAATAGGGAGGCAGTGGAGCTCATTGGGCAGGTGAGACTTAATGTCAGAAAAATCATCTTGGCAGCTGAGTGGAGGGAGGATGGATTGGAGAGGGGAGACAAGAGCAGAGAGATCAGAGAGAAGTGGTCCTGACAAGGAGTGATACAGGGCTGAACTAGGATTGTGGCTATATGAGTAAAGACAAAGGGATAATAGGAGAGATAATAACAGTAAGAATAATAATAGCTAACACTATAGAGAGCTCACTATGTGCCAGACACTTTACGATTACTATGTCATTTGACCCTTATAACAAACCTGAGAGGTAGGTGCTATTATTATTATTATTCCCATTTTACAGATTAAAAAAACTGAGGCAAACAGTGACTTACCTAGGGTCATACAGTTGGTAAATTTCAGGCAGATGTGAGGGCAGAAAAGACAAGATTTGGCGGTGGATTGAATATGTGAGGTTAGGGAGATTGGGGAGTAGAGTTTTGCAGACCTCCGTGACTGGAAGGATGACTGTAACAGGGAAGTTTGGAAGAGGGGAAGATGGGAGAGGGGGATGGGTGAGTCCAATACTCTCATTTTAACGGTAGAGAAACTGAGGCACAGGGAGATTAAGTGATAAGGGGTAGGCTGGAGGGAGGAGGAGAAGGGAACCATAAGGCTCTGGGATCGATTGTGGGATCTTTTGTGCATTGTAAACAGCGATGCAGGTGGGAAAGCAGATCCAGGCGGGGTCCAAATCTCTGAAACCAGACGCATTTGCACACGACAGCAGCAGGCAAGTCTGGAGGCGTGCGACAGTTGTCGCTGCAATGCGCCCGAGCCTCTTGGCTCACAGATGGGGCGGGGGAGGCGTCCGGAGACGTGCGCAAGGGAGAGCAAGGCGGGGCGGGGGTTTGCACTCACTCCCTCGGTTCCGCAACTATAAAACTCTTGCTACCTGCTGCAACTCACCAACGCCAGGCTCAGAGGAGTCAGCTGGACATCGGTAGCTACCGTCTGCACTGCACCAGCTCTGAACGCCCCGAGCCATGGATCCCCAAAACTGCACCTGCCCTACTGGTGAGAAGGGATGGAGGGGAGAAAGATCGTCTCCCTGCTGCTCCCCAGCATTGAGCCACCCGCTGCTGCCCTGGGGTTCTGGAGGGCGGGGGAGAGGGGAAGCTGGACCAGGGAAAAGGATGCCTGCGCAGATGGTCTTTTTGCTTTAGGTGTTAACTAGAGCCCCACTTTCGAATGCATTATCTGAGGGTACCCCATAAATCCGTTCCCTCTCCCTTATCTCCTTTGGAGAGTGATACTTGGAGGTAATGCGTTCCCTTTCTATCCCTCAGGAGACCCTTCTGCCTGGAAGCCTGGGGGATGGAGGACGGGGAGGCTTTCCAAGCAATGGTCAAAACATGGCGAATTATCCTTCCGATAGTAGATCTTGGACTTAGAGCTGTAAGGGGCCTAAGAAATAATGCAGCCTATTCCCCTCATCTTAGAGAGAACAGTGAGCAGACTGAGTGATGACTCTCGCTCAGGTGACCTAAGTAGCAGAATCCAGGCCCCGTGATTGCGGAGCCAGCATTCTTTCCATGACAGTGCATTATCTCCTAGGAAATTGGGATTGCCTTCTACCGATTTGGTTTTTTTTTTTTTTTTTCTTTACTTTCCTAGGAGGCCCTTGCACCTGTTCTGGCCATTGCAAATGCAAAGACTGCAAATGCACTTCTTGCCAGAAAAGAGGTGAGTGTGGCCTTTAGGTAAATCCACTCCCCCTCCTTTCCTCCCATTCCCCCCCCCCCCCAGTGAACTTGGACCCTGGGCTGGGACGGAGGTTGAAAAGCCATCCGGGGGCAGCTAGGTGGTGCAGTGGATAGACCACCTGCCCAGAAGCCAGGAGGACCTGAGTTCAAATGTGACCTCCAGACACTAGCTGTGTGACACTGGGCAAGTCATTTAACCCTGCTTGCCTTTAAAAAAACAAACCCAGAAAAGTCATCTGGTCATCATCTTGGTGTGAGGCAGGGTGATCCCTCAGTCACATCTGGGGCCCAGTAAGCTAGAATGTGGGAGTAAACTGAAGAGTTCATGGTTTGGGGCCAGCTCAGATTTCCCTTCTTCCTCCCCCTGCCCTCTCATCCCCTAAGCTCTCTACATGACTCTGTTACTACTGTCATAGAGGTCTGAACCCAGCTGCTCTTCGTCCCTAGTGAGCAGTACAGGTAAGTCTAGAGGCCCAGGGAGATATAGAAGGTCCCATCATCATGGTTCTGCCACCAGAGACCATAGCAGCCTCACTAAAGGAATCTGTCAGAGCAAAGCAGAGTTGTAGGAAGGCCAGCCTCAGGAGGTTGGGACCTTGCTTTGCAGGTTGCCTTGGAAATTCCCTATCAACTCCTTTCCCCAAAAGACCCATGAATTCTTGCCTTCCACCTCCTGTTAGTTGTTTTAGCTTCTAAATGCTCTTTCCTCTGTTGTCCTGTTCCTAACCTTCTCCCTATCCCCCATTTTGGGTGCACTGCTGTCTGGCCAAATCTTCTCTAGAGGGTCTGCTGGTCCCAGACTTTGGGTTCTTTCGTTTCCTGTGCTGCCATGGTAACAGATCTGGCTAAAATGGAACCAATAAAGTTTTTGTTTTTTTTGGTAACATTCCCTAAACCTAAAAAAAAAGTCAGTACGCCTTCCCCAACTTTATATACACTCACAGTGAAAACTTTCTGCAAGTTTAGAATGTTAGAAGGCATCTTAATTATCATGGCCTATAAAAGATCATAGGGTCATATTTAAAACTGGAAGGGACATCAGATGTCATCTAATCCTCCCTTCCATTTTATAGATGAGGAAACTGAGGTCAGAGAGGTTATGCCTTCTCCAAGGTAGCGTAACTCTGTAGTACCAGAACTAGAATTATTAGAGCCATGATATTCTCTGTCTCTCTCTGTCTCTCTCTTTCTTTTTCTCTCGCTCTCCCCTTCTTTCACCTGGCATCCTTCCTAAGAGAGCTCTGCCTTGACCATCCAACGCCCCTGTCCTCTGCTTTCACGCTGAGCTGTGTAATGGGTCGTTATGGTTCTTTTCCTTCCCCCTCTCTCTCTCCTTAGGCTGCACTACCTGCTGCCCTACTCAGTGTCCTAAGTGTTCCAAGGATTGTACCTGCAAAGGGAATGACAAAGGCAGCTGCTGCCATTGAGGGAACTGCTGGCTTCTTGTAAATATAACCATTGTTTCCTAGAGGCATGAGCTGTGTCTTGCCTGCCCTAAAATGCGTTCATGTGTTTTCAAATGACAATAAACTCAGTGAACAAAATAAATTCCTGGTTTGTTATTCCTCTGAATGGGTATATCGCAAGGGTGGAAGAAAGCAGGGGAAAGGGTGGGTAAAATTCACAGACTTAGATGATTTGGGACTGGAAAGGGCCTTCCATCATCAAGCCACCCCTTCTATGTGTTGGATAACTGTGAAAAAGCGAGTCCTTGGGTCCTTCTTTTCTCTTTTTTCAGTATATTTGAGAATTATGGGAGATAGAATCTAATTGGTTCGGGTTTAGGTTCTACAAATACATTATCTACTGTGTTCAGAGCACTGGTTCAGAACCTCTGCCAGATGATTTTGCCTCTTGTAGTGGATGCTTGAGCTACTTCCTTTAAAAAGAAATGAATGGCTAATTATTTTTTTTTCTCAGCCCTTTGAACAGCAGGGGCTTTCAAATCTAAGCTTTTTTTTTTTAAAGCCTGAGTTTCTATAGCTCTTACAAAGCTGCCAAGTCCTCTAATTCAGAAGAGTGGGCAAGGTGCCACACAGTTCCCTAGACCTTTGTGTCTGTTTCCCTTACTGCCACTCAAACAGCCACCACCATAGCTCAGGTCTTCCATCACCTCTGTCAAGCAGGCTGTTAATGTAGCCTCCCAGAAGGTCTCTCCACTTCCAGTATCTTTTCCTTCTGCAGTCTATCTTCACTCTACCCAGAAGCCAAAATAGTCTTCTAAGATAGCTGACATCAAAGTGCATAAAGCCTTGGGCCTAGAATAAGGAAGGAAGACCTGAGTTCATATTTGACCTCAGTCACTTACTAGCTATGGGCAAGTAATTTAACGTATTTTCCTCAATTCCTTCAACTGCTAATTGGGGATAATAATAGCACCTACCTTGCAAGGTTGTTGTGAGGATCAAATAAGATAATATTTGTAAAAAGCCATCAGCACTGTGCCTTGCTATATAAATACAAATAATCCTATATACATCTTTTCTCTCTCTCTCTCTCTCTTTCTCTCTCTCTCACACACACACACACATACACACCAGTCACACCCATTTCCCCTTAAGGATTTATTTTAATTTTGAGAATGGGATTCCCTAGCTCACCTGAACTAGAAGTGTAGCAGGTACTACCTCATGCTGATCCCCATGGAAGCTTTGCCTTGCTCCATTATTCCAAGCTGGGCAGGTTCACTCCTCTTTAGGCAGCAGCCCTCCTTTCCTTAGGCTCACCATGTTGGTGCAGACCCCAAATGGTCTTTAGTTTGATTATAGCTTAGAACTACTAAGTTTCAGTAATTCTCCTGCCTCAGCCTCAGCCTCCCCAGGAGCAAGGAGTACAGAGAGGTGGTACGGCAGGTATAAGCCTGTACCACAATGACCAGCCAGCCTACTTAAGAATTTTCAGTGCTTCCCTACTGCTTCTAGAATAAAATAGAAATTTCAGGGCTTGACATCTAAAGATCCTTACAGTCTGATCTAGCCTACCTTTCCAAACTTTTCCTCTCTCCTACAAGCTGCAGTACAGTAATAACAGCCTATTGGTTTGTTTTCCAAATTTAGCCAGCTCTTGCCTCTGTGCTTTGAACAGACTGCCCCTTCTCTGTAATGCCTTCTCTCCTCACCTTTGTGCCTTCGATCCTTTTCCTTTATTAAGGTTTACTCTAAGTGTCAGTGCCTATGTGAAAGTTGCCCTGATTCCCCTATATTGGTAGTGCTCCATCCCACCCCAAAATGTTTTGACCTTATCTTAGGGGCAACTAGGTGGCTCAGTGACTAGGGTGACTGGAGCACTGGTCCTGGAGTCAGGAAAACCCTAGTTCAGATCTGGCCTCAGACACTTACTAGTTTTCTGACCCCTTTCTACCTCACTTTCTTCAACTGTAAAATGGGGATAATAGCACTTCACAGATTGTTGCTGTCTACCTGAAAGTTGGTTAAAGAGACAAGCTAGGAGATAAATAAATTCATATTGTTTTATTCCCTTAAGTTAGCACATGTACATGGAATCAGAGCTTTAACTCTGACTCACTCAAGCAATTTTAGGAGGACATTTAAACCCTGACTCAGGATGTCTGTGTTACTTAAAAAAAAAAAAAATACAGCCTCCATGTGTTTTTTAACATATAGCATGGGAAAGGAAGTTTCATATTGAATAGGTTGTAAATACAATAAAATAGGAGAATGTCAAAGTGTCAATTGAAATTATAGATCCAGGATATCTGTGTTTCCCCTACATAACCTATGCCCATAGGATACCAGGATAAGAAAAGTTCCACTATTCAAGAGAGTGTCTGGTCCCAGGTATCCTGTCCTTAGTGATCACAAACAGGAAGAATGCTGGTCAGTTCCATCTGGTCCTGTAGTTGCTGACACAGAAAGGCGTATTTTTAGTTCACTCAGAGGGAAAAGATTAATTCAAGTTTTTGGACCTCATTGGGGCTCAATTGATCTTAAATGATTATCATTGCTAAGATCAGATTAAATATTTGTAAAGAACTTAGTATATAGCTGTTGTTGTTCAGTCTTGTCCATCTCTTCCATGACCCCATTTGAGGTTTTCTTGGCAAAGATACCGGAGTGGTTTGCCATTTCCTTCTCCAGATCATTTTACAGATGAGGAAACTGAGGCAAACAGAGTTACGTGACTTGCCCAGGGTCACACAGCTAGGAAGTGTCTGTCAGAGGCTGGATTTGAACCCTGTGCTCTATCCACTGCACAACCTCGCTACCCTAATATGTAGTAGGTGCTTATAAGTGCTTGGTCCCTCCACCTCCTCTACTTCCCCCAGTCATTATTTTATTCTTTAGAAGAATCTGAGTTCCAGGACAAGCACCTGCTTTTCATGTTTATCTTTCTAACTCTGGTCTCTTCCACAAGAACCACTTGAAGTATTACCTAATTGAATGAAAATGGCCTTGACAGAGAGCAGTGGAGCTAAGACTCCTCCCCCTCCTCCACATTAAGCCTATTTGTAAATCTAATTACTGCTTCCTTCTCCATTCTTCTCACTTAGTTTTTCCATCACCATTTTTCTTACCCTTAGAGAAGGAAGTCGGGTAATCAGAACCCAATTCTTCCTAGTTTCAGGCACCGGGGTTACAGAAATTAAGTATTCAATCTCATTTGGCTCAGAAGAATAAGGTTTAAGAAATGAAAGGTGTTAGGGAAAGGGCCCCAGATTAACAGCTGGTTTATTGCAAAGGTTGGACATTAGGAATTTGACTCGTAACACTCACTAGCTGTGTGACTCTGGGCAAGTCACTTAACCCCGATTGCCTCACCAAAAAAAAAAAAAAAGAAAGAAAGAAATGGACACTTTCAAAGGAAACTGGGAAGACGTCTGCAAACAAATGTAAAATGAAATGAGGAAAACAAGCTACAAAATGACAAAAAACCTCCTAAAGACAATTTGGAAATATTTTGGAACTTTGTTAAATAGGTTGATAAACGTGGAAGTCACAGAGCTCAAGATGAACCTACCGCTCTACTCCTACCAGAGGGAGGACACATGAAAAATGCAAAGAGACACATACATTTTCCAGCAGGCCAATGTCGGCACTTTTTTCCTGTGTGTTTATTACAAAGGTTGTCTTTCAAGTTGTTGTTTTTTTTTTCTTAAATGAAAAACCACTGATAGATTAACTTTTAAAGAATTGTTTTTCTTCCAAGTTATAAAGCAAATATACAATATACAAACCACTTAGGCCAGTTCCTACAGGCAACCACCCTACACTGATTTGAATGTCAAAGAATATGATCATCTCTACTAGATAGCAGCAAGCTAGAGAGGCCAGATTTCTCATGGTAAACTTTATATCACAGTATTTATATACAGAAGAGTCTTCTAGTGGTCTAGAGGGAGCAACTTCCATTCACTTGCTTTTTCCCTGTACACTCAGGTCTCCAAACAGTTGTATGATCATGTATACCATCCCACTTGCACAAATGAACATCATAATTATAATTATCTGCAAATACTGAGTAATTAAGGGATGTGCCAATGATTTTTGCAAAATTATACCAATAGAACTGACTTGAAATGACAAAATAAGGTATAAAATGTTCAAAACGCTTGACTCAATTCCTTCCTCTGGTCACAGTCATGGTTCCAAGTCAAGAACCTCCCTTGGGCTGCAGAGTTTCAGTCAGGCTGGTTGGTTTCTTAGGCCTTCCCTGCCAAACTAGCTGGCTACAACAATACATAGGACTCAGCAGTACAAATTGTCATCAGTATTGAACAGTTCAAAATAAGGTATAAAAGAGATACAAAAACAACTTCACTTGGTTCCTTCCTATAGGGCAGAGTTCCAGTTCCACCTCCAAAATTCTCTCCTCAGGCTCTATTTTTAGGCATCAACACTTTTCAGGGCTTCCCTGGCAAGTTAGCTGGGATGCATGGGATGTCCAAGGAGTACTGGCACCTCTGGTGTGAGGGCTGCTCATCTACCTTTGGTGTCCACCTGGCACCCAACTCTCACCTGTGGCGCCAAGAATCTGTAGCATTCGCAGCGGCTACACTCTGATAAACCATGTCAGCAGAGGGGCTAAACCAGATTCTGTGTAACCATTGGGCCTAAAACCTAATAGTGAGTTAGAGGGATGTCTACCCCAAGCATATGAAGACTTCCCCAGGCAGAATGGGTGGATGAGAACAGTTTGTTCCAATGGCCGCGAAGGCGGCTGAAGCAGAGCTTGGTCAGACATTGAAGACCCCAAATCATCCCACTGCATTCCTGGCCTTTGACAGTCATCCTGACTTTTGTCTTTCACTGGATTTTGATGACTGGAAAATAGAGTGAAGCTGACAACTTTGTGCAACTCTGCGTCATTTAAATCCAGTTTGTGCACTAGTCAAGACATCACTCCATGATGTCATGGATCTTCTTAGAAAACGAAGGACAAACAACAATCTGGCTCCAACAGTAATCATGTGGAACTCAGTAATACAGAACACATCGTGTATGTAATATAGTACATTAACATTTCTATAAACACAAAAAATATCAGTCAAGCAATCAACCAATCAACTTTGTAGAATTACATCAATGAAGCTGACTTGTAAAATACAAGAAATACATAAACAGCTTAGCTCAGTTCCTCCGTATAGAACAATTCCAGTCCCAAGTCCAAAATCCTCCATCAGACTCTAGTCCTAGGCACACTGGCTTCAATATCTCACCCTTGGAATCCTGGTTCCCAGGTCATCATGGCTCCAACACCCAGCTCAGCCACCTGAGTAAAGGCACAGGATAGGGGATTCAGGGGGCAAGGGTACCTCTATGTTGGGCCACCTAAATATACAGGCTCCAAAGTCTCCATTACACACTGTACACCCAAGGTGGGGAGTTGGTGTAAAAGGAGAGAGGGAATGGGAGAGATGTATCCCACTCCTTCCCTCCTCCAGCTTCAGTTCCTGTCTATTCTTGGTGTGACTTGGGGTTGAGAAACCTCATTCCCAGGTCACACCTAGAAAAAGAGATAGTATCTCTTACTGGCCACTTTTTAAAGGAACTCCTTCCCTCAGCCTGCCCCCAGCCTCCCCCATATACCCCCCTCCCCCACCTAGCTACTCTGTCGATTCGAGAAACCTACTCTCAGTCAAGGGCGAGTTGACATAGTAGGAGTTGCAGGGAAATTAGATGCTTCCATCTTAAGGGATCATGTTCCAAAGCCCCCACGGCATTGAAAAGAGAATTAATTCTAAGGACTACTTGCCTTTAAGGCCTTGTTAATTTGTGACGCAGCACAAGCCTCTCAACTTCCCTGGGCTTCTCTTTCTTCATCTGGAAAATGACCGACGTTCAACCACCCTGAGGCCTGTAAGGTCTTTTCCTGCTCTTGGTATACAACATATACTCCAGAAGCGTGGCTTCACCAGCTTTGAATAGTCAACCCCACGGCCTACAGTAGGGCAGAGAGGCACTCAGAATGAAGGAGATGGGTGGGGCCAAAGTTCACCCCAGTCCTAAAACCTAAGCCCTCACAGAGATCTACTACTAGCACTGGAAGGGGAGAAAAGCAGCAAGATAGAAAAGCCCACCTTTTTAAAAAATAAAATAAAATAAAACAACCTATCAAGACTCTTCAGTGTAGAAGACTTTTTCAAACACTTAATACATATATCATCACCCCCTACTTTACCAAGTTGATGATGTGTATATTGCAAGGGTGGGGGCCCCGAGGCAATAACTGAACCAGTCAATCACCTCACTCCCCCACTTGAAAGAACTAGCAAAATGCTGTAGTCTTGATATCTTTATCCAGTAGAACACTACTCAACCATTTCAATCAAGAAAAGGCCTAAAACTGATGTGGAGTCCTGTGGTTGTCCTACAAAATAGCCAGCTAGTTGGAAAGACAGCATTTAAGAGTCTGGGAACTCAGAGGAATGAGTGCTCCCAGGTCAGCCCCAGAGTAGGAACTGCTTGGGGTTGGGGGTAGAGGGTAAAATTTTAAGGTGGTGATAGGGAAGAGGAGGAGGAGGAAAAAGAAGAGGAGGAGAGGAGCCTCTGTCTCTTCTTCCCACACGAACTAGAAAATGACCTTGTGAACTGTGAAGGATCAGAGGCATTGGACTTCTCAAGATCCCAGCGTCTAGCCAGGGAAAGCAGTGACTGGAAGCCTTGTTGCATCAGAGATGAGGACAAGAGAGATCCCAGGAGGAAAGGCAACTGCAGGACACCACCAGAAGCCAGCCCAGCAGAAAGCTCTCCTGGGTCTAGGGAGAATGTCAGAGCTTCTCTCCATCAGGGGAGAAAGGAATGTTCAGGAGCTAGGAGTTACCCCGTGGCAACATGTGCTCTCCCAGGTGTGAGACCTCTTGGCTCTGCAGTCTCTATGTCCTTGTGGGACAGTGTGCCCAGGTTGAAGGGTCTAGCTTGTGCCCACTGTTATTACTGTACCACCGATGTAAATACCTATTTGAGAAAGATATAACAGCGGGCTTGTCCACGAGGAGCAATCTGGGGATACCTAAGCTGTGCTGCAGCCGCCTTGCCTGTGCCTGCCAGGAGAACTTCCTGTTCTCCCAGGGCGGCCAGTGGATCATGGTCCAAGTACTCTCTTTGATGCCCCAAACTCCACAGCTGTCAGTTTGCCAGAACTCAAGCACTGTGCTGATCCCTCTGTCCAGCTACACCTTGCCGCCTGTGAACCTGGGACTACTCCTCGGTCATATCAGTCAATACTTAAAGAAATTAATTCAGGCTATTCACTGGAAGGTCAAATACTAAAGCTGAAGCTTAAATACTTTATCCACATAATGAGAAGACAGAACTCATTGGAGAAGACCCTGGTGTTGAGAAAGATTGAAGGCAAAAGGAAAAGGGGATGGTCGAGGGTGAGATGGATATAGTGTCATGGAAACAATGAACATGAACCTGGGCAGACTTTGAGAAATATCAGAGGAGAAAAGGGCCTGGCATGCTATGGTCCACGGGGTTGCAAACAGTCAGACATGACTGGATAACAACAAAAACAAAATTCCCTGCCTGAACTCCATCAGTGGTTAACAGACTTGCACCCAGTCCTACCCGGCCCTCATTACTGAAACCCTGATCCCCATCCTCCACTCCCCACATTATTCCCTTCCCCCTCAACCCAAACCCTCCAACATTCCAGCCTGAAGCTACCTACCTCTTCTGCTGTGCTCTCTGCAATGCCTGATCCAGAGAAAATGATCTAGTTTTCATCTAAAACCTCTTCTTTTTCTCCTCCTTTCATTTTCTAAGTACTCATTGACAGCACTCTCTGTCCTGGTGACATTGCTCCCCAGCTACCTTTTCTAGCACTAGTTGTGCCTCCACCCATCTACCCCCCCCACCTCCCCAGCCTTACTTGTCCTCATCGTCCTAGGACAGTAAGGATACTACTTCCTCCCCATTGCCACACCTAGTCTCTTCCTCTACCTCCATCCCTCAGTAACCTCTCCTCCTTTGAGGTTCACTCAGTACAGCTCTGTCACCCAATCAACATTCTGGTAACTGTTGTTGACTCACCTCTAAGATAACCCCCTTCATTCTTCAAGGAGTTTAGTGCCTGGCTGACAATTTTTCTCCTCCCTAATTCCTACTCTCATACTAGGAGACTTCAAAATATATATTTTGTTTTCTTTTTGGCTGGACAATGGGGTTAAGTGACATGCCCAAGATCACATAGTTAGTGTCAAGTATCTGAGGCCGGATTTGAACTCAAGTCCTCCTGACTCCAGGACTGTTGTTCTATCCACTGTACCACCTAGCTGCCTCCAACATGCATACTGATACTCTCTCAAACACCTTCACCTCACAGTTCCTCAACTTGCTCAGTTCACATGAACTATTTCTCCACCCCACCTCATCTACACACAGAGATAATCATACCTTTCATCTTGCCCACATCAGCCACAGATGCACCATTTCCATGATCATGAACTCTGAAGTTCCTTTATGTGATCATAATCTGCTCTTTTCTCTACCTCTTCCTCAATCTTGAAGGCCCCAAACCTATTCTTCATCCTCACTATGACCTCCAATTCCTCTGTCACTCAGTTCTTTTCTAGACTATCACTCCTATAGCTACATTCCTCGTTTCCCCATCTTGACTCCTTGGGAAACCATTTCAACTCTACTCCCTCCCCTTCCCTATGCAGGGAGCTCTATGCTCCCCTAAAGCATGCTGACTGGGACCACTACAAATTTATGTTACAGCTATGTGGCACAGGGGATAGAGTGCCAGACCTGGAGTCAGGAAAACACATCTTCTTGAGTCCAAATCTGACCTCAGAAACTAGCTGTGTGACACTAGGTAAATCACCTAACCCTGTTTGCCTCAGTTTTCTCCTCTGTCAAATGAGTTGGAGAAGGCAGTGACAAAACACTCCAGTATCTCTGCCAAGAAAACCTTAAATGGAGTCATGAAGAGTCAGACATGATTGAGCAACAATACCCTTTATGTCTAAATCCTGTGTCCATTTAGAGATTATCTTGGTATATGATTCGGAAATAAATAGTCTATACCTAGTTTCTCCCAAACTACTTTCAAGTTTCCCAACAGATTATGGATCTAACTTCTCCTTACTTTTCATAGCCTAAGAAGAATGTACAAGATTGCAATAAGTAAAAGAATTATTTCTCTGTCACTTTGATATAATTTTGCCTAGAAGAAGACTTGTGAGAGTTGTACTTGGGGTTCAGGTTTTCTCTGAAGCCTGAACCTATGCTTGAGCACAATAATAACACCTAGGTTTTTGCCCCTATAATTTCTTTATTGTGGTAAATATATACTGGGCAGCAGTTGCCCACCACATGAACTCAGAGGAGATAGTTCTCCTGTAACATGGTGTAGGTCAGTTTGAATGCTAAAGAATAATATGAACATTTCTTGTAAACAGTAGCAATCTAGTGATGCCAGATTTCTCACATTAAAAGTTCTATCAGTTATTTGTATGAATAATACAGAGTGTTATTAGTACACTTCAATACTTTAATACTGAACCCAATACAGAAAGCATCAGTCAACAATCAACAAATCAAGTTTGCAAAATTACACTAATGGAACTGATTTGTGTAGTACAAAATAAGGTATAAAAACAAATATACAAATAGCTTAGCTTGGTTCCTTCCATATAGAGCACAGTTCCAGTCCCAAGTCAAAAATGTTTCCCTCAGACTCTAGGGACACTTATGAAATGAGGTGTTTGAGACAGTATCACCAAGTACCAGAACCAGAGTGGGGGGTAGAGAAGAGGGGGGTTGTAATTGGTAGGTAGGAGTGGGAGCAGATGCCTAAAGGTATAATTAGTGCTGGAAAAGGTAGCCAGGGATCTGTGTCATTAGGAGGGAAAATGTATTTAGAACATGGTAGGAGGAGGAAAGGAAAAGATTCAAGATGAAAGTTAGTTCATTATCTAGGGATCAGGCATTCCAGAAAACACAGTGTTGCCTTTTTTTGCTTTAGAGTGGAAAGTTGGAGTGTTTGGGTTGAGGTGGATAGGAGTAAGAGAATGGAGCAGTAGAGGATGATGATCAGGGTTTGAGTGATGAGAGCTGAGGATTCTGAATCTCTGATATGAGAAGGCTATGACTGGGGTGCACGTGTATTAATTGTTGATGAAAGAGTTCAAGAAGGCAATCGTTGTCCATAGGGGTTTGGCCTGGGTGCGGAGTAGTCCCAGGTTCTCAGGCAGCAGTGGGTAACTGGATAGAGGGATCAGGACAGTGCTTGAGTTCCCACAAGCGGATAGCTGTGGGGTTTGGGAGGTCAAACACAGTACTTGGACCATGATCTAATGGCTACCTAACCTTCCAACACAGCCCAGTAAGAAAGGACGGAGTGAACTTTGGCCCCACCCATCTCCTTCATTCTATTTGTGTGTCTTTCTGCCCTTCTATAGGCCATAGGATTGAGTATTCAAAGCTGGCAAGGCCACATTTGAGCTACTTCTCCTTTCAATGCCATGAGATCTTTGAAGCTTTTAAGATGGAGGCATCCAGTTTCCCTGCTTCCCCTACTATGTTTCCTTTGCCCTCAATTTCAGGTGCCGGTGACTATCCCCACCTTACCTGAGGTTTGTTGCCTTGGAGAACTTGGAGCCAGGATTGCAGGCAGGATTTTGCAGCCAGCCATGTAGGCAGGCAGGGGAGGCCCTGAGAAGACAGGGTGCCTTGGGATTTGAGACACAAGCACGTTTTAAACTTGGGAATGGGACTGGGGTCTCTACAGGAACCAAGCAAGCTGCTTATCTATCTGTTTTATACCTTGGAAGTCAAGGTTTCTTTGTAAAAGCTAAATCTACTCTAAGTAGTTAAATGGATCTGGGGTACAGGGGAGCCCTCCCCTCCACTTCCCTACTTGAGGGAATAAAAACCACTTGCCTTTAGTGCCTTATTAACTTGTGTCACAGGGCAAGCCACCCAGCTTCCCTGGACCTCTCTTTCCTCATCTGGAAATTAAGGGGGTTCACTACCCTCTTGCTCCTCCTATAAGGGCTCTTCCTGCTCTAGGTGTATTACATATGTGATATATAACATGTATCGGGATAAAGTACTGAAAAGCTAGCATTTATGGATTGTTTGAAGATTGATACTGTTTGTAATATTTAATTCTGTATAGAAATATTGCTAACACTGGGGGATTCTGTAGTACTGAATCCTGTAAAGGTATTGGTAGGAGGTTTAACATGAGAAATCTGGCATCCCTAGATTGCTAGTATTTGGTGGAAATTGTTCATATTGTTTTCAAATGTGCTCGTTTGGAGACTTGAGTGTAGGCTGCTGGAGAAGAAGTAATAATGAAAATTGCTTCTGTCTTCCCAAAGAACATAAAAGGACTGTTCGGAATTTGGGACAAGGCCTGTGTTAACCAAAAACTGTACCCATGAATTTTTGCTGAGGATGGACCCCAACTTCGAAATGGGTGGGAAGCATGTAAAGGAACATTTGGAACTTGTACATTCAGCTGGTCCAATATGGAGGTACCCTTGTTCCCTGAGTCCCCTATCCTGGACCTTTACTCAAGTGGCTGAGCTGGGTGTTGGATCCATAATGACCTTGGAGCCAGGATTCTAGGCTAAGTGTTTGAGGCAGCTAACCTGGCAGGAAACCCTGAGAAGCCAGTGTGCCAGGGACTGGAATAGAAGGAAGGGAAGGTTTTGGACTTAGATCCAGGACTGTGCTCTACAGGAAGGAAACAAGGTAAGTTGTTTGCATATTTGTTTTAAATCTTATTTTCTACTTTGTAAGTCCTATTTGTATAATTCTGCAAATTTGACCGGCTGAATGCTTGACTGATACTTTTTGTGTTATTGAATTCTATACTAAAGTACTGATTGTACTAATGATGTTCTGTATTACTAAATCCTGTGCAAGTACTGATAGAAATTTTAATGTATGAAATCTGGCATTGATAGATTGCTGCCTATTACAGGAAATATAAAAATGTTTTTTGGCATTCACTACACTGCTTGACTATAGAAACTAAGCTAAACTGCTTATCTATTTACTTTATACTTTTGGAATAAGTATTTCTTTTGTCCAAGCTAATCTGATTATAGATGCCTAAATGGAACTGGGTTTATAAAAAAACAAGTTATTTATTTTTACATTAATAATCTGCCCCTCCCCCACTCTCATTTAAGAAACAACAACCAAAAAAAAAAAACCCAAACCCCCCAAAAAACAAAACTCTTATTATAAACAGGTGTAGTACCAAGCCTAACAAATTCCCACATTGGTCAAGCCCCAAAATGTAAGCTTTTTTTCTATTCTTCAACTATCCACTCTGGTAGGAGGGGAGTGGTAAATTTCATCTTCAGCCCTGTAAACTCTTGGTTTAAGCTTGCATTTACTAAAGTTCTAAAGTATTTCCAAGTGGTCCTAGAATCCATTGTTCTAGTTCTTAAGGCTCAATATCTCCTCAGTACTCCTTTCCTCTGGGGCCCCTCTCTCCCTCTGACATGAGATAGTATAGAGAGTATTCTTTGGGAGAGGTCTTCTCAGATTCTCTTTAATGAGGAGTCAGTTCAATTAAATAAATATTAAGCACCTACTGTGTGTCAGGTTCTGTGCTAAGTATTGGGGATAGAAAAAGAGGCAAAAGACAATTTTTATCCTCAAGGAGTTTACTATCTAATGGGAGACTGGGGGGAGGGAGGAGTGACGACAATATACGAACAAATATATACAAAGCAAGCTGTGTATGGGATAAATAGGAAATACCTAATGAGGGAAGGCACTGGAATACGAGGGGTTGGGGAAGGTTTCCTGTAACAAGTAGGATTTTAGTTGGTTAATCCACAGAGTTCAGTAGTCAGAAGTACAGAAGGGAGATCATTCCAGGTATGGGGGACAACCAGAGAGAATGCCCACAGACGAGAGATGGTGCTCGTAGAACAGCTAGGAGGTCAGTGTCACTGGATTGAAGAGTATGTATTAGACAGCAAGATGTAAGAAGACTGGAAAGGTATGAGGAGGCCCAGGGCAGGCATCTCACAATTTGCTAACTGCTGCAAGATTTCCCTGCTTCTCTTAACCTCTTCCCACTTTTCACTTGTCTCTTGCCTTTCTTTGGATCTCTAGGGCTCAGCCCAGTGCTTGGTATATAGAAGATGCTTAATTGATTTGTTGACACATAGTAGGTATTTACATGTTTTTACTGACTTGATACCCTATTATATTATATGTGTGTATGTGTATATCTATCTATATATATATATATACATATATATATTCCCACCTAAACTTCTACCTTCCACTGAGAAATCTTTCTCAGTCTCTCTTAATTCTAGTACCTTCCTTATGATGATTATTTTCTATTTGTCTCATATATGTAAATATATTTAGTTTTTTGTACAGTTATATATAAAGTGTATATCTTTTTGAATATACATAAATATGTAATAAATTAAAAATTAATTAACATAGGGAAGGCACTAGAATATATACTTTATATTAATTTATATCATATTTATAGTGATATATAATATATTTATATTAATGTTTTTGTACATAACTGTTTATATGTCGCCTCTCCCATCGGAGTGTGAGCTCATTGAGAACAAGCAACTGTCTTTTGTTTTGTTTTGTTTTGCTTTGCTTTGCTTTGTTTTATCCCCAGAACTTATCGAAGTACCTGGAGAATAGTAGGAGTATAATAAATGTTTGTGGACTGATTGAAGGGGTGTGTATTCTGGAAAAGGCCCACCCACTAAAAGGAGAGGTTCAAGCATCTAAGCAAGTCGAGTAGGTCCCTTGGCTCAGAGCGTGACAGAGGACCCATCCTGTCTTGCTCACCAGCACCCCCTGGTGTTTCTAGGGGATCGTGTTACCTGTAGGCTCTTTCTCAGGAATGCTTTAAGGCAGAAATACCTAATGCATGTGAAGTGTTCTGCAAACTCTAAAACACTAAATTTCAGTTATACTACTCCAGTCAGCCACCTCCAAGCTCCCAGTTGCTTTTCTGTAGCTTGTATCTGAATATTTTACTCTTACTGTAAAACGAGGAAAGGTAAAGTTTTGGAATTCAGACACATAACAAAAATTGGTTCAGTGCTATTGTTGAGGTCTGGGGGTGCTAGGAACCCCAAAATACAGGGCAAAAGCAGGTCCTACCCCAAAAGAATTCGACTCAAGCCTTCTTTCAGTCGGAGACAAGGTTTATTAAAATACTTGTTGGGGTGAGTGAGATTCCTAGTGAGTTTGTGCTATTTGTCAGATTTTAAGAATCTGAGCAATTTAATTTGGGGTAAGACAGACACTTATAAACAGAAAGACCATGGGAAGATCTGGATGTGATCTAGAAGTGGCCAAGTAGTCTGAGATGACTGGGAGGTAACAGAGAAGGACTGGAAAGGGCCAGGTGTCCCATGCGAATGCCATGGTCCTGGGCCACGTGGAAGGGGTCTAGGTGGAATCAAGTAGTAGTGGTCTAAAGTGGAGCCAGGTGTGGACAAAGAGGGACAGGCTGGGTTAGAAGTAACAGAGAATTGGAGATTGGGGCAGGGTCAAAACCACAATGCAAGGACAGTTGAAAGGGATTTTACTGAAATCAGCCTCAGCCTAACGCCAGAGCCTTGTGGGAGAATTCAGGGGAAGTTGGCGTGGGAGTGGGGGCCGCGGTTCAGGGCTTATACCCTGTCATTATTACTTCCTGGTCACGGTCAGGTGGGGATGAAATATTGAAAGACTGAAAGGGGATATGGCATTGAAGATCTGATTTTTTTTTTAATGTATCCCTAGCACAGATTACAATGTGAAGAATGAATGTCTTACATTCCCAGGTTCATACCAAGGAAAAACTTGGGGGGGGGGGGGGGGCAAGGGAGAGAGAGGGAGGAGATTTATCTTAAGAGAAAAAGGAGCTCAAAGCTACAAACCAGACTGTAGCTACTTGTCTGGAACCAGGAGGCCCCAAAACCAACCTCTATTCAAACGAAAATAAAGTATTCTGAGCTCCCACTCCCAGCCCTGCTCTGTAGGCTAAAGCCCCTTGAGTGAGTGGAGGGAAAAGTTGGTCTTTTGAACAACTAATTAAAAGAGGCATTAGCCCTGCTTGGTGAATAATGAAGTATATGCCCTGGGCCCTTCCTCCCTTCCTAGATTTCTCTGAAAATGCAAAGACTCTCTGGTCAAATTGGAGCAGCCTTTGAAACCTTTCGCAGAGGTGCTGACAGTAATTATAGCTCTGGGAGCAAAGCAAGGGGGATTAATCCCACATCTAAAAGTGAATAAAAATGACTGCAAAATTGTTGGGGAATGACTACAGTACCAGGACCAAACCACACAGACCCAAACTGGGTCTTATCAGTTTTGAAGGAAATATAGCTCTCTTCCCTCTATAACAGAGAGCCCTAGGGATCTGTAGCTTGGCCCCATGCTGCTTAATAAAGTCATTGACTTTAGTAAAGGCATAAATGTCATGAAATAAAATTTGCATGTGACACAAAGCTGGATGAGAGAGTGATGGGCTGCTCAGGCCCCAGCCCTGAGATCATGTCTCTGAAAGACTCCTAATTTCTTAGTAGGCTCTTGTCTTGTGAGAAAGTTTTCTCTTGTTGCTGAACACATTCTCTTATCCAGACAGAGAGAGGGGTGCCTGACCCAAGGATTTTTGTCTCTGGATGACCCAAGGACTCTTCCTCTCACCAGATCCCCAAGGTCCAAGCCTCTGACAACTCCCTCAATGGCCAGTACACTTTCCCTACACTTTCCCACCCATAGCTCCCAAAGACACCTGGACCTTTAGATTACTTAATTAGTATCCCTGGCATTCCTTTCCCATGCCATAAACCCCAACACCATCCTCAGTCTCTCACAAGTTCCCATAAGGACCCTTGCCCGTTTTTGCTAAAATGTTACAATAAACTCTTTGCCATTTGATTAAGAGAAGGCTTGAGTGTGTGAATTCATTCCAGGCAATTCTGCCTTGTCATTCTCAGGGTACCAGCACTCCAAAACCTCATCAAGAGGAGGGATCCAAAAAGGTGTCAAAGGTGATGATCAACTTTGATAGACTCAGCTCTTCTCAGCAATGCAATGATCTAAGACAATTCCAAAAGATTCATGATGGAAAATGCACATCCACATCCAGAGAAAGAACTATGGAGTCTGAATGCAGATTGAAGCAAAGTATTTTCTCTCTCTTTTTTTTCTTTCTCATGGTTTTTCCCTTTTGTTCTGATTCTTCTTTCACAACATGATTAATATGGAAATATGTTTAATATGATTGTACATGTATAGCCTATATCAGATTGCATGCTGTCTTGGGGAAGGGGAGAGAAGGGAGGGGGGATAATTTAGAACTCAAAATCTTACAAAAGTGAATGTGGAAAATGAAAAATAAAGAAATAAAAACAAAAAGGTGTCAAAGGATATCAAAACAATTTTAATACTAAGTTGTTTTTTGTCTTTTTCATTCTCATTCTCTCACAAGTATACAGAGGGGTTTTGCAAAGACTATATCACCCACGAATTAAAGATTTAGCTGCAAACATATGTTGTAACAATGATCAACTGTGAAAGACTTACCTGATCTGACCAATATCATGAGCCAAAACAATTCTGAAGGACTGATGATGAAAAATGCTGTCCACCTTCAGGGAGAGAACTGATGAACTCTGAGTACAGATGGAAGTATAATTTTTTTTTTTGGTGAGGCAGTGGAGGTTAAGTGACTTGCCCGAGGTCACATAGCTAGTATGTGTCAAGTGGAAGTACAATTTTTCTTTATTTTTCTTGCTTTTTCTTTTTTGCAACATGGCTAATACGGAAATATGTTTTGCCTGATTTCACATGTATAACTGATATCATACTGTTTGCCTTCTCAATGGATAGGGAGAGCCAGGAGGGAGGCAAAGAATTTGGAATTCAGAATTTTAAAAAAAAAAGAACGTTAAAAATAAATAATTTATTTTAAAAGTATTTAGCTGCAAACACAAAGACTGAGTTAATATCTCATCTGTAGAACTGCATTTTTGCCTTACAAATAAATGAATCTATGGATGTGGCTGGGCTCATTATGCCTGTGTTCCAGCAAAGCTATACTCAATCATTGAATGAAGTCTGTTATGCAAATGCTTGACAGTAAACACAAATGCTGATGAAATATTCAAAGTGTTGAATAACTTTTTGGAACCTCATGGTTTATCCTGGCACAACTGTATTGATATTTGCACTGGTATTGCAGAATAACAACAACAATATAACAGCTAACATATACATAGCACTTACTCTGTGCCTGGCCCTATGTTAAGTGCTTTACAGTTATTATCTTATTTTATCCTCACAACAACCTTGGGAGCTAGGTACTATTATTATCCCCTTTTTGCAGTTGAGGAAATAGGCAGGGTCTAAGCGATTTGCCCAGGTTCACATAGCTAATAAGTGTCTGAATTTGAACTCAGGTCTTCCTGACTCAAGGCCTGGTGCTCTACCCACTATAGCACCTAACTGTAAAAGCAATTTGCCATTTACATTTGTAAAACTAAAATGATGCCACTCTTTTCACTACATTTTTTTATTTTAGAAAATATAATTATTTTCACTAAAAATATGTTGACATGTAATGGGTTTATTGTTGTTATTTTAAATTAATTAATAAACATTTTAAATTTTATCAGTTTTAATTTCTAATATAGTAAATTGATAACTATAACTCATTTAAGCTGTAAGGAAAATTGAGGAGATCCTCCCCAGTCCCTCACATGACCACCTCCTGACCTGACATAAGGGATGTAATTTAAAATAAGTATGTATGCCCGGGAGCACCAAGGGAATGGAACATCAAAGAATAAACAAACTATGTTACTCGGGCAGAATAACTCTTATCTCAAGAAATATGTGTGTGCCAAGGATCTGGCCTATCCTTGGACACATACATAAAATGTAGGCATCTGAAGCTCTGGCCAAGCTCCCTCTTTGTTCTAAGGTTGTTTTCCCACAGTTTACATAGATATAAAAAGGGCCACTTGGGAAAGGACCTTTGGAAGTCTTCATTTCAGAGATAGGGATGCCCACATCTGTCAGTTTTCCCAATCAGGACCCTGGTAGCCGTTTCTCTTGAAGTTTCCCCAGCGTCAGGGATGGAGCTCGCCTGATTTGGTGACATATCTTCTTTCTTTCTTTGTCTATTTCTATCCTTTCTTTGTTCTATGTTGATTCACTAGATTGTATGCATATGTATATTATTTTAATTCCTACTTCTCTATCACCTTAAGCATTATCAAATAAATTCAATTACTTGTTAAGTTAGTATTAAGCATGTCTTTGTATCTTAAGATCCGAACCTAAAGTAAAAGTACTCCACAGTCTGTAATCCCCTTTCGATTACATAAGCAAAAGCTTTTTGGGGTTCTCAATAATATCTAAGAGTGTAAAGGAAGTCTTGAGACTAAAAAGTTTGAGAACTGATTAGCTAAAGCATTAAGTTGAATATAAGATAAAATTCAATATGGATAAATATGAAGTCTTATGTTTGACAAGAAATCAAAGCTATTATGATTATGATTATGATTATTATCTGCAAAAGTGCAAATACAAGAAGGAGAAGGCATGGTTAGGCAGCAATTTGTTGAAAAAAACTTAGAGTTTTAATGGACTGCAAGTTCAATATAAGTCAGCAGTGTGATGTGGCAGTAAAAACAAAACAAAACAAAACAAAACAAAACTGACAACTACTGAGATCTGGGCTGCATGGAAAGGCAGAGCTTCCAGGAGCAAGGAAGTAAGAGTTCCTCTGTACTCTGCCTTATTTAATAAGACAGCATCCAGAGAATTATGTTCAATTCTGAATGCCATGTTTTAAGAAACACATTGACAACCTGGAGTGTGTCCAAAAGAAGACAACCAGGATGATGAAGGACCTTGAGTCTATGTCATATCACCACTTGATTAACTGGTTGAATGTTTAGCTGACAGAGAGAAGACTTAGAGAGGCTCTAATAGCTGTCTCCAAGTATTCACAGGGTTGTCATGTAGAAAAGAGATTAAATTGGTTTGGTTTGGCCTCAGAAGGGGAAAGCAGGAGTGATGAACGGATGTTGCAAAGAAGCAAATTTAAACTGGGTGTCAGGGGACAAAACTCGTTCACAATTAGAACTGTCCCCAAATAGAATGTGCTGCCTTGAGCAATGGAGGTGGGGGGGCTGGTGATCTCTTCCTTCTGGAGAGCCTTCAAGCAAAGGCTGGATGATTCCTTTCAGGAAGGAATTGGATCTGGCCACTAAGGTTCCCTCCAACTCTGATTCTGTGAAAAGAATTCAGAGAACATTAGAGTCACTAAGGTTAACCCTTTCATGTTAAAGAGCGGGATATAGGAGGCTCTGTGAAATTAAATTATTTGTCCAGCATCACACAAGTAATACCAAGCAGCAGAAGCAGTACTTAGACCTCTAATTCAATGCTATGTCCACTACTGCTGGACAGCTGGTGAGTTTGGAGACACAGGTCAAAGAATAAAGTTGCTCAAGGTCACATAATTGGGTAAATATGGTAGAGCCCCAAATTCAGGAGAATATGAGCTCCTCGTGGACAAGACTATGGAATTTTGTCTTAGTAACCCTAATACCCAGAGTGCCCTGAGCTCTTGGGCATGTCAAGAACTTAAGAAGTGGGAATAAAAAGCAAGAGAAAAGGACAGTTAGGTGATAACCCAAGAAGTACTTTTTATTTCTAACTGATTTTGAAGAGTTATTATCTTTTGGAAAAAGAAACTCAAAATTTCCTGTGATAATTTTCCCATGGGCATTATAAGATCATAGATCCCATAGCTGGAAGGGACCTCAGTGTTCAACTAGTCCAATCCCCTCAATTTATTATTTTTTGGGGAAGAGGGGAAGGCAAGCAAGATTAAGTGACCTACCCAGGGTCACACAGCTAGTAACTATCTGAGGCAGGATTTGAACTCAGGTCCCCAACTCCAGCGATGGTGCTCTATCCACTGTACCACCTAGCTGCATTGCCCCCCACCCCTTTGCTTTACAAATAAGGAAGCTGAGGCCCAGAGAGGTTAAGTGATTTGTCCAAGGTCACACAGGTAGTAACAGATAGAGGTAGGATTTGAACTCAGATCCTTTGACTTGAGAGCTAGGGCTCTTTCCGTTCTACCACACTTTTGAATATAAAAAACACATTTTTGTCATTTCTGCTTCATAGGGTTGTGGTAGAAGAATTGAAAGATACAACAATCTAGGAATATTTTGGAAAATGTAGAGAAAAAATCAATCTTTGTTATTAGAATGTACTGTTTGATTGAATTCCCCTCCCCTCATGCCCAGTCAATCCTTATTGTTGTTCAGTCATATCTGACTCTTCATGACTCCATTTGAGGGTATTTTTTGGCAAAGATACTGGAGTAGTTGACCACTTCTTTCTCCAGGTCATTTGACACATGAGGAAACTGAGGCCAATGAGGTTAAGTGACTTGCCCAGGGTCACACAGCTAGGAAGCGTCTGAGGCTGGATTCCAGGCCTGGCACTCTATCCATAGTGCCAACTAGCTGCCCTACCCCCCATCTTGCCGTAGGCTAAAAAACAAAACCTGACTCAACTTCCTCCATCCTGCTTAGGCTGATTCCACAAAGCCTTGCTGACATCCTGGCACTCTTTAACTGCCCGTGACTCCAGGCTAGCTTTCCTACAGGGACAGGTTACCACAGTAGTTCATTTAAATGTTGCAGAATGCCGCTCCTTGGCTGTGAATTCTAAGCAGGCCTGAAAATTAACATAAGCCAAGTCTGTACCCAGAGAAGCAGATGCTGCCACCAGCAAGCAGTCTTCATTATTGTGTTATTTATACATTTATATATTATGTACATATTTGAGTATATATGTATGTATATATATGTGTGTGTGTATATATATGTATATGCTTACTTGTACCAAAGAGGTAATGTTAATGTTAACAGCATATATTTACAGATAAATGTCTTTTAATTTGTTCTTTTCTGTTCTAGGTGAAGGGAGTAGAGTCTCCAACCTTGGTCTGGAGAGTAGGCATAGAAATTCCAGAGATGGAGTATGAGCCAGGTTTTCCAGTCAGTCCAGCATCAATGACCAGAGGGCCAAGGAAGAATCTTTGAAAGGAAAGTGACTTTCAGGATCCCAGCTCAGCAGAAAAACTTACCCCACATTCACGCCACATGTGGACATGAACTTGGTTGGGGGTGAAGCAGCAATGTTTTGTAGAAACTCAATTAGATATTGAGCCTACTACCCCAGAGACTGAAGTGGAGTCGGGGAGAAAATGAAGGAAATTCTTGTACATTTGTTCTTGCTGTATCATTGAAGTAATTATCCCTTTGTAAAAACTGGGAGGGGGGAGGGGAGGAAGAAAGAAAACCCCCAGTCACCCCCATTCTAGACAGCTAGGTGGCACAGTAGATAGAGCTTGAAGTCAAATCTGGCCTTAGACACTAGTTCTGTGTCCCTGGGCAAGTTATTTCACCTGTTTGCCTCAGTTTCCACAACTGCAAAATGGGGACCTTGTTGTGAGGATCAAATGAGATAATAATTGTAAAGTGCTTAGCATAGTGTTTGGCACATAATAGGTGCTCTATAAATGTTAGCTATATTGTTATCTGTTGTTGTTTCATCATTTCAGTTGTGTCTGACTCTTCATGACCCCATTCGGGATTTTCTTAGCAAAGATTCTGCAGGGGTCTGCCAATGAGTGGCATTCTGTAGCATTTAAATAAACTGCTGGAGCTACTTCTCCAGCTCATTTACAGATGAGAAAACTGAGACAAAGAGGGTTAAGTGACTTCCCAGGGTCACAGAGCTAGTAAGTATCTGAGGCCAGATTTGAACTCACAAAAATGATGACTTCAGACCTGTCACTCTATCCATTGCTCCACCTAGCTGCCCATGTTGTTATTATGTAAATATTTATAATCAGAGGGTTATTGAACAATGCAGAGTATTTCAGCATAGCTACTATTAAACAATGTTGTATGATCTACACATATTTTCGAGCAGCCCCTTGTTGGAGGAGAACCTTTGAGGGTATTTTGAGTCACTGAATCAAATCCTTTTTTCTGGGGTGGCAGGGTGGGGTGGTAAGCAATATACTTTGGTGTTTCAAAGATCTGCAATTTCACTGATGTGGGTTTTTCCCTCCATTGATAGACTGCAATCTCTCTATAACTTAGTACATGGTCTTCAATCAATCCATGGATGGATCAACAAACAGTTATTAAGGGCTAGCTAGAGATACAAATACAAAAATGAGATCGACTCTGCCCTTTAAGTGCTTAAATTCTATGTGGGGAATATAATAAAAACTCCTCATTCTGTGGCCTACTTGATGATAAAATGCTTCCAAATGAGCTCCAGGCTGGTCCCACTGCTGGTCACTTACCCTGTCCTTGAAGCCTTTGTACCACATCCAAATCTACCAGAGTCTACAATCAGTTGGGGCAGTCTTTGGGAATTTATTTTTAAAATAACATGTAGCTTTTACACTTATTTCATTTTCCTTTTTTTAATTATTTGTGTACTCCTTACCAAATTAGATTTGTAAACTTCTTGAGAGTAGGGCCTGTGTTTTATTTTGCATCCTCAATGCTTCGGACAGGCCTTGCACATAGTAGGTCCTTAATAAATGTGTGTAGAACTGAAATTGCCCTGAAAAGATGCTGCCTGGCTTTCCATGTTTTATCGGATACTTTTAGACACCTGCTGCATGCCTAAGGAGAGACAGAAGCTAGGTGGCACAGTAGATAGGGCACCAGCCCCGAAGTCAGGAAGACCTGAGTTCAAATCCAGCCTCAGACCAAACAGTTGATACTTACTAATTATGTGACCCTGGGCAAGTCACTTAACCCCAGTTGCCAAAAAAAAAAAAAAAAGAAAGAGAAAGAAAAAGAAAGAAAGAAAAGAGACTTACCTACTGGAGTCATTTAGAAAATAGTACAGAATATAATCAGATGTTAAATTGCATAAAGACTCAAGACCAGAATGTGTGGTTTATAAAACAAAGTCAGCAAGTAGCCAGTAAGAGAAATCAACCCAGACTCAGAGCTTGTTGCTTCCTTCTGGGGTGGGTACAATGGGACAAAGTGTCTTCCCTTCCTCCCCACAACCCAATTCCCCTAATCCCCAGACCTGCAACCCCTCCTCTTGATGAGGTCTAGAGGTTTAGGGGTGCTGGGGCCCCGAGATCACAACACGGCAGTTCTGCTCTAAAGAATTCAACCCAAGCCTTTTTTAGCGCGCCTGTATTAGCCAGACTCTTAAAGAATCTGAGAGTCTGTGAGGTATTGGCTAGATTCTAAGAACCTGAGCAGTGGCTAGATTTTAAGAATCTAAGCACCTTAATGGAGACAAGATGGACCTTATATACAGAAAGACAGGGAGGGATCTAGGAGTGGCCAAGTAGTTTGGGATGACTGGAGGAGGGGACTAAGGAGATCTGGATGGGAGTGGCCAGTAAGCTGGGGTGAACAGAACTCCTGGGACCTGGACAATGGAGCCTAGCTAGGATTAAGTGTGGGAAATGACTGGGGGCCATAGGGAAAGGTAACAGAGATTGGGTGTAACCACAATGAAAGGCCAGTTGACCACATGGGAAAATGCAGGGTTTTTCCTTTTTGGTGTCTAGCTCCCATCCTCATCACTCTGAGTTCCCATCCCACTTTGTTTATACCTCTACTATGCACTCAGGATCATAGATTAAGAGATAGAAGGATCTTCAGAGGTCATCTATGATCTAGTCCAAAACCATTTTACAGATAGGGAAACTAACCCAGATTAAGGAATTTCCTGAAGGTCACACAGATTAACTGAGGTCCCCTATTTCTCCAGTGGAGCACTCTCTCCACTACATCACATTGCCTCTCTTTCTGCCATGGAAAGAGATCATAGAATGTTACCATTGGAAGGCACTTTAAAGATAAATTTCTGAACACATTTGCTCCTCTCTGCCAGACTATGAGCAAGCACATTAAGGGCAAATAACCTTTTTTTCTCTACATCCTCTGTAGTCCTAGTACAGGGCCTTGCACCAGTATATACTCAGTAAATTTTAAATGAAAGGAATGTTGATCCACCTGGAGGAGAAGAGGACAAAGACACAAGGTACCAAGTGGCCCCATTTTGAGATTGATAGAAAATTCTTCTCTAGGTGGTCAGCAATCTGAAGAATTTTGCTATCAATCTTGAGAAAAAAATTTGAACTGACCAAAGAAGAAAAGCCCTTTCAGTTAGGATGAAAGACACACCAGGAAACCAACAGTCTTTGCTCAACTGGCTTTGAACACTATCTCAGTGGATATGATGAGGTTTAGGGATTCAGGGGTCCTGCAACCCCAACATCACAACATTCAGTTCCTTCCCCAAAGAATTCGAACCAAGCCTTCTTTCAACCAAAGACAAGGTTTATTAGGACATCCATCATATTGGGCAGACTCTTAAGGAACCCGAACATGCGTAAGCAGTAGCTAGATCTAAGCAGTGGCTAGATTTTAAGAATCAGAGCTCTGAATGGAGACAAGGTGGACTTTATATACAGAAAGACTGTGGGAGGAATCTAGGAATGGCCAAGTAGTCCATGAGGTAATAGAATTATCAAGGGTGGGAAGTGGCCTGGGGCCATAGGGAGGCAAGACCAGGGAGGGGAGATTGGGTGTAGCCACAGTGAGAGGACAGTTGATGGGATTATAGCCTCAGACGAACACCAGAGATTTGGCCATGTGGGAAAGTCCAGGGTTTTTCCTTTCTAGGGCCCAGATCCCAAACCCCATCAGATACATCAAATCCAACCTCAAACACTTACTAGCTGCATAACCCTGGGCAAGTCATTTAACCTCTATCTGCCTCAGTTTCCTAAACTGTAAAATGAGGATAATAATAGGAACTATCCTGTTGTTCATCCTTCCTTTTCTAAGAGGACCAATGACATCATGGGTGAATGTCACTTGAGTGACTTGAGTCGCTTCTTGAGTGAACTGGATTTAAGTGAGGCAGAGCTGCACAAAGGTCAGGCTCACACTCTTTTCAAAGTTCAATGGCAAGACAAAAGCCAGAAAGACTGGTGATCTTCAATGCCTGATCAAGCCTGGGGTAGTATCTGGCACATAGTAGGTGCTATATAAATGTTTGTTTCCTACTGTTGTGCTATAACAAAATGATGAGCAGGATGCTTCCCAGAAAAACCTGGGAAGACTTACATGAACTGATACAGAGTTAAGTGACCAGAACTAGAACATTGTACACAGTAACAGCAATATTGTCTGATGATCAATTGTGAATGACTTAGCTATTTCCAATAATACAATGACACAATTCTGAACGACTTATGATGAAAAATGCTCTCCACCTTCAGAGAAAGAACTGATGGAGTATGAATGCTGACTGAAGAATACTTTTAAAATTGTCTTTATTATTCTTGGGGTGGTTTTTTTCCTGGTCCTTTTTCTTTTATAATGGGGCTAATATAGAAATGTTTTGCATGCCAACACGTATATAATCTATTTGGAACTGCTTGCCTTATCAAAGAGGGAGAGTACAAGGATAGGGAGGATCTGGAACTCACAAATGTTAACAAAAAAAACAAAAAACAACTGTTTTCATGTAATTGAGAAAAAAATAAATGAAAATAAATGCTTATTCCCTTTCCTTCCCAACTTCAAGGACCACATAAGAGAATTAGGTCCAGCTATGTTTCCTGCCCAGCAGGCTTCTAAACCCTGCCCTTTCCCCACACCTCTTAGCAGTCAGCCAAGAGAATGAAAATCTCTGCAAAATCTCTGAGATGGACAGGAGGCACCCCCTACCCATTGAGGGTTCCCTGGAGAACATTGGGAAGGCATACATGCGAACCTGGTCATGAAAACCTCGTGATACCTGGAGATTAGGGAAAAGGGCAGCGACCTCCCTGCTAGGAATAAAGAAAGGCTGAATTTATTGGTTTTAGCCGAAGGAAGGACAAAGGTGGGTGGGTGGGGACTGAAGAGGATGTTTTTGGTAACCTCAGGGCACTAGGGGCTGGGCAGGTAATCTAGGTGTAGAGGGTAGCATCGAGATCAGCAGCACGTACTCCTGGCTCTGCACACAGCCCCTCAGGCTGTGTGCTTTAAATCCCGGGTGCTTTAGAATCTGCACTCAGTATCAGGGCTCTGAGAATCTGCACCCGGGACCAAACCTGAAGTAAAAGCCCAGGAGTCCGCACAAGCCTGGAGCTGTGTGCAGTTGGCTAGCCTTGGACGGAGAGGAGGAGGAGGGAAAAGGGGTGGGTCTTTGCGCTTGCTCTCCTGGTCCTTTCCCTATAAATTAGAAGATACAGTTCTGCCTTCCAATACATCTTTCTCCTGGTCATCCTTCTGCTCTGAGGACTGCGTGCCTGACATCTACCCACCAGCCATGGACCCCAAATGTAACTGCGAGAATGGTAAGGCACTCCAGGGTTCTGGAAACAACCCACAGGCCAGGGTTGCTCTACCCATCCTGGGACAGCTCAGTCTTCATTTGGGGACAGGACTGTTGGCTGAGGAGAAAAGAGGTCACAATATCAGGGGAAAGGAGACTGATTTTGTTTTAAAATGAAGTACTAGTCCTTTCTCCTCTGCTTTTTAGAATTAACGCTATAAACCACAGATATGCTTAACAGTCATGGTCCCAGAGATCAGGTAGACTTGAAGTGCTCTTTTGAACCAAGGACAGACCTTAGGGTTCCATCTAAACAGGGGCTCCCTTAGGAAAGTGGCAGGCAATGTAACAGAGCATGGAGAACAGGAAAGATGAGGGTTTGCGGCTCTGTGATTTCTGATGGGAGATGATACTTCTCTGAGATAGTGGGGAGATCTCAGGTCTGGCACTTGCTCCTAAGTTTGTCTAGGGATATGGTCTATCTCTCTGTTGACTTCCTTCCATCCTGCTTTTCTCTCAAGGTGGCTCTTGCACCTGTGCAGGCTCCTGCAAATGCCAATCATGCCAGTGTGCCTCCAGCAAGAAGAGTAAGTATTTGGGGTGGGGGGGGAGAGAAAGGAGGAAGACTTTTCATGGGTTGAACTAAATAGACCTTGCCCCATCAGAGAGATTGCTGGGTGTAGCCCTGGGTTGAGAAGAGGGGGTCAGGGAGGGAAGGAGGCCCATGGGATCATTTCCTAGTGGTACAAAGTCCCCTAAATGTTCCATGAGGAACCTGGGAAGCTGACTTCTTTCTCTTGCTTCTGAAGCCCATCACCATAAACATCCCTGGGGCTGGACCCTGCCAGACTCTCAGGTCAGGGCCCCTCACATTCATTTTCTATCTTTCCTTTTCAGGCTGCTGCTCCTGCTGCCCAGGAGAATGTACCAAGTGTGCCCAGAGCTGTGTCTGCAAAGACCCCCAGACTGGGAGTTGCAGCTGCAGCCAATAATGTCCTCACTTCCCTTTGACTGCAAATAGAAGAATTTGTGCAGACCTGAATTTTCATACTGCATGAAAAACTACTGTTTTTCTATGAAATGTATGAATCAAAATAAACTTGATAAATACCTTTATGTTTCTTGCCCTCTTTGTCCATTTGGAGAATATTAATTCACATCAGCTTACAAACTCTCTTTTCAGCCCAACTCAACAAACCTGTGTGGTGGCTTGTAGGATCAATATTATGCTTATTTAACAGTTGAGTAAATGGTTCTAGAGGGGATAAATGGATTACCCACAGTCAAGTATGCAGAAGACTCAGTTAAGGCATAGGTGGGAATGTGGTTCTACCCTGGAGGTTTGGGAAAGGGGAAATGACCACCCTGCCAGGAACACAGAAAGGTTGGATTCTTTTCTTCATAGAAGGAAAGATACCAAGGCTCTTTTTTTGGTAATCCTGGGGGGTTGGACTGGTGGTCTGGGGGCAAGGTAGCAAGGGATAGGTAGCACAGTCAGTGCTAATACTATCCAGTTAATTTGGGGGCTAAGTCTCCCAAGCCAATATTAATTCTTATATCACATATTACATTTCTATAGCAAGACTATGTTAGAAATAAAGACAATTTGACCTAAGCTTTGTGGGCAAAAAAGTTTGGGATACCTTGATAGAGATTGGATCTTTCAGACTGACTTGTCGGTCATAGATCAGTTGAAGGGCCCTCATGTTTGGTCTAGTTTATCCAGGGTCCGTTGGCTAATGGGTACCAGAAGTGAGATTTCAAGTTAGCTTCCAACGACTCCAGTGTCCCTGTCTGTTACACCATGCCTCCTCCAACAAAGTTGAATCCAGAACTTATTAAAGCAGAAAGTTTTTTTCCTACAGTTTCCTAAAATAGTGCTCTCTATTATTTATTATTATTAAATTTGACATGCATGGTATTTGTAGACAAAAGGAACTTGTGGCAAGGGATGAATAACCATGCAAAGGGTGATATTTTGGAGCATTCCAAAGCAATATTATCTGAGAAAGAGGCTATTGCTACGATGGTATTCATCCATTCTACTATAAATAAATAAAGTATAAAATACAAATTCCCTCTCCTAATGGCCATTTATTGGGTGTGTTATAGAGGGGATTTTTTTGTGTGTGTATGGGTTGAACTAGATGATTACTGAGGTTTCTTCCAACTCTCAAATTCTGTGATTCTTTGAATTACATTTGGTGTGATATATTTCTTTTATTCCTCTCTTTAGTATTTTATTTTCCCCCAGTTATGTGTAAATATGATTTTTAACATTTTTTCTTATTAATTTATTTATTTTTAGTTTTCAACATTCACTTCCACAGGATTTTGAGTTCCAAATTTTAAATCCCCATCTCATCTCTCCCCCCACCCCAAGATGGCAGGCATTCTGAATACCCTTTCCCCTAATCTGCCTTCCATCCCCCCCCACCTTCTATTGTCCCCTTCCCCTTTGATTTTCCTGTAGGGCAGGATAGAGTTCTATACCCCATTGACTGTGTATCTTAGCTCCCAGTTGCATGTGAAAACAATTTTTAACATTTGTTTTTAAAATTTTGCGTTCCAAATTCTTTCCCTTCCTCCCTTCCCACCATCCCCCCCTCCATGGAGAAGGCAAGCAATTCAATATAGGTTATACACATATAGTCATGCAAAATACATCTATAATAGTCATGTGAAAGAAAACACAGATCAAAAAAATTAAGTAAAAAAAAAAGTATGCTTCAATATGTATTCAAACACCATCAGTTCTTTCTCTGGGGAAGGATAGCATTTTTCATCATAAGTTCTTCAGAGTTGTCTTGGATCATTGTATTGCTGAGAATAGCTAAATTATTCACAGCTGATTGTCTTACAATATTGCTGTTACTTTGTACACAGTACATTGCACTTTGCATCAGCCCATACAAGTCTTTTCTGATTTTTCTGAAAGCATCCTGCTCATCATTTATTATAGTACAATAGTATTCTAGGTTGTGATATATTTCTTATAAAAACCAGGCATATTTTTCAAAAGAGGAATTTAAAAAAGAACAAAATATTAGTTCCATCCTTCCATTTGCAGAGGAAGAGTCAGAGAGAAGTGACCTACCCAAAGAGTGGTAACCGGGGTTTAGAATCTTGGTTCTGCTACTTATTACCTGTGTGACCTTGGACAAGTCATTTATGGGCCCGAGTTTCCCCACCTATAAAATGAAGAGGGTGGACTAGATGATGTGGGAGTTTCCCTCCAGCTCTAAAGCTATGATTCTTGGTCCTAACTAGGATCCTAGGGATTCGGTGGGAGAACTGGGAGCAGAATCTAATCATTATTTGAATTCAGATTAAGATGGTAAGATCCATAGATTTAGAACTGGAAGGGACCCTAGGGGTCATTAAATTCAACTGCCTCATTTTTCAGATGAGAAAACTGAGGCCCAGAGAGGTTGTGACTTCCTCAGGATCAGACAGCTAATAAGTGTCTGAAGCACAAGGTCAAACACATTGCTTACTTCAAGCCTGACCTAGGTCAAGCTGCCACTGGAAGGAAAGACCATTGAATACGGATGGAGACCAGGGTTTGAATCCCTAACTAGGATTTATCTATGTGACCTTAGGGAAGTTATTTTACCTGTCTGGGCCTCAGGCCAGAGATCTACTGATCACTAAAGCCCTTTCTGGTTCTAGGCCCTATAAGATGGTCTCTTTTCTATGAGATGGAAGCTGGTGATCCTCTCTTCTAAAACTACATGTTAGGACTCCTTGTGGCATCCCTGCCTAGAGCTGGTGTCAGCCAGCAAAGCTGTCCAGCAGGGTTGAGCCTTCTAGGGTTTTACCAGCTACTCTCCTCCCTTCACAAGACAGAGCCTGTGGAGAATCTTTTCAAGGCCCACATTCTTCGGTGCCTACATTTAATTGGGCTTATGGAGAAGCACAAACTAAAGTTATGTTTGCTTATTAGGTGGGACGATGAGGCCAAAGAAAACTTAATTAAAGTCAACAGTTGACCCTCAGGCTCAATATATGCAGAGGGAATTAATTATCCTTAGAACATCAAAGAGGAAGAATAGTCACCTGGCCCTTCATTCAAGACTACGTTAGCCAGCTAGGAGTTCTCTATAACACAAGCATCTTAGTGAAGGGAACTTAAGAGTCAAAATACCTGGTTTCCACACAGATTCTGCCCCTCATTAACTGTATGACCTTGGATAAGTCACTTCTCTGGGGCTGTTTCTCACCTCTACAAAACAATGGTGTTTTACTGAATGCTCTCTGAGGTCCTTTCCACTTCTCACCTCCCATTTTCCAGGAGTATGGTTGTTTCAGGAAGCCTTTGAAGGAAGTGAGGAGGACTGAGAAGGCAGGGAATCCCAGGCACAGGGTAGGAGTGGAAAGATTGGTTTCAGGCAAAACAGAAGGTGCTAGATAGAGGGTCCTGCTACTCCTGATGACTTCATTATTTAAAATAATAATCTGGGACATTTATGTATCTCTTTTAATGTTTGCAAAGCATTTTATTCATAATTTCATTTGTTTCTCACTAGAACCCTATGAGTCAGGGGTGGTTATTCCCATTTTAAAAATAAGGAAACTAAGTCACATAAAGGTTAAGTGATTTGGCCAGGGCCGCCCAGCAAGATCTGAGTCAGGAGCTGAATACATGTCTTCCTGACTCCAGGAAGACCCAGTGTTCTAATTACCATATCACACTGCCTCTTGGACCACTAATGGTGGAGCCAGTGATTATTTTTGGCAGTGATTTGATTATTCAGCCAGGGTTTCCATGTTGGAAACTGGTGTTATCTTGTAGCCTTTCCTCTACCTCACCTCACACAGTTAATTAGTAACCAGGTCCCTTGTACATAGTAAGCATTAAGTATGTTTGCTATTTTTGCTGTCCTATCTAACTTGCCTTTGCAGATCGCCCCCAGGCTTCTCTATTCCCATTGTCAACTCTGGTTCAGTGGAAGGAATATGGGAGTTGGTATCATAGGACCTGGCTTCAAATCCTGTTCCTTCTGTTTCCTACCTGTGTAACCCTATCACTTAGCTTCTCTGGATCTCGGTTCCTCATCTGTAAAATGAGAGAGTCGGACTAGATGATTTCTGCAATTCCTTTCAGCTCTAAATCTATGATACCATGAAATAAACCCAGACAACTAGGTAGCTCAATGGATAGAGTGCTGGGCCTGGAGTCAGGAAGACCTGAAATCAAATCCAGCCTCAGACACTTATTAGCTGTGTGACCCTGGGCAAATCACTTACCCCGTTAGCCTCAGTTTTCTCATCTGTCAAATGAGCTGGAGAAGGAAATGGTAAACCACTGCAGTATCTTTGCCAAACAAACTCCAAATGAGATCACAAAGAATCGGACATGACTGAACAATTTGAACTAAACCACCAACTGGCGATCAGAAGCAACTCTTTCTTGAGGCTTGGTCAAGACATAATAGTCTGGCTCGATGCTAGATAGAAGAAGGTGGTTCTACTACACTGCAAAGCTTCTGGGACTACTGTTTTCCCAGTGTCTAAACTGTTGTTACTAGTGATGCATTTCTTAGTTAAGTATTGATTGACCTCTCTCTGTCAGCCCTGTACAAAATGCTACTAACTGCTCCGGGAGGGGGAAGCTCAAAATTAGTGACCATTCACATAGTGAATGAGTGTGAATGAATTTAGCAACTTCCTAATAACAAAGGAGACTTTATATAACTTGAGAGTAGGTGTCTGGCAGGGGAGTTACTACAGAAAATAGAGAAAAGGGGAAGGGTGAGGGGAGCCCTAAAATTTTTTCCTATAAACTTTTATGACCACAATTTATCTAGAAGGAGAAGGCACAGATAAGAACGAGAAGTGGGAGTAGGAGAAATGTGGGAAGCAGGGGGCACTTATCAGCTTGGGCTTCTCAGAGGGCTGGGTTATCTAGGTCTCTAGTAGGGAAAATGACCCTCCTGCCACATACAGAAGAATCCAGGGAATGGAAAGTCTAAGTTTATCATAAACTCCAACAAGAAGGAACCAGAAACTTCCAGTTTTGAATCGTGTTGTACCATGTGGGTGGGGGAGGACCTGGGGTTATTGTCTTTGCACACAGCCCCAACTGGGTGGAGGGAGCAGCAGAAGTGAGGTGCACTCGGTTCCATCCTGTGCACTGAGCCCACAATTCAGCCCAGCCCAGCCCAGGGTTGTGTGCAGGTGGTGGGGGGGGGGGGGGTCCTGCAGGGTTACCCTCCTGCTGTAAATGAGAGGACGTAGCTGAATTACTTATATACTTGCTTGCAATCGTCCAGCTTGTCCTTCAAAGAGAATGGCCTGACATCTACCTGAAATGCTCCCCAATTGTGGCCATATGGTATAAGTGGGAATGGGATTCCTGGATCTGGGGGCTGTCAGGGGCCAAAGGACCTACCTTTGTTCGTTGTATGCTGGGCTCAGCCTCAGTGTCCATGTAGGAGTCTGGGAGGAGGAAGGCTGTGGGCACATGGTGGGGAGGTGGTGGTGGGGGGGTTGGATTTGTTTCGAAGTGAAATAATAGAAAACTAGTTTCCCCCACCCCTTTCTCCTACTCTGCTTTGAAGAAACAGAGGATCTCAAATGATGCTTTACCATCAGAGCACCAGGCAAAGGAATACACAAAGATTCTTTTAAGGACTCTAAGGATCTTTAGAAATGTGGTCCCTAAGAAATAGAATGGTCAGTCTCACTAGGTTGGAAGGAAAGCTTCCAGCAATGGTGAACAGCTGGTGTTAGGGTTGTCCTTCCCTGTAGTAGAAGGTGCTTTTCTAGGCAACTGAGACAGGTAGAGGAACAGACTACTCCATCCTTTATTAAGGCAAGACTGGGAAGATCTTTCTTAGACAGTAAGTGACCTGGAGCCTGGGGAGTTAGGAAAGAAAGAAGCATTCTACATCTTTATCTCTTACTCCAACCCTAACCTGGAGCTCTGCCCTGTTGCTTCTCTGACATCACTATCTGTCCTCTTGTCTCCCACCTGAAAGCTCTCTCACAGGAGCAGCCTCCACAAATGCAACTCATTTCAGGATACCTTTGTCAAGAAAAGTTAAATAGGAGGAGGGAGGTGGGCAGGGATAAGGGCAAGGTAGAATACTTTCCTGAACTGAACGGTTCCTTTTCCATCAGGAAACAGTCTGTGTAGTCCTGGGAATATAATCAGTGGGGGAGGGAGGGAATTCATGTCCTAGAAGAGACAAGTCTCCTAAATCTTCCATGAAGAGCCCAGGTCCCATAACATCCTTCCTGTGCCATCCATACTGGCATGCCTGGGCTTGGCCCCTGTCAAGTTTTCAGTCCAGGACCCTTCACATTCATCTCCTGTCTCTCCTTCTCAGGCTATTTGCTGCTTTGTTGTTATTGTTGTTCAGTTGTTTCAGTTACGTCTGACTTTTTGAGACCCCATTTGGGGGTTTTCTTGGCAAAAATACTGGAGTGATTTGCCATTTCCTTCTCCAGCTCATTTTACAGATGAGGAAACAGAGGCAAATAGGGTTAAGTGACTTGCCAGAGGGTCACACAGCTAGTAAGCGTCTGAGGCTGTATTTGAACTCAGGTCTTTCTGACTCCAGGCCTTGTGCTCTATCCACTGTGCCACCTAACTGCCCTATTTGCTGGCCCTTTTTTCCAATGGGATGTATCAAATATGCCCAGGGCTGTGTACAGACCCCTGCCCCCACATCACTGTACCTCACAATTTTAGCTGTCACCACGAATGCTACTGTCTGGCAGTGCCTGTAAATAGAAGAACTTGTACAGAGCTGGATTTTCATATACTATGGACTCATTTTCTATTTTTTAGATAAGTGAAATAGATGAAAAAAGTACACTCACTGAATTCCCTTCTGTGTCTTTGTGTTTGGAAAAAAGGGACAGGAATCCTCAGCCCTGTGGCAGAGATACTTTGGGGACCTCAGTAGGAATGGAATGTCCTGAAGAGGGATTTCAAATATAGATTTCCAAAGATGTCACAACTAGAAGGGTCATGAGCTATTTTTATTTTACAATTGAGGAAACTGAGCCACCAACCAGGGAAGTGACTTTCCCAGGGTCATATGGTTAGTTAATGCCATAGCAGGGACTAGAATCCTCAGCTGTTTTGACAGCTAGTTCAGTGTTAGCAAATGAACTTTGGGATAGTGACTGCTTGGATCTCTCATCTCCATAGCAGCACTGGCAGTGCAGGGGCTCCATTATTCCCCAGGGCCAGGAAAATAAAGATTTGAGGAGGGAAGCTCAGGCAACAGGCAGTAATGTAGTTTGGTTGGAAAGTAGAGTGCATGAAAGGAGGTGCAGTATCGTGATATGAAGGATGGGAAGAGAAGCTGGAGTCAGACTGTGAATGGTCTTAAATGCCAGGCTAAGGAATTTGCATTATCCTGGAAGTAATAAGGTCAGGGAGCCATTGATGGCTTTTGAGCTGGCTAGTAACATGGTCATATCTGTGCCTTGATGATTTTGGCAGTTGTTTGAAGGATGGACTAGAGATAGGAGAGGCAGGAAACAGGAAAACCACAGGGTTGTGGTTGTATGAAAGGCAAAAAGGAGATGAATTCTAGAGATGGTAGGAAGATAAACTCAACAAGATTTGACAAATGATTGAGTGTGCTCTGTGAGAAAGAGGGATGAATCAAAGATGACTCCAAGAATTTGGAAGGGGTGATGGCCCTCCTTCCTCACGTCTCAGCAGCCTGGGCTTCCTTCCATGTCCCTTCTGCAGGAGGTGTTTCCCATCCTTCCCCACCCCCACCCCTGCCCCAGTCCACTTTTAGAGCCTTCCATTTACCTCACAAGTATCTTGAACATTCTCTGTATCTAGTATTTATATGATGTTTTCCCCATTAGAATGGAAGTTGGGCAGAGACTGTTTTTGCTTTTGAATACCCAGGGTTTACTTAGCACAGTGCCTGGCACAAAGTAAAACTTTAATAAATGTGTTGGTTGATTGAAGATTGAGCTGGAGATACATTGTAGCACAATGGAAAAAATACTTGCTTTAGAGTTGGAGGAGCTGGGTTCAAATCCCACCTTTGACACTTCTTAGCTGTGTGACTGGAGGCAAATCGCTTAGCTTCTCAGTCCTAGTTTCATCGTAAATGGGGACAATAATAGCACTTATCTCAGATGGTTGCTGTAAGGATCAAATGGAATAGTTTTATGTAAAGCACTCGGTTTATCTTAAGGCATTATAGAAATGTTAGCTGTTACTTTTATCTTTCTCCCTCTGTTGAGCATACCTGACCCCTTGGTAGGCATGAAGGCGAAAAGAGATGAAAAGGCGCGTCAGAAAGCATTAGTTCTACTCTTAGGGGATAGGGATCAGACCTGTGATGTTTACCATAGCAGACTGGTACTTTTTCAACCACTTTTATTCTTAGAGAGTTGTCTAGAATGTGGAAGAGTTATGTGACTTTCCCAGGGTTACCCAGGCAGAGTGTGTTAAAGGTAAAACCTTAACCTAGGTCTTGCTGGCTTTGAGATCAGCTCCCTACACTACTATGTCACACTCTTTTTTACTCTCATTAACAATAATAACAAGACTACCATGAGATAACACTGTTTTGGGGCAGGGGGCTTAAGAGCAGGGAGGGAAGGTAGTTTCTTTTCCTTTTTAAAAAATCAATCAACACTTGTCCTCCCCAGTATATTGGAAAGCGCATCAGATGTGTAGTCAAGAGGGGCCTGGGTTCAAACCCTGCCTCTGACACTTCTAGCTATGTGACTGATGAGGATAGGATCTAGACCCCAAAAAGGAAAAACCGTAGACTTTCCCACATGGCCAAATCTCTGGCATTCCCCTGAGGCTATAATCCCATTCACTGACCTTTCATTGTGGCTACACCCAATCTCTGTTACCTTTCCCTATGGCCCCTGGCCATTTCCCACACTAAATCCTAGCTGGGCTCCATTGTCCAGGTCCCAGGAGTTCTGTTCACCCCAGTTTACTGGCCACTCTCATTCAGATCTTCCTTAGACCCATCCTCCAGTCACCCCAAACTACTTGGCCACTCCTGGGTCCCTCCCACAGTCTTTCTGTATATAAGGTCTACCTTGTCTCCATTAAGATGCTTAGATTCTTAAAATCTAGCCACTGCTTAGATTCTTATAATCTAGCCAATAGCTTATTAATGTTTAGACTCCTTAAGAGTCTGCCCAATATGACAGATGTTCTAATAAACCTTGTCTTTGGCTGAAAGAAGGCTTGGGTCGAATTCTTTCAGGCAGGTTGAAGCACCCCTAAACCCCTAAACCTCATCATGATCATTAGCAATTCATTCAACCCTTCAGAGATTTTCTTGGCAGCTCATTCATCCACTGCCTTTTGTTTGTGACAGATTATTTTATCACTCTCTTCAGCATTTCTACCTGTAGAAAACACTACAAGGTGAGAGCAATTGTTAGGAGGCAAAACAACCTTAACCTTTCTCCCCTTTCTCCTCCCCCTCTCCTCTCATCTTGATTCTTTTCACTCTTCCAGTTTTACATAAAGATACCTGTGTCCTAACTCTGAACTTCCCGGAGGAATGCTTTGTGTTTTCCCTACAGAGTGTTGATGACACACTCCCCACACTATCAGGGCTGCAGACTTCTTTTGCTTTACAAGTAAGTAGCTAGGAATTCATGTTCTGCTGGCAAAGGATCACAGAGACAGGGAGGAAGGAGAGACAGGGGGTGGGGGTGGGGAAGACTGAGAAAGTGGGGAGAGACAAAGATACAGGGGTGAGGACGAGGCAGAGAGAGACAGAGAAAAAAAGAGAAGAGAGAAAACAGAGAAGAAAGGGGAGACAAAGAAAAAGGGGAAAAGCAGAATAAGAGAAAGGAGAGACAAGGGGAGAGGAAGAGGGAAAGAGGAGAGGAGAGGGAGAGGAAAATTTACTCAGAGATAGAAATTTTAAAAGCTCAACATAGCGTAAGGAGACAGGGACAAAGATAGTCTTCCCCATGAAGAAAGTTTGGAAAGGTTAGTCCTATGTGTCTCCTCAATACTACTCACCGCATCTGTCCAACTCCTCCATTCCCACCCCTGCTCCCAACCTCGGTCTCCTTTCTCTTAACAGAAAATCGCCTTTCTGTGGAGTGTTTGAATTGGGGGTGAAAATACATCGTACAGTCAATAAACATTATTAAGACTCTACTCAAAATGCCAGACCCAGTGCTAAACCCTGGGATACAAAGAGTCCCTGCCTTCAAAGATCTTATAGGATAATGGGAGAGGATAACACACAAAAAGGAAGCTGAAATGGGGGGTGGGGATAGGATTGGCTTGGGGTAAAATATGAAGAATAAATCCAGAGGAGTGCAGCTAGGTGGGAAAGGGAGAGATGGCCCACCTGGGCATCCTCCTTAAATGGAAGTTCTGGGGGCCAGTTTTTCACTCTCTACCCTCCAAACTGAGGGAGGGGCCCCGAGGGTAAAGAATACTGACAAGGTGTGAGTTTGTGGGCTGGAGTGATGAAGCAGGATGTAGAGGTTCATGCGACACAATGGAAAAGTGGGAAATGAAGAGATGGAGAGGCTGAGCACCTTCCTGAAATTTGGCATCAAGGGACCAAGGTTCAAATCCTGGGCGTCCTTTAGGCAAATTACTTAAACTCTCTGGGTCTCAGTTTCTTTACCCATAAAATAAAGGTGTTAGGCTAAATGACCTCTAAGGTCCCTCCCAAATCTTATTTTTTTTTTCTTTTTTGCGAGGCAATTGGGATTAAGTGACTTGCCCAGGGTCACACTGCTAGTAAATGTCAAGTATCTGGCCTCAGGCCGGATTTGAACTCAGGTCCTCCTGACTCCAGGGGTGGTACTCTATCCACTGCACCACCTAGCTGCCCCTCCTCCCAATTCTTATGAAAGGACCTAAAGTATCTTCTTACCTTTGCTCACACTGTGCCCCAGCCTTCCATCCCACCCCTACCCTCACCCCATCTGCCCCAGGACCAGAATGGACCTGCTGCCTTCACCAACCTTCTGCTGCCCCGTCCCTAGTCTTACTTGGAGTGTTGCTGTTCCTCCAAAACCCAAATCTAGTTTCACCTACTCCCCATGGCCTTCCCTGTCAAATTAAAGGGTCTTCTCTCTCCTCAAATGTCTATCACTCCTCATGGACCACTCCTTTGGACTGAACTCAACCCATTCTGTTTATATTTCACCTACACACTACATGCTACATCTGCACCCATCTAATACTTCATGGGAGATCGAAGAATGTTGGGTTAGAAAGAGATCTTAGAGGCCATCTTTGCACATATCATAGCCCGCTATTAGGTTTTGAGTAGGGTATAGACTTTGTGATGACTTCTCAGGCTCCAGAGAACAAAGAAAGAGATCAACAGGCCTAAGTTTCCTTTTCCTGAAAATTACTCAAACCTGTGGAATCTGCCCCCCCCCCCATTGCCATATCAGTATTAAGTTTGCCAAATAAGGACATATACATTTTGACTGGTTATACCTTGTTTCCTTGTTTTTTGTCTGGGGTGGGGGGTAGATTTTCGTGCTTAGAATTTGGGCCCTGCCTCCCAGCCAATGGGAACTAAGGGGCAGTGGTGGGTAGTGGGGCTTATTTGTGATAGGGTACATAATTTCACTTTGTCCTTTGGGTCTTGCCTCTCTCCTGCTACTGGAGGAGTAGACGCCCCTTCTCACGAGATTGTAATAAAGAGTAATTTTTGCTTCCTTGACAAGTCTCTGAGTTTTATTGTGTTAGAGTCACTGTCCCACACAGTTTTAAATTTCTTCAAGCCAGGAATGTCATTTACCCTTTCTTTGTGCCCCCCATAATACTTAGTACAGGGCCTTAGTCAAGGATCATAAATTTAAAGACCTAAGAGGCAGGCAGCCCTCAGCGGATAGAGTGCTGGGCCTGAGGTCAGGAAGACCTGAGTTCAAATATGGGCTCAGACACTTGCTAGTTGTGTAACCCTGGGCAAGTCATTTAACCCTGTTTGCCTGAGTTCCTTACCTGTAAGATGAGCTAGAGAAGGCAACTGGCATCTGAAAAATGAGCTGGGCAAGTCACTTAAGCTCTGCTTGTCTTGATCCACTGGAGAATGAAATGGCAAACTACTCTAATATCTTTGCCAAGAAAACTCCATGGATTGTACTGGTGTGCTAAGGTTCATGGAGTCACAAAGAGTTGGAAATGATGGAATAACAAGAAACCTGAAAAGTCATCTAGTCCAACCCCCTTATTTTACAGATGAATAAACTGAGGTACAGATTGGTAAAGTGACTCGTCTAGGTCTAGAAAGGTAGTCAGTGGCAGAGCTGGGATTCAAACCTAAGTCATTTGACTCCAAATCCACCTGTCTTTCCACTTCACCACACTGTTTTAATAGTAGGCACTTAGCAAATATTTATTGAATAAATGGATAGATCTTCGAGGTCAGGAAGGACCTAACAATGGAGGAAGGGAACTGGCAGAAGGGCCTCGGTGGCTAAAGGGCCAGTACTTTCCACAAAAGCCCTAAGGTTATTCATTACATTTGTATAGACTGGATTTACACCCATTGTACCTCAGTCTCCTTGAGAATGTTTATGCCCATCCTAGGCCCTCTGAACATTCCTGCTCCTTCACTCTACCCCCTCCCTATCCACACGCTTCAGCTCTCTTTTCTGCCTATCTGGGCAATGAGCACAGGTGACTGAGCAATGACAGCAGAGTAATCAGAAGCTTAGGGGCTGACAGCCTCAACACAGAGGGTTCGTTGGGTAATAATCAGAGAACAGAGGACAGAGCATAACTTTGTAAAGGGTCCCTGGCAGGGCAGATGATCTCCCTGCCGAGGATACAACAAGAAGTTTGGGAGTAGGAAGGTCTGAACTAATTTTCCCAATCAGAAAAAGGAGACTAGCTCCTCATTTCTGGTAAGGAGTAATACAAGCTGCCTGGGAGCAGAGAGAACGCACAAGGGTACATGATGTTCTATATGACCCCAGGGCCTCTCCCTACCTTTGCACACAGCAACTCAGGGCCAGGAGGTAGTAGCTGCCCCAAAGATCTGCACTCAGCACCCTAGATTCTGGGGAATTTCCCTCTGAGTCATAACCTGGGCACAGAGCCCACAACTCAGCCAAGTAGTAGGGCTGAGTGCAAGAGACTCATCTTGGGCAAGGAGGAAGGGGGCAGAGCCTTTGCACTCATTCTCCTGTTCTGCTATAAAGGGAGGAGCTGGACGGGTCCCTCCACAACTCATCCTTCTAGCCTTCCAGCTCATTCTCCAGCCCACTTGCTCCAGCCCTGTCAGCTATGGACCCCAACTGTGACTGCACAAATGGTAAGGGACTCCTAGGTTCTCAGGTTGTCTTAGGGGCCAGGAACCTGGGCTCTGCCCTGGCTTTGATTTATGCTGAAAAGGAAAGGCTTGGGAGGAAAGAAGCTGCTGTTAGCATGGAGAAAATGGTTGGATTGGCTCTAAAGTGGAGGAACTGAAAGCTTTTATCCATTTCATAGAGAGAAAGCCCTAAATGACAAATGTGCTGAACAGTGGGGACCCAGGGATAGGAGCAAGTTGGAGAAGGGCGCTTTTATTGAAGAAAGTGACTGCTGGGCTCCTCGAGTTTTAGAGGGGGATGATTAGGGTCCCAAGATCTGGAATCCGTGATAAGCAGAGGAGCAGTCCATTAAGCCCTTGGGTTTTACCATAAAATCTAATGGTTGTGCCCTCATTTTAGGGACCTGGAGGAGCTGGGGGGGAGATTGGGGAATGAGAGGGAAAGGATAATCCCATAATTTTGTATTATCCTGAAATCTGCCCTGGAGCTCTGCCCTGATTGGATGCTAACCACTGCTTCCACCCCCACCTCCCTCTCTCTCTAGGTGGCTCTTGCACCTGCGGTGACTCCTGCAAATGCAAATCATGCTCCTGTACCTCTTGTAAGAAAAGTAAGTGTACTAAGAATCTGGGGGTAGGGTGGGGTGGGGATCTTCCATCTTCTGAACGAAGCAGCCCTGGCCTTATCAGAGAGATATCTGTACAGGCCTGGAGGAAGTGGGGTGGGGTTGGGGGTTCAACTATGTCACTGCAGTCTCAGTATCTCCAGTACCTGGAATATCATCATCATAGGTTGTATTTGTGTAGTGCTTTTAGGTTTACAAAATGCTTTACAAATATTATCTCATTTAGTTCTCACAAAAACTTTGGGAGATAGGTGCTATTCCTCTCTCCATTTTACAGATAGGGAAACTGAAACAGACAGTGATTAAATGGCTTGGCCAGGGTCTCACAGTTAGTAAGCATCTGAGGTTACATTTGAACTCAGATCTTCCTGACTCCAGGGCCTAAATGCCTTCACTGTTCCCCTTAGCTACTTATAGTACAGGCACATAGTTGGTGATTATTTGAAATATAGCTAGGAGGGAGGGAGCTGATTTCCTCACAGAGCTATATGTTCCAAATAGCCCCTAAAATGTTTGGGTCACATGGGATCCATCCTCTGACTCCCCACTGATGTCCCTGGGTGGGCTCTGCCAGGTGCTTAGGTCAGGACCCCTCACACTCACCTCCGGTCTTTCCTTCTCAGGCTGCTGCTCCTGCTGCCCGGCAGGATGTGCCAAGTGTGCCCAGGGCTGTGTCTGCAAAGCCCCCCAGACGGAGACTTGCAGCTGCTGCCACTGATGCTCCCACCTTCCTGTGCCTGTAGAATAGACGAATCTGCATGTTTTCATGCACCATGAATGTTTTTCTACTTTTTCCCTTTGAAATATGTAAATGAAAATAAACTGACAATGCTTTTCTATGTGTTGTTGTGTTTTGTGTTTGGAGGAACGATAATGTCATGGTTTTTTGTTTTTTTTTTTTAAGACTTGCTTTAGAGTGCTTTATTTGAGAGTTAGGAGATGAAAGAGAGGCAGAGCTAACAAGCTGCAAACTTCCCAACTTCCTTCCCACTCATTCCCCTCAAAAATCTGTTTATGAATCTCTGGAATATTGATCCCATCCTTCTCTATTCCTAACTGCTCCCAGGATATGGGGAGAGCTCAATCCACCAACTGCCAGACCTTAAAGCCAATTTTTGGGTCCCTCAACTCTTTTCTCTCATCTCCTCTGCCCAAATATGGGCTAGCCCTTCAGCTTGAATGCAGGGCTGAAGGAGAGGGGAGAATGCATTCCCCTCTGGGAAGGGAGCTGGGGAATAGAGAGCAGTGAAATGAGGGGCCCCACAGTGGGGTATAATGCCATGTTTGAGGTTTACATATGTTATTCCATTTCCACATCATTAAGGTTTAAAAAAAGCCTTTCATACTCAAACACCTTGTCAGGCAGATATAACAAGCACTTACTAAGTGCCTACTATATGCCAGACATCATGTTAAGTACTAGGGTGACAAAAAAAGGTAAAAACAGTTCCTGCTTTCAAAGAGCTCACAGAATAATGGGATAGTGTATCATTAACACCATTTTATAGAGGAGGACACTGAAACTCAGAGCTTCAAAGGGTTTACCCGTGGTCATTCAGCTAACAGTAGGCAGCACTTAAACCAAGGTCCACTGACTTCAGATTCAGTGATCTTTGCATGACAGGACATTGCCTTTCTAAAACATTACTGTGTTAGTCAGAAATAAGGGACATGGAGCCTCAACCAAGGAGGCAGATCAGTTTTGGAGACTGTTCCAATAAACATAGTATGCTCTGAGTTAATCATGGGTTCCAGAATATTTTAGCTGGAAGGGACCAGAGGAATTTATTTAAACCCTAATATTTTAGAGGAAGAAACTGAGAACCAGGAAAGGAAAGAAAAATTCTCCAAAGCTCACACAGCTGAAGACAAGATCAGACAGCCTGCCGCACCCTAGCACTTGTGCCACCCCCCCCCCCCACCCCCGCCAGCCACCAGGTCCCCATCAGTTCTTGAGTGTAGACTCCTGAGAAGGTTTCATGGGAAGCTGACTTTCAAGTTATTTCCATATCGTAAATTTACATGTTAAGACTATTTGTGAATCTGTAACAAAAGTCAGAGCTATCTTCTGGAATTGAAGTTTTCAAGAATTTCCCAGTTGTCTCTGTGTCTCACAAGAGAGAGCATGTATGGGAATCCTTTTACATCCCACAACATTTACTGCCTACTCTTGAATGGGTAATGGAAGAAAACATGTCCTAGAGGGTGTGTTGTTTTACTTATTTGTTAGGTGGAGGGAATGAGGTTGGCTTAATTAATCTTGACTCTTGGCTCTCAAACTCCCTAATTTCTAAGGGTATTAACATTCATTATATATCAAAGACTAAATCTGCTTACATGGATCCTATTCAAGACCACACTAGTCCCATGAGTGCTTCCAAAAAGGAGGCATTGTGATGGTGTGATTTGAGCACAGGGCATCTCAGGGGGGATGGTGAGGGCAGAGACCCGGGCCAGAGTTTGCATCTGGATCTTCAGCTAAATTAGTGTTGGGTTCATCCCCTCTATATCTTGTCCCTTAGCCCTCCAGCTCATTTTCTTTCAGAGTCCTTCATCCGCCAGTGAGAGACTCCAAATGTGACTGGGAGGTGAGGGTTCTCTGGCTGCCTCAGGGAATAGGGCTCCCGTGTCTGCTTTGAGTTGGAGTCAGGCTCAATTTCAGGATAGGCTCTGGGGCTTTGAAGAAAGGAGGTGTAACCTGAGGGTCTTAGAGGCTTTGGAAACTGGAAAGATGTCGGGTTTGGTTTTGAAATGAAGGAACAGAGAAATATCCCACTGGCTTCCTATTTCAAAGGTTCAGAGAAACAGAGCTTTGAACTACAAATGTGCTTAACCACCAGGGCCCCAGGATAGGGATAGACTTGAAAAGGGCTCTTTTGAACCAGAAGCAGACTTTAGGGCTCCTTCCAGAAATGTGCTTTTTTTGTGGAGATGGGGGTGGTGATCAGGTTGCCAACAATGGGGAGCAATTAGGTTCAGGGTTTGGATCTGGGTTCTTACAATTGGGAGAAAATGTTTCTCTGGGGAACTGAGAAGATGGACAGGCTGTTCAGAGCTTTGGGAAGATCTGAGGTCTGCACCCCTTTCCTGGTGACAATACAGAGGAGAGCTAGGGAATACAGACTGTAGAATGGGAAACGAGAGAGAAAAGAGAATTATAGGCCTTTATTTCCTATTCCTAAACCTGTCCAGAGCTCTGGGACTTTCCATGGTCAGACTTGAGCAAACCCTGCTGCATCCAAGAGATGCTTGTGTGGGCCTGCCTGGACATCAGCTCAGGAGAAGGCATGTGAAGTGGAGGCTCAATTCCTAGTGGTACACAGCCCCCAGAATCTTTTTTTTTTTTTTTGGCTAGGCAATGGGGATAAATGACTTGCCCAGGGTCACACAGCTAGTAAATCTCATGTGTCTGAGGCCAGGTTTTGAACTCAGGTCTTCCTGACTCCGGTGAGGTGTTCTATCCTCTGCACCACCTACCTGCCCCTCCCCAGAATCTTTCTTAAAGAGTCCCAGTAAGACAGCATCCTTCTTGTGCTTCTGAGATCCATCCCCACTGATATGCCTGGAATTTTTGACCCTTGTTAGACTGCCCTCACGCTCTGAACTCCTGTTTGCTCTTCTCAGGGTCCTACTCCTGCTACCCACTGGGATGTGCCAAGTGTGTTCAGGACTATGTCTGCAACCTCCCTCCCAATTGCAGCTATAACTACACTATAGTGTAGCTATCACTATAGATATCAGTAGCTACTGTTACTGATATCCCTATCTCTCTGTGCCTGTAAAGGGAGGGATCTGTACACACCTGGTTTTTTATATACCTTGGACATATTTCCTAACCCTTTCCCCTCTTCTGAAATGTGGCAATTAAAATAAAACCAACACATACCCTTCTCCTCTTGTTGAGATGAGTGGATGAGGAATAAGGAATACTAACCTCAACTCCTTGTACAGAGATGCTGTGGAAACCCCATAGGGAAACAGAGATCTTTTTGTCCAATACTGCCACTTTGTAAAGAAAGAAACTGAGGTCCTGAGAGAAATGACTTGACCAAAATCATTTAACGTCAGAGTTGGGCCTAGACTTCTTAGGTTTTCTAACTCCTAATCCAAGCCCTTTCCTACTATCTCAATAAATATTGTGAAAGGGAAGAAAAGGGGAGTTATACAGTGGGGCAAAAACAATTTGGAGGCTAGAACTTGGGTGTTCTGATGCCAGATGGCCAGAGTCTCATTGAACCATGATACGTTAGCTTTAGCCAGAAAAGCTTCTATCTCAGGTCCTTTGTAGATACATCATTGATCCCTCAGTATGTTAATGAGTTCAAGAAATGAGAATAACAGGTAAGAGAAAAGAGCTTAGGTCCATGGACCCCCTGGGAAGCCCTTTTTCATACTTCTGAGCAATTCTGAGGATTGGTTCCCAGGAAAATAAACTCCAAATTTCCTTTGCCATTTTTCTCCTCTGTAAACTGGGATCCTCTGTCCTGCCTATCATATAGGGTTATTGTAGGGAATAAATGAGATCATAGATATAGAAATGCTTTGGAAAATCGAGATATGTGAAGTTTTGTTATTGTTAATGAAAGCAGTAAATGGAGTTTTGGCCCCAGAAAACAGATATGAGAAAATGCCCCTATCTCAGTCCTTTATAGAGTAGGAGGTCCAATTAATCGTATTTTCAGACTTTCCCCATGAATTAGTTGGTTTTGCTGATTTTTTCTCTTCTTTTTCTTTAAAAAATATTATTTGACATCTAAGATGGCTCTCTGAAAGGGGGGAGGGGAAAGGATCCTGGGAGAAACGTTGGTGAAGTAAAAAACAAAAGATATCAAATAAAATTTATTAAAAACAAAAGGCCAATGGAATTGTATTATTCTTGGGCTGGAAGGGAGCAGAAATAGGGCCAAAGGCTTTGGTGCTTACCCAGGAAGCTCAAGGAAAGGAGAGTTTTGGTTATTCATCCATATAGTTAATTCATAATTTCCACATCCACTGTGTGGGGCAACTAGATGGCACAGCGGATAGAGCACTGGGCCTAGAGTCAAGAAGGCTCATTTTCCTGAGTTCAAATCTAACCTCAGACACTTACTGTGTGACTCTGGGCAAGTCACTTAACCCTATTTGTCTCAGTTTCTTTATCTGTAAAATGAGCTAGAGAAGGAAATGGCAAACCACTGTAGTATCTCTGCCAAGAAAACCCCAAATGGGGTCACAATGACAGGACTGAACAACCTCTACTGAGCATACACAACATTAGAATACAATGAAGGACACAGTACTAAAATTGAACTGAATACAATACCATTTATCTATTGTGACACAGAATTGGCAAAGGTGGCAGGGCCTTGTTGGTCCCCTTCCCTTCTCCTCACCCCTCTCTTCCTCTCTCTCCACCCCACCCTCACCTCTACATCCTAGATGAAACCCTAGGGGGGAGCTGTTGACCATCTGCCCAATGGTCAACATTATAAGAACCAGGCACTATCAATTCCTAATTCACTCCAGCTGTTACTTGCATGATCTGCCCACATCCTGGACAATTAAAAACTCCTTATAGCAACCAGAGTTGGCTGCCTCTATTCCCTACCTCCCGACTTGTTCTGGAACTCATCTTGTTAGTTTAAAATGATAAGTACAGATTTGTGCAATGGAGCTCTTGACTCAGTCCCCAGCCATCAGAAAACGGCTTTCTTACCTTCATCAGGGCATTTCAATGCAGTTCATCATACAAGCATATAACATTGCTAGATACAGTTCTTTACTTATAAACATAGAAGAACAAAACTAAATTCAAATACATTAAATGACCACTATGCTGTCTGGGAAAGCCAAAATCAAGAGAGACATACACACACAGAACTAGGGATGAGATCAAGGAAAAAGTATGGAAACACAACAAAGACACAAAGAGAAAGAAAAACAGAGACACAAAGAAAGTGAGGAATGGAAACAATGAAGAATAGATAGAAAGAGTGAGAAATACAATGAAAGACTATGACAGGGTGAGTAAATAGACAAAGTAAGACAGAGATATTGATGTATACAGAGAAAAAAAATTGTGTGTATGCGTATGTGTATACACATACGCATACATACACACAATATATATGTGTGTATATGTGTGTATATATGTATATATGCACACACCCACAGATACACATACACAGACAAAAATAAAAGCAACAAAAGTCACAAAGAAGCATAAAGAGTCAGTGATATTAACCATCCCCAAACCCCAGGGATGAATTTGATTTGGAGTCATTCCTATTTCTCGTTTCTAACATCTTCCATCTCTATGTTAAGGAAGACTTCCTCTACCTATGTTTCAGAGAGATTCTGAGGGTTTTAATTTTTACTTGGCATTAACACTTCCATAGAGAAGTCTGTCTCTGGTGTCACTCTAAGCTGGGGTCACTGCTGGACATAGGCTAAGCTGGGAAGGAGGAAAATTCTTCTCTGGGTCAAAAGACCCCAGAAGTGTCTTCTAAGAGAGCTGCCTCAGAGCTTCCAATTCAAGTGGTATTTGTTACCTTGTTTGTATGTGCCTAACACTGTTTTAAGTTGCTGAAGGGAAATGGACTTTGTGATCTCCAGTGTGGATATACCCTTCACTGGTGAAGATTGCAGCCCCTCTGTACCCCATGCATGGCAATTCTTATTCATATCTTTTGTAAATCCTCTGTAAAGAAGCCACTTAATGTTTCAGAGGCCTTTCTCTGGTAATTTTTCATAATCAGGAGGTACCAATTCAACTCTCAAAATGTCTCCTCACTCTCACTGTAAGACCAGCCTTCCTATTTTTCTGATTGTGTGTGCCATGGGTAATGTATTTTAAACCACTTGTTCTAGTAAGGAAATCCTTGGTCATGTGTTTCAGCCTCTTCCTTGACCTACCCGGGGTCTCTCTGTGAATTCTTGGTAACCTGTAATTTTTATTTGTCTGAGATCAAAATGTTCCATAGTTATCATTGCCAGGAAAATATCGATTATTCAAATATGAGTTCTTATAGTAGCCAGGAATTTGGTCAGTTGAAAGTGTTTCATTTCTTCTCTCTTCCAGCTCTTAAATCCTGTGACTCAGTAACCAGAGGGCTGACCCAAACCTGGGACCCAGGAGGTGAAACTGCTAATTAGTGACCACAGAAGAACTAGCAAGACCTCTTTGGCACAGGATCCTGACTGAGGATGAAAAGTCCCCTTGTTTTGAATGAAGGACACCCGAAGAACAGCCCTAAACCTTTGGACCTTCACAATCTCTCTCATAACTGTCTCGTTCCCACTCACACAGCCATCAGCCTGCTTTAGGCCTCTATCACCCGAATTACTGCATTAGCCTCCTAATGGGTCTTCTTACCTTATGTCATGGCCATCTCTGGTTTTCTTCAGGTACAGGTGTGACCTTGTAATGTCCTTATTCAATTAACTCCAGTGTGTCCCTATAGGATCCCTCTAGGATCAACTATGAGCTCTTCTGGCATTTAAAACCTTTCACAATCTAGCCCCGACCTTCCTTTCCAGACTTACTACACAACAATCTCGTTCAGGTTCATTAGAGTCCGGGTTAGCTGGCTTGGTTATTGTTCCTCGTATATAGCACTGCACCTCCTGTCCCCACAGTTTGTACCTGCTGTCCCTCATGCCTGGGATTCCCTCCCTCTTTACCTCTGACTCTTAGAAAGCTAGTTTCTTAAAAGGCTCGGCTAAAGCACCAACCCCTGCATGAATCCTTCCTTGATCTCTCTAACTTCCCCATCTTTAACTGCTAGTGCCTCCCCCCTACCCCAATCACGTTATATACATAATTTGTATATCCATTTATAGACATGTTATTTTCCTCAGTGAGAGTGCAGACTCCTCAAGGGCAGAGACTGTTTCAGTTTGAGCCCATAATCACCATCGACTGGCACAGAGCATAGTAAACTTTTAATATGCTTGTTGATTGATTATTTGAATGTTGCCTTCCAAGTCCTCATAAGATTCATGCTCATCCTGGAACCTCTCCACATGGCTCCAGATCCCCAAATCTTTCTCCTTCCCAGGTCTCCCAACACTGCTGTCACCCACATCTGGTTCTCATGAAAGCAGAGCCTGCAGTTAATTTGAGTTTGATGGAGAGGAAAGGACATTTATTGCTGAGGGTTTATGAGACCATTAAAGTGGTCAGGGACCTGTGATGCCTTTGCACAAGACCCCTCACAGGAAATACAAACTCTATGCAAAGATACATGTGAAGTCTGGGCTTCCCAGACAGGAAGGATACCAGGTCATATTTTCACGTACGCCTGGGTGCCAGAAGGTGGGGGAGGTATCTGAGCTCTACAGCGTGTTCTTTCTTCTCTGCACACAGCCCCTCCAGTGTGAGAGGCAGCCCAGAGATTTGCGCTTGGCACCTTCTGACTTCTAAGTCAAAACATAGATTCACAAGGCAATGTGTAAAGAGCCCAGGAGTCAGCACAACTCTGGGGTTGTGTGCAAGAGGCTGGCCTTGGGCATGGGGGAAGGAGGGGAAGGAAGGGGGCAGGGCCTTTGCACTCATACTCCCAGTCCTTCTGCAATAAAGGGGAGGACACCATTCTTTCCCTCCACGCCTGAATCCAACTTCTAGATTGTTCTTTCACCCGGGACAACTTCATATCTGACATCTATCTGCCGGCCATGGACCCCAACTGTGACTGTGAAAGTGGTAAGAGACTCCTGGGTTCTGGTAACACCTCCAGGACAGTAATCCCCTGCCTGCGCTTAACCGTCTGGGCACCAGGGATAGGGCAGATCGGAAAAGGGCCTTTTTTCACAGATAACTGACTTTAGCATCCTTTTTGGAAACGTGATCCCTAATGACTAGATCAGGATGAGTCAGGGACTCGGGGTGTGTCAAGTTGGGGTGGGGGAGAGCTCCTGAAAATAGAGAACAATTTAGATTGACTTCTGTCCTTCCTGGTGGTAGAAGATGCTTTTCTAGCGATCTGAGAAAGGTAGTGACAGCCTCCTTGGCTTTGTTAAGGCAAGCCTGGGAAGAGCCCAGAGCTAATATCTCTTCTTGGTGACTGTGGGAACCAGGTTTGGGGAATGAGCTCTAGAAGGAAATGAGAATCTCAGACTTGTGCTTCCTACTCCCAAGCCTAGCTAGAGCTCTGGGATGTTTCTATGCTCATCCTTAATGTTTTTCTTCCTCAAGGTGGCTCTTGTACCTGTGCAGGCTCCTGCAAATGTAAATCCTGCCGATGTAGCTCCTGCAAGAAAAGTGCGTTAGAGTGTAATATGTTGGGGAATGGGTGTGGGTGTCTTGGGGAAAATCCTTTTCTGGTTTGAACTAAACAGCCCCTGACCCATCAGAGAATACCCGAAAAGCCCTGGGGATCAGTTCAGGAGTTGGGGCTTTGGGGACTCATTTCTTAGTGGTACCAAGTCCTCTACATCTCCCCTAAGAGGTAAAGCAACATCCTTTCCTTGCTTCTGAGGCACACCCCCGAACTTGAGCTCTGCCAGGCTCTCAGGCCAGGACTCATCGTACTTATGTCCTGTTTTCTCTTCTCAGGCTGCTGCTCCTGCTGCCCAGCAGGATGTGCCAAGTGTGCCCAGGGCTGTGTCTGCAAAGCCCCCCAGACAGAGACCTGCAGCTGCTGCCACTGATACTCCTGTCTCCCTGCGCTTATAAATAGAGGAATTTGTACAGATCTAGCTTTTCATACACCATGAATGTGCTTTTTATTTTGTTTCTATGAAATGTGTGAATAGAAATAAAACCATTACATATCCTTCTATCTCTGAACCTCTTGTGTGTTTGTGAAATAAGAGACAGTAAATCTCAACTCTGTGAATGGAGTAGCTTTGGAAGCCTCATTCAGGGGTGGAAAATTCTGGCAGGACTGCTAATCTTTGACCTGTCAGATATTTGAACCAAAGGAAACTTTTCAGACCACTTACTCTAACACTGCCATTTTACGTAGGCCAGTACTGAGGTATAAAGCAAAGAAAGGAAATAAAATCATATGGACTACAATCCCAAGTTTTTGACTCCTTATTAATCATATGATTTTATTTCCTTTAAATATTTGTTGACTAGATAATTGGAATTATTGCATCATAGTAAGCCAATGTCAGAGTAGAGATGGAAACCAGTGTGTTCCAACTCTTGATTCCTAATCTTTTTTTCTTGAACCATAATTCTGCAAAGATGATTAATCACTGAGTCTTTGCAGACACATCATTAGGTTCCCATACTCATTAAGAATTTAGGAAATAGAAATGGTATATGAGAGGAAAGATCCTAGATTAGAAACATAAATCTCTCCCAGAAATGCTTTTTGCTCCTAGGAAATGGTAAGAATAGCTGTAAGTGGTTCCTCAGGACAGGAAGTTCAACCTCCTAGTGACTCAATTTCCTTATTTTTAAAATGGGGATCCCTTACAGAATTCTTGTGAAGAGTCAAATGAGAACACAAATGTTCGATTACTTTGGAAAGGTAATGGAGCTATTTGTGTATGAGAAAATAATTGTTAGGACTATTACTATTATAATAAAGACCTGGATCTATTTTGTTCTCAGTACTGAAAGAACTAGAAAGAGATGCTTGTGAAGAGCGTGATAATCTATTTCTCTGTGGGCTTACTTGGTATCCTGGTGCTACTGAGCGGTAGATTGTGCAGGGGTGGGGAACCTGCAGCCGCGAGGCCACATGTGGCCTTCTAGGCCCCTAGGTGTGGCTTTTCAACTGAGTCCAAGTTTTACAGGACAAATCCCTTTATTAAGGGTTTTCGTTCTTTGAAGTTTGGATTCAATCAAAGGGATGCATTTAAGGACCTAGAGGGTCACTTGTGGCCTCAAGGCCACAGGTTCCCCATCTGGTGAACCTTCCTTCTTTCTCTTCCATCTCTTCTCTCCCCTCCCCTCCACCCATGTCAGACCTATTCCTCTGGTGTCTTTATCTTACTCTTCCCTCCCTTTTCATTGTGTCCACTGGAACCCTGTTCCACTTCTTAAATAACCGCCCTTTATATTCATCCTGTGACCTTCCCCTGGAAATTACTTTGTATGTACAGTATTTTGTTTTTACTTATACCTATGCATATTGCTTCCCTCCTATGAAATATAAGGGTATAATTGTCCTGTATTCTAACATATCTCTCACAGTGCCTGGCACATAATAGGCACTTAAATGTTGAGTTGGATTATATGAATAGCTGTTGGATTATGTTGGATTATACCAAATTGGATCACAGGCACTGGTTACTCAGGCAATGGCACATTTTGGTTATTTAAATATTCTGGTTAATAAAAAGTTATCACATATATTAGAAACAGTTTGGCTTTTCTCAAAGCATTAGAACATAATGAATGAATGAATTTAAGAATGAAAACTTGACTGAACCCACCTGGCTGTGGGGGCATAGGAGACCCTTGAGCTTTTTTTTTTTTTGGCAAGGCAATTGGGGTTAAGTGACTTGCCCAGGGTCACACAACTAGTCAATGTCAAGTATCTGGTCAGAGATAAGATTTGAACTCAGGTCCTCCTGACTCCAAGGCCATTGCTCTATCCACTGCACCACCTAGCTGCCTTGAGGCCTGTGAGTCTTGGCAGGGCCCCAGGGCCCTCTTTCTGAATATCACCTCTCACTAGACCAGGAGCTATATTTATATCACAGACTGACCTTAGTGCTCCTGATTTCCCATAATGAGAAAGTATAAGCTCCATGGCAAGTTGCTGTGAGGGAGGAGACAGGGGAAAAGTAGAAGGGATTATCCCCTCACTTTCTTTAGCATTTTCCACTGCAGAGGATGAAATAGACTTTATGGTGACATTCTTCCCTAATCTACTCCTCCAAGATACCTTTATGACTTCGACACTTCACATCCTTCATTAAAGACTTAAATTCTAAACCTGAGCTCCTAGTAATGTGTTTCTCACTTTCCCTATGTCATGGAACCTTTTTTGAATATTTCCTTACCAGCTCCCAGACTCACACAGGGCAAAGCAGGGATCATGGAGCTAAAGAGAGAGAAAAGTAGAGACAAAGAGAGAGAGAGATACAGGGAGAAAGAAACAGAAAAGGATGTAAGAGAGCTAGAGCTAGAGAAAGACAGAAGGATGAGGAAAAACAGAAAAATCAGGAAAGACTAAAAGATAGAAATAGAGAGAGAAGACAGGCTGATGGAGAACACAGTAAGAGACCGACTCAGACAGAGATGCAGAGAGATGGAGAGAGAGAAACATCTCTAGGACATCATTGGCTAAAGAGCTGAAAGGAATATTTTTTTCACTCTAAAATGAAATTTAGATATTCTCCTTGCATATTGTCTTCTGTCCTTGACTCCCATCTCTCGCCTCAAAGTTTCTTTTGCTGGGGAGCAAAGAATTTTCTTCTGTGTGCCTTTGAGAGAATGCCAGTGATCTCCCTATTTGCTTGGCTTTAATCTCTCAATAAGAGAAGTCCCTCTCTTCAGTTTCCCTCATCTGGGGGTATTGCTAGAGGGAATGTTGGGAAGGAGAGAGGCCTTTTATGTATCCTTGGCCCCGGGGCCACATGGATTCTCTCAGCTTTTCAGTTTGGAAGGAAAGATCAGGAAGTGTCCATTATGAGAGCTCTCTTACCTTCAGTACCCAATTCAATAAGCATTTGTTTCTCTCCTGCTGTGTGACCGGTACTGTGTTTGCTACTGTGGGATTGGACTACATTGGATGTGGAGTCCTGGGGCTGAGAATGTTAAAATGGATGTCAATCATTAGCACTCAGGCTCTGTTTCTATTGAGCTTCTTGAACATCGAATAGGTTCCCATTGCTCCTTATTCTAGACCTAGACCAATTTGCCCTTAGGTGCTCTCTGCAATACAGATATATCTGTACAGTGAACACTGGAACAGAGACTTAGGACTTGACCTGACTTCTCATGAAGATTCTTCCCCTCACTACATGACATTGAGCAGATTCCTTGCCTCTGGGTCTCAATTTCAGCCTCTAAAATGAGGTAGTAGTAAGTTTCCACTAGGGACAATGTCTGCTTTAACTTTTAGTTAACAGTTGGTCAATAAATATTTTATTAAGAACCTCCTACCAGGCATTGTATTACTTACTGGGGATACAATCAAGAAAATAGGAAGATAGTCCCTGACCTCAAGGAGCTTACCATGTAATGGGTGAAGACAACATACAAAAGTAAGCAAGAAGGGAAGGAAGCTAATCAGTGCAGAGTGGAGGTGGTGGGGGATGGGGGTATGATGGAGAAGTCCAGAGAAATGCAGCTGGCTGGGAAATGAAGTGGAGGCTGACCTGGGCTCCCTCCTTAATTAGAGGTTCTGGGAGGAGAGGTCTCTGCCCTCCAGTCAAAGGATTATTTAGCAAGCAGGTATGATTATGATTTCTCTTTGTTTTACAAATCTGGGAGATGTGGAAAATGCCAGGACCCACAGATGGGGATTCTGAAGACCAGAAAGGTCTTCAGAAGCAGGAAGCCAGTGACAATTCTTGAGGACTTAGTACCATACAGGGCTCTGGAAGAATGGGACTGAGGGTGACAAAAGAAACCGGAGAATCAATTCCTACCCTTCAGAAGTTAATGGACCTGTTGGAAACACACCAATACATGCCCAGGAAGGAGTAATTAAACAATACAAGTCAGTATTCGATGAGAACCAAATGAGTGGTTCAGTGTTATAGCTCAAAGAAGGGAGTTAGGAATCCTTGATAAGACTGAGAGGAGAACTCACCGATGGCTGTCTTCGAGGGTCTCAAGAGCTCAAGAAGGATGTTGTTTCTGCTACTTGGCCCCAGAGAGCAGAACTAGGAGTGAAGGGTAGAAACTGAAAAGAAGCAGCTTTAGACTTGATCTAATTAATAACAACAGCAAAGCAGGGCTGCCCAAAGATAGAAAGGGCTGTCTTTGAGGTTGGTAAGCTCCTTCTCTTCCGGTGGTTTTCAATCAAAAGGTGGCTGCCGTCTTCTGATGATGTTTTAGAGAAAATTCTTCTTCAGGTACACATTGGACTAGATGGCCTCAAAGATCTCTTCCAAATTTAAGAGGCTTTGAAAATACTACTTCGAAAATCCTTCTAAGTTCTGTGCTAAACAGCCATTTCAAGCAGACTTAAGGAGGGGAAGAATGAACAGAGGAAGGGAGGTCAGGGAATCCCAGGCACCAGGAATCAGCATGGAGGAGGAAGAGGGAAATTGGTTCACGGCAGCTGTAGGGAATGCTGAAGAAGGGCTGGCTCAGCTCTTCCGCTTGTTTTCTTTATTTGTATCTGTGTCACAAGCATTGACCCAGTGTGCCATATTCATACAACCTATGCCTAGCAAGTAAAATGCTAACTCTTGCCAGCTTTTTGTTATTCAGTCATTTTTTCAGTCATGTCCAACTCTTTGTGACCCCATTTGGGGTCTTCTTGGCAAAGATATTGGAATGGTTTACCATTTCCTTCTCTAGCACATTTTACAGATGAGGAAACTGAGGCAAACAGGGTTAAGTGACTTGCCCAGGGTTATACAAACCAATAAGTGTCTAAGGGCAGATCTGAACTCAGGGAGATGGTTCTTTCTGACTTCTAGGCTAGCTAGGCCACGTAGCTGCCTTGTCTCATGCCAGCCTTTCTCATATTATCTCATCATGTATTTTATACTTGAAATTAATAACTTCATGTATCTCAAGTGCTTCCAGATTTTTCTTGGTCATACCATTCCCTTCATCTGCAATTTTCTTGCCTTTTCTTTTGTTGGAAAAATGGAATAAACCCAGAGTTTGGAGCAAGATTTTCTTGGAGTTGTTGCATCATAGGATTTAGAGTTGGAAGATATTTTAGAGACTGTTTAGTCAAACCTTTTCATTCTATAGATGAGGAAACTGAGGCCCAGAAAACTTAAATGACTTGGCCAAGGAAGTGCCGTATTCACACTCAGATGCAATGACTCCTAATCCCTTTCTCCTTCTACTATATAACTTGTTCATACAACACAAGAGGGCCTGGGGGCTGACCAGTCATTCCAGGACTGCTTTAGTCTACAAGGCCCTCAGGCCCTCAATATCCACTTAATTTACCTGATCTTAGTGTCTAAAATTATACTATGAGTAACACATTTCTTTGGGTTAAGTATTGTCCTCTCTTTGCTGGTGATTTTTAAAGTATGAACTCCCATGGAAAGAGAGGAAACACACTGAGGTACTAAGCCTTTGTTGTGAATGGGTATATAAGCTTCCTAGGGGCAGAGGAGATATTAGGCAGGGTAGGAGGAGGACAAGCAGTTCCAGAGAGACGGTGCAAGGACTTTTCTCAAGACCCCTTTGTTTTCCTTTTCTTGAAAAGGGATCCTATGTCTTGGCTTGACTACAGAACTCCCTACATCAGAGTCTGGATAGTATGAGGACATATTGCATGAATTGACAATTCCAGAATAAAACGACCCAGGATTAAAACAGTATTAAATGAAACTAGGACCAGGAAAACTATGCTGAGTGGGTTTTCTATTTTCTAGATCAAAATTTAGTAAAACATGATCTAGCCAAAGCTTCTAGGCCCAACGTTTCCGCATTAAACTAAACTGGTCCTTTATCTAAGTATTCTATGATGATTTTTTATGTATCTATCTACTTGTCCGTGTAGAAAAGAAAGAAATGTTTTCAAGGCCAGAAAGATTGAAGGAGAAAGAGATATGATAAAACAAAGAACATTTCTGTACATATCCTTACTAGAGTAAAGCAAGGGGCAAAAATGGTATCTGTGTATTCTGAAGTTTGTTTGTTTGTTTGTTTAAAATTTATTTATCCCCTAAAGAGAAAAGGCAGTTTTTTTCTTCTCCCTTAGTTTTCCTACTGCTAGTCCTTGTTTTGGCAAGGTCAATTTTATGTTGTGGTAGTATTAGTTTTGCCTTTTTCTAATTTAGAAAGCAGTTCTAAAAACCTTTACCAATCCCCCCCATCCACTTTTGCTCAACAGTCTCTCTCACTTTCAGAGGGTTTAGAATAGAGTTTCTTAGCCTAGGGTTTATAGTTAGATTTCAGGGGATCCAGGAATGGGAATAGGATGGGGAGAATGCATGTATATTTTCTTTTTTTTATTTTTAGGCAATTGAGGTTAAGTGACTTGCCCAGGGTCACACAGCTAGTAAGTGTCAAGTGTTTGGTCTGAGGCCAGATTTGAACTCAGGTCCTCCGTAGTCCAGGGCCGATGCTCTATCCACTGTGCCACTTAGCTACCCCCTATTTTCACTAACTTCTAATTGAAATGTAGTACTTCCTTCAATGATTTAAAAACATTATTCTGACAAAGGATCCATAGACTTCATGACACTGCCAAAGGGGTCTATGGCACAAGAGTTAATCCCTGGCTTGGAGTCACAGAAAACTCTAATACTCATTCTGTCTAGCCAGGAGCTCCAGTAGGCCCCCAGAAAAAATAGTCCAATAGGTCCTCTAGAAAGGCATTATTCTTCTGTACCATCTTCTCTGAGATCCTTTCCCTATAAGCCACACACCTTTCTCTTCAGGTCTCAGAGTTCAGTCTTTTCCCTCTCATGAACCTTAGCCCTGTTTATTTCCCTTTGTCTTCTCTGTAAAATAGGTGATTTTGACAGACTCTTAGAAATTTTTAAAGCTAAGTTCCAAAAACAAAGGGATTATTTCTTAGGATCATGCATTTGGAGATGTAAGGGACCTTCTAGGACCCTTGATGAACAACAATTTGCATAATTGTGAACGAAAATTTCCCCAATATGATCAATATACATTTTAACTCCATTTGTTCAATACATTTACATATGTGTTGTCAAAGAAAGAGTGAGAGTTGTCAGGTACAATCCCCACCCTTGTCCATACTCAAAGACCTCAAGTGTAAAAATACTGATGGCCATGTCCAAAAAGCACAAAAGTCCAAGGGAAGAGTCCTGTTTACTGAGGCCAGGGAGATTCATCAGCTTGGGCATCTTAGGGGGCACTGTGAAGATAGAAATCTGAGCCTGGCTCTTAACAGGTTCTCTGGAAGGAAAAAAAAAAAAAACCTTGTTGCCATGGCTACTTAATAATTCAGATGTTAAATGTCTGAACTTATCTCCCTTGATAGAAGGATATGACTATATCAGTATCTGTTTCTGGTAATACTGGGTCCTGGAAAGATGGACTGCTTGGCCAGAAACAGGGTGGAAGTATGTGGAAGTAGAAACCTAGTGATTGGTTCATTAAGGCAAGACTGGAAAAGGTATTAATTCTTGAACCTCTTCTTGGTGACTATGAGTTGATAAAATGAAATGGGATGGAAAAGAGAATCTCAGATATTTATTTCTTACCCTGAAGCTTTTCTCTCCCTTCCCTCTTCCTCCTCTCTCCTCTTCTTTTCTTTCTTCTCCCTCCCCCCCAGTTCTCTACTCCTTTCACCTCTCCTCCCTCTCCCTCCATTTCCCCTCCTTTCTCCTCCCTTCTCCTCCTCTCCTGTTCTCTTTTCCTTGTCTTTCTCTTTTCTTCTCCTTTTCCCTCCTCTCTTCTCTCCCCCTTTCCCTTTACTCTTTCCCAACATTCCCCTCTCCTCCCCTGTTCTGCTCCTCTCTCTTCCTTTTAGCTTGTCTCTCCTCTGATCTTATCTCCTCTTCATTCCCTTCCCTGCCTTTATGGCTCTGGAATTGGTATAGACTCCTACAAATGCAAGTCCCACTGCTGGTTCACCACGAAGGACACATTGAAAACTCTTCTGAGCACATTACCTTCTGACCTGTGTGACACTGAGGCACTTTAGGCAAAGCCTCAGGATCCTCTTTCTGAGCATCCCATCTCAATGAACCATAAACTACAATGGACTGATTACTCAGTGTGAGTCACTCAATGGGCTGCATTTGCCTTCACATGTATATTGTTGTTCTTGGAGTGGAAAAAATCGAACTATCAGGTAATTTACTGGCAAAAGAATTAGGGGTATTATTCCATCACTTCTCTCTCTCTCTCTCTCTCTCTCTCTCTCTCTCTCTCTCTCTCGTAAGGTTCAAGCAGGACAACTTGTTTTCAACTTGCTTTTCTTCCCCCATCCCCTTTCCTTTATTCCTGGGTTTTTCCCAGCATTCATTACTTAACTTCCCTTCAACAGCTTAAGAGCTGGATTGTTGATTCTGTTCACCTGGTAACTTCCAGGAATGTGTGTGGCTTTTTCCTTCACTGTGGTATGATGACGACACACTTCTGGGCTTCCCACTTCATTTTGATTTGGCTTCCTTCAGTCCTTGTGCTGGACAAAAGTGGGAACATAGTGCTTCCCACCTCAGAGCAACATGATGGAGGAGACAGAGGTTGAAAGAGAACTGAGGAGGAGGGGAGGGGAGACAAAACCAAGATTCAAAGAGACAGGAAAAAAGGTGGAGAGAAAAAAAAAACGAGGAATGGAGAGTGAGAGATAAAGAGACAGATTGAGACAATGAAAGAGATACAGATGGAAAAAGTGTGAAGGGCAAAAATCATGAGAGAGACCCAAGGAGAAAAATAAAGACAGAATGAGAGACAAAGTAAAAGAGACAAAAATAGAGAGATATAGAGAAATAGATAAAGAGATATCAATAGAAAGCTATTCTTCCCCATGAGGCAATCTTGGGAAGACTTAACCTGATTTTCCACTCCTCAAAATTTCAGTCTCTAGGGGGAAAAAGCCCCTTTTCCTTTGCCTCCATTTCAGGGAGATCATAGATTCATTCCAGTTTTTCATCTTTGATCATCCATCTTTCAAAGTTTCACTGAGCAAGGCAAGAGGGAGGCTTCTCCCTCATTCAGAAGCCTCCAAGTCACACAGACCCTCTCAGCTTGTCAGCTTTGACCCAACAATCCTGAGGGACCTTCTATGGCAGCTGCCTCACTTTCACATCCAGGAGTATTTGTTAGGAAAACAGACCTACAGATTTAGAAGAGGAAAGGTCATCAGGTTCAACATTCTTGTTTTACAAATGAGGAAACTGAGGCCCAGAGAGGTTAAGTGACTTGCCATACAGGTAGTAAGAGTCTGAGGTAGGATTTGAACACAGATTCTCTGATTGTACTATGTACTATGTCTATGTGTATTGTACTATGCCTCCCCTCTGTACCATGAGCAGCTTTGGACTGGCTTGGGTGTTGTGGGGAAATTGATTTAGCTCAATCTTTGATATCAGTGTAGGTCTACCCTGGGTTGGTGGAAGTAGGACTCTTCCTCACCTCATCCTCTGCCACTTTTGCCCATCATATCTTTCTGCAAATCCTTCCAATGTTATGTAGGCCTTCCTCTGTTTCTTTTAATATCCAGAGAATGCCAGGGCAGCTCTCAGGCTAGCCATGAAATGCCCTTCACTCCTGGCAACATCATTAGCTATCCTGTTAGCCTGAAAAGCAGCTTTCCTGCCCCTTTTCCTGCTGCTGCTTAAACTTATTTATACCCAAAGGGGTCTCTTCATTACCTCGTGGGACACTCCCATTTTGATTCTTCTAACATCATACAGCTTCACCAGAAGAATGTTGATATTAACAAAAGATGGGTTATTTCCTGGATCATTGAAAGGGCTGCATGGTTTTCCCATGTTCTCCATTCCAAATTTCTTCTGCTTCTCAATTCTGGGCAGATTGTTAGTCTAAAGCACTTGTCTAAATGTACATGAAAATACATACATACATACACATACATATATATGTAAAATATATATACATATCTATATATCTATATATACATATATACACACATACACACATATGTGTACACATATCAGGAGGTAGCTAAGTGGCTCAGTGGATAGAGCGCTGGGCCTAGAGTCAGGAAGACCTGAGTTCAAATCCAGCCTCAGACACTTACTTAGCTTTGTGACCCTGGGCAAGTCACTTAACCCTGTTTGTATCAGTGTTGTCCTTTGTAAAATGAGCTGGAGAAGGAAATGGCAAACCACTCCAGTATATTTGCCAAGAAAACCCCAGATGGACTCATAAGAATCAGATAGGACTGAGGAACAACAGGGCTTGAGCTTAGCTTTGAAGAGGTCGGGATAAAGAGGGAGTACATTCCAGGCATGGAGGATAGTCTAGACAAAGGCACAGAAATGCAAGATGGAATGTGAATGGGGACCAATTCCATAGGCCAGCTTAGCTGGAATTTAGAAGGTGTAAACGTGGGAATGCTGTGCAATCATCTTGGAAAGTTTGTCTGGAGCCAGACTATCTCATGCTTTAAAATGCCAATCAGATGAGTCTGTACTTTATCCTTGGGGCAATAGGGAATCGCTAAAGTTTTTGAGCAGGGGAATGACATGATCAGACCTGTGCTTTAAGACCATCACTTTGGCAGTTGTTTGGTCATTGCATTAGAAAGGGGAGAGACTTGAGGCCAGGAGACCAGTTAGAAGACTATTGTAATAGTCCAGCTAAAGAAATACTGGTGGACAAATGAAACTTGCCAATGGATTGGATATTAGGGGGATGAGAGAGAGAAAAGAGTTGAGGGTGTTTGTGAGGCTGAGAACCCAAGGGACTGAAAGGATGGTGGTGCCCTGAACAGAAATAAGGACATTGAGAAGAGGGATGAATTCTGAGCAAAGATAATTAGTTGTTTTTTGAACATGTTGACTTTGAGATTCCTAAGGAACATCTAAAGGGAAGTGTCCAGTAGGCAGTCAGTGATGCCGGACCAGAATTCAGGAGAAAGATGAGGAACAGACACATTGATCTGGGAGTCAGATACATAGAAGGTGAATCAAACCCTTGGGAGCTGGTATAATCAGTGAGAGAGTGTAGAGAGAATGAAGACTGATATCCCAGTTAGGGTGTGGGAGGATGATTCAGTCAAGTAGTCATGCCCTTCCCCATACCTCTCAACATGTCCTCAAATCCCCAATTATCTCCTCTGCCTGCCTATGTACCCAGACACTGTTGTGACCCACACTGTTCACCATGTCAGCAGTTCCTACTGAAGCCAGGAGACAGACGGACATATAGGGCATCCCCATCCCTGAGGACTCATGGGGTAATAATCAGAGGGTAGGAGCCTAAGCTTGGTTTTGATCAAGGCCCTTAACAGGAAAAAGTGAATTCTATGCCAAACATGTGAAAGGAATCTTGGAATGGGATGGTCAGAACTCTTCCCCCTAAAAGAAGGAAGATACAAAAGGACCACTTTCTGATAACCTTGGGTCCCACTGGGTTGGACTAACTGGCTAGCCAGGAGCTGAAAAAAAGAACTGGGGTCATGCAGCATGTACTCTGTTCTCTGCACACAGGCCTTCTTGTATGGGAGGCAGGATCCAGGGCAGCCTAGACATCTGCACGCAGCCCCTGGGTTCCAGGAACTGCACTCACCAAAGTACACCAAGTGCATGAGTCAGCACAACCCTGGGGCTGTGTGCAGGAGGCTGGCCTTGGACCGAGGGAAGGAAAGGGGGCGGGGCCTTTGCACTCCTTCTCCTGGTCCTTCTGCTTTAAATGGGAGCATCTGGCTCTTTCCTCCACAACATCTTTCTTCCACCCATTCTTCTATTGTGAGAACTGCCTGCCTGACATCTACCTGCCAGCCATGGACCCCAACTGTGACTGCGTGAGCGGTAAGCGACTCCTAGGTTCTGGAGACACCCACAGGCCAAGGATGCTCCGCCCATGCTGGGACAACTCAGGCTTAGTTTGTGATGGGACTATGGGCTGAGATGGAAAGAGGTTGTGGTCATGCGGAAGGAGATCGATTTTGTTTTAAAATGAAGTAACAGAAAGTTTCCTTCTTTTCCCCTCTTCAGCTTTGTAGTTAAAGCTTTGAACCACAAATGTGCTTAATAATCAGAGCTCCAGGGACAGGAATAGAACTGAGAAGGGCTCCCTGCTTTGAACACGGGACAGGCTTTCGCGTCCCTTCCAGAAATGTTCTCCCTGAGAAGCAGAAAGGAAGGCTATGGTCAGGGCTATAATGTCAGATGAGGGGCTCTCACCGATGGCCGGGGTTAGGATCAAGGTTTATGTCTGGGCCCTTGCAGGTGAGAGAAGACTTTTCTGGGGGGCGGAGAAAAGAAGAGGGGCAGACGTCTATCCAGCGCTTCATTATGGCAAGCCTGGGAAGACCTCGGGTCTGATCACTCTTCTGGGTGACCATCGAGGATCAGGGCTGAGGCATAGGGAATGAGAGGGAAAGGAGAATTCCTGACCTGTGTCTGCTACCCCTAAGCTTGCGCAGTGCTCTGGGCTTTTTCTCTCCTCACCTTCCCTCTTTCTTTTTCTCTCCCTCCAGGTAACTCTTGTACCTGTGCAGGCTCCTGCAAATGTAAATCCTGTCGATGCACCTCCTGCAAGAAAAGTGAGTGAGAAAGAATATATGTGTGGGGGAGTGGGGCAGGGTGGAGGTGCGGAAACTTTCTGTGGCCTAAATTAACCTGTCCTGGCCTATCATGACAGAGATATTTGGATATTCTGGAGGTGGATAAATGGGAGTTGGGATGGTGCTCTTTTCTTACAGTTGTAAAAATTCTTTTAGTTTCCCGTTAGGAGACTTGATAACACAGCATCCTTCCATTTCTTCTGAGCTATATCCCTAGGACTGGGCCCTACCAGGCTCCCTCACACTCACCTCCTGTCTTTCCTTCTCAGGCTGCTGCTCCTGCTGCCCGGCAGGATGTGCCAAGTGTGCCCAGGGCTGTGTCTGCAAAGCCCCCCAGATGGAGACTTGCAGCTGCTGCCACTGATGCTCCCACCTTCCTGTGCCTGTAAATAGAAGAATTTGTATGAGCCTGAATTTTCATACACCTTGGATATATTTTTCTATTTTTTCCCTATAAAATGTGTGAATCAACAAGCATTTATTAAGCACTTAATATGACAATAAACTCACTGAACCCTCTTTTGTCTATGGTCCAGTTGTATCTTTTTGGGGGTGGGATAAGGAACACAGAATTTCGATTCTAAGGACAGAGGTGATTTGGAGACTTGGGGGGGGGGGCGATAGAAATACTGTCCAAGATTCAAAGAATCTTGTGACTAGGAGGCATTTGAGAGATAATGTAATAAACACTGCCATTTGACTGTTGAGGAAATATAGGGCCAACAAGAAGTGACTTGCCCAAGATCACTTGGCCAGTTAGATACTAGACTCCTTAGGTTTGTTGACTTCCAGTCCATGGCTCCTTTTACTATAAACCTCACAATTCACATGGAAGAGAGCAGCCTAGACTTCACTATTTGACATTTTGAGTTGACCTCTAGTCTCATACTGTGAATCATGTTACATATATGTGTGTATATGTATGTATGCATATATGTATGCATGTGTGTATGTGTATATTTAGTCTATTACAAAAGTCTTTGTGCAGTTTCAAGCTATTGAAGACTGAAACCACTCTAAGACTTTTGGGATACCTTGTGTAACCAATATTATACAAATCCTTTACCTCAGATCTTTTGCAAACATAGCTGTGTGATTCTCTAAAAGGTATTCCTCTGTGCCTCAGTTGCCTTGCTGGTAGTGGTTATAATAGCACCTACTTCATTTCAGGTTGAATGGGTTGTTATGAACTCAGGGTTGTTATGGGTTGTTATGAACTCAGTCAATCAGCTGACAAACATTTAGTAATTAGCAACATGCTCCAGGCTCTGTTCTAGGATGGGGGAATACGAGAACAAAGAATGACCCAATATCTGCTCAAAAGGAGCTTTCATTCTAATGTGGGAGACAACAAATAAATATTTCTATGTTTATGTATATGTCTATAGATATATGCATACACACATATATACACATATGTATATATGTACACATATACATATAGAATAAAGAGATTAAATACAAATAAACATAAGGTAGTTAAATACAAGATTATTGGGGTAAGAGCACTAGCAATTGGAAGATTGGGCAGGGCTTCATGAAGAAGGTGATGTTACAACTGTCTTAAAGGAAGAAGAGTTTCAATGAGATACATCAGGTGTTTACATATATTAGACAATGTGTGTAAATTACTTTGCAAATTTCAAAGTATCACACAAATACCAGCTGTTATTACTATCACTGAGTTCTTAAACATCAATCAATAAACATCTATCAAGCACCTACTATGTGCCAGGAGTTGTATTATGTTACTGTTTTTGGTTTTGGTCCTTCATTCTCCAAGAGGACCAATGACATCATGAGCATAATGTCCTGACTTGCCCGTAAGTTGAATTTGAATGGGGCAAAGCTGCACAAAGTCATCAGCCTTGATCTCTCCTTCAGAGTCATCAGAGTCTAGTGACAAGACAAAGGTCAAGATGACTGGTGGCCCCAGATGCACATACTACATATTATACTACATATTACACAAATATGCCATATATAACATTAGGATACAATAAGGACATTTAGAATGAAAACTCCCCTGGACACAATCATATCCCACTTTGATGACAAAAGGAGGCACTTTAGGTTTGATGCATATTCTAAGCGTGCTTTGTCCCATGAGAGCCACGTGTAATTCATATTTCATGGATAAAAAAAAGTAGGACCATTTAAGGACAGCTCCCTCTTCTCACCTCTTCCTTATCTCACATCACTCACAGGACTTCCACTATTATCTCTCCCTTCACCCCATCTCATGTGAAGGGGTGGCCCTTCTCTGTGCCAAGGCAAATTCCTCTACATGTACAAGTGATCCCACTTTATCCCCTTTTCTCCAGCAGACTGTTCCCTCTTTTATCCCAATTCTCATTTACCTTCAGTCTCGCCCTCTCTACTGTCTTCTTCCCTACTGCCTACCAACTCATGTCTCCATCCTCAAAAACACCTTCACTTGATCCATCTCTCCCTGTCTCTCATCCTTTTTCTTTCCTCCCTTCCACAGCTAAAATCTATGTGAAAGCCATCTATATAATCAATGCCTCCACCTCTTTTCTTCTTACTCTCTTCTAAATCTTTTTTAACCTGGCTTCTGATTTCATGATTTAACTCAAACACTTCTCTCCAAAGTTACTAGATGCCAAATCTATGACCTTTTCTCAGTCCTCAGCTTTCTTGACCCCTTTGTAGCCTTTGACGCTATTGATTACCCTCTTCTCCTGGACACTTTCTAGGTTTTTGTTCCACATCTCTCTTCTGATTCTCCTCCTACCTCTCTGACTGCTCTTTCTCAGTCTCTCTTCCTGGGTCTTCCTCCAAGTCTTGCCCACCAATTATCAGTATCCTCCAAGGCTCTATTCTGAAACCTCTTCTCTTTTCCTTCTACATTACTTCACTTTGTGATGTCAGCTCATATGATTTCAACTATCACCTCTATGCAAAGATTCTCAAGTCTCCTTATACAGTCTTAATCTCCCTCTTGTCTAGCATAAACAACTGCCTATTAGACACCTCAAAGTAGATGTCCTATAGATATCTGTAACTTATCATAAATTGTTTTTACCCTCAAACTCTTGCCTCTTCTGAACTTACCAGTTACTGTCGAAGGTACCACCACCCTCCCAGTCAATCAAGTTCACAACCTTGGATTTAACGCTTCAAATCTAAACTGTTACTGTGCAGACATGTTATCTTCACAACATCCCTAGCTGCCAAAGTGATCTTCCTAAAGTGCAGGTCTGACCATGTGCATGCTCTGCCCAGTTGACTCCAATGGCTCCCTGCTACCTCCAGCATCAAAGATAAAATCTTGTTTGGTTTTTAAAACCTTTCACCCCCTGGTCCCTTCATGCTCTTCTAGTTTTTTTATATTTTACTTCCCTCCACACATTCCATAATCCAGCAGCACCTGTATCCTTGAGTTTCTTCCCACAGGATGGTCCAGGTACCTCCCTGACTGTGTCTTTTCACTGACTGTCCCCTCTGCCTCAAATGCTCTACCTCATTCCTGACATTTTCAGGGCTGTGAAAAGTCACCTTGGCTTCCTTCAAGACTCACTCACCTTCCAACTGCTGGGGAATTTGCTGATTCTCCTCACCTCCATTTCCAATTCCTTCTCCTCTGAGATTACCTGCTGTTGACGCCTTCAATATCCTGATGACAAACATAGTTATTTGCCTGCTACCTCTCCCATCAGAATGTGAGCTCCTTGAGGGCAGGGCTAGTGTTTTTTGTTTTTGTTTTTGTTTTTGCCTTTCTTTGTATCTCTTTTGCATAGTACACATCAAGCACTTAATAAATGCTTGTTGACTGTCTGACAGACAGACCTCAGTGCACTAGATTTCCTAAAATGAAAAACATGAGCTGCAAGGCAAGTTTTTGGGCAAAGAAGCAATCTTGTCATTGCATCACTTCATTCAGCTTTTCCAACCACAGAAGACACACACCCTGGTAGAAGTAATGGTCCAGGAAGGACACAATGTGCTCAGCCTGTTTTCCCCTCAGTGTGTTTTCTCTTTTCCCCTCAATTTCTTTGGCTTCGTCCATCATTTATTACCTAACTTGATGTCCAAAATCTTAACTTCCAGGAATATTGTAGGGTTTCCCCTTCATTTCCACTATGGCATCTTCATATAATTTTGGACATTCCTGGGGCAGCTTCCATCAATTCCATTACTGTGCAGGGTTAGGAATGTATATGCTACCCAACCACAGATCACTGCAATGGAGGGAGAGAAACAGAGCAAGAACCGAAGAGTAAAACTAGAAAGGGATAGAAAAATGAGGAAGAAGGAGAAGGAAACATGACAAAGAAAGAGAAAGAAAAATGAGAGGAGGTAGAGATAGAAAAAGACACATAGAGAGAAGAAGAAAGTAGGAGAGAAAATATATAAAAGCAGACAGAGAAACAGAGAAAGAGACAGAGATAGGGAGACAATTCTTTCAGTCAGTGAATTTGGAGATATTCATTCCTATTTCTCATTCCTCAAATCATCCATGTCTAGAGAAAACAACCTTTCCTTTGTCTGCATTTGAGAGAGAAGTCAGTGGTCTCCATCTTTGCTTGGTATTAACCATTAACTTAAGCAGTCCATATATGGTGGGATCATTCCTAAAAATAGACTGAGTGGGGAAGGAGAGAGGGTGGTATAGTGAACCTAAATCAGGAAGACCTGAATCCAAATCCAACCTCAGATACTTACTAGCTGTATGCCCCTGGGCAAGTCATTTAACCTCTGTCTGCCTCAGTTTCTTAATCTGTAAAATGGAGATAACAATAGCACCTAACTTTCAGGGTTGTTGTAAGGATAAAATGAGATGATCGTTGTAAAGCACTTTGCATCTTCTTGAGTTCAAATCCAGCCTTAGACATTTACTAGCTATGGGACCCTGGGCAAGTTTGCCTCAGTTTCCTCATCTATAAAATGAGCTGGAGAAGAAAATGGCAAACCACCCCACTATCCTACAAATTATTATTATTGTTGTTGTTGTTGTTTTCTGGGTCAAAAGCTTCCAGCAAACCTCAGCTTTTTGGCTTTGACTCAAAGACCCTGGCATACCTTTTGTAGGTACTGTCTCACTTCGAACCCCAGGACTATTTGTTAAGGTTCTACTCTGTGCCTAACACTGTGTTCAGGGATGTGGGGAAACTGACTTGGATCTGTAATCTTATCAAGGTGGGGGTTGTACCCCCTAGCGAAGGTTGTAACCACTCTACCTAGAAAGGAAAGCATTCTGTGCATGACTTTTTTTCTCTAAATTCTTCATCTAATATTATATAGGCAAAACCAGGCCTGTCTGGTTCTTTTAATATCTAGACCATATGTCAATGAAGCTCACAGGCTGTCTATCTGACATTCCTTCCTTTTGCTACATGAGCAGCCCTCTCTGCTGCTTTTCTGGTCACACATATTCTGGATATCAGAAATCCTTGGGGTCATCCTTGTTGTTGTTTGTCTTTCATCCTCGAACAGGACCGTTACGTCAGGAAGGTGATGCCATGACTGGCAAGTGAATTGGATTTAAGTGAGGAAGGGCTGTGAAAAGTCACCAGCCTCACTTTCTCCTACAGGGCCATCTGGGTCCAGTGGCCCGATATGGATCAGGACGACTGGAGATGGCCCCAGAGAAGAGAGAAGAGCATACTACTGCCTTAATAGAACCACTAGGGTCTTTCCACCACTGTTTGCATCACTTGCAATTTTGGTTCTTCTGAGATTGTAGTGTTCTATGAAAAAGGCAACATGAGGAAGATATACATGACAGATTTCTGACTTTTGAGTAGGGAAATTCAAAGCCTGGCTCTGACTTTTAATAGCTGTATGAACTTGTAGCAAGTTCCTTAAATTCACTGAGCATCAGTTTCCTCCTTCGTGAATTGGGCAGAATAGTACTTGTAGTTTTAACCAGAACCACTCTGGGACAAGGAAAAATATACTATGGTGAGTTGAGGTTCCAAGGTTCCAAACTCTTAGATTTTCAATCCCAACAATGAACACCTCGATTTGGGAGGAGCATGCTGAGCTAAGACACCAAGTGGCCTATTGGAGGAGAAAGGAGCAGCAATTGTGGATTGATGACTGGGACACAGCAGCACTCTAGGGGGTTCTCGAATGAGCGCTGGGACCAGCAGTGGGGCCTGAGCTCTCCCTTCCTGCTCTCCACCTTTGTCCCTTCAAATCCCTAAAGGGAGAGAATGGCTAAATGATATCACAGAAGCAAAGCGCATCACAGACATGAAAGTATTCTGTAGATTTTCATTACTATTAATAGTTTACAACCATGTGGAGAATGTCAGCGTTGAAGAAAAAGATGGGCTTTTACAGAACTAGAGGTTCTCATCATTGAAAGGTGACACCATTTCCCAAAGGTGAACCAATCCGATTGAGACCTTCTACTTTATTCTGGCAGATTGTCCATCTTTGGCACTTGTCCAGATGTGTGTGGGTGCAGATATAGGAATATATGCACGTCATATTTGCCTACATCCAAGGCTTGGTGATTTCATCACGAGGATCTAGATCTCAGCTGCTGTTTTGTTGTTCAGTCGTTTTGGTCATGTCTGACTCTTCATGATCTATTTGGGGTTTTCCTGACAAAGATATTGGAGTAGTCTGCCATTTCTTTCTCCAGCTCATTTGACAGATGAGGAAACTGAGGCAAACAGGGTTAAGTGACTTGCCCAGGATCACACAGTGTCTGAAGCAGGATTTTAACTCAGGAAGACGTCCTGACTCCAGGCCTGTACTCCATCCACTTTGCTATCTAGGTGCATCTACTTTCCATTAAATTAGTGCCCTACTCCTTCTTGCAAATGAGTTATGGTTACTTTGGAGTTCCTGAAAAAAATGCTTGCAAAGGGGAATAGATCAGATTCTCTTATTCAAACTCCCCCCATATTTAGTGAGTTTGTCTTCTTCGTGGGTGATTTTGTGATAAACCCAGGAAGCAACAAGCCACATCATATCTTAATGAGATTCATTGAAGGTTATTCTCCCTAGTTTTAGTAGAGGTTTCAGGAAGTCTGGAGCTGAAAGGGAATGCTCCTCAGTTCTGTAACCTGAGCTGAGTCTCCATTTATCCGAAGGCTTCCCTGCTCATATCAGCTGGGTGAGGGAGAGAGAGGTAGCAATTCCCTGATAGATAATAGGAGTTGGAGCACCAAAGAGGGCTCTCCACCAGCTCCCTGAGGAGCCCAGAGGCTTGAGGGCCCACTTGAGCTAGTGGGAGGGAAGGCAGTGGAGGTGGTGATAACTCCTGGGAGACTTAAGTTGATTGTAGCACCAAATAAGGCAGTGGGGGATGGCTAAACTCTGGGGGTGGCAGGGGGTAGAGGGGGAGAAGTAAGGTATAAGAAGACTGGACAGGCAGAAGCAGGCCAGGTTATGTAGGACTTTTAAAAACAAACAGAGGATTTTATATTAGATCCTGGAGGTATTAGGGAGCCACTGGAGTTTATTGAATATGGGGGTGGGGGTGGGGGCAGAATAGTCAGACCTGCGCTTTAGGAAGATTAATTTGGCAACTGAGTGGACAATGGACAGGAGTTAAGAGAGACTTGAGGCAGGCAGACCCACCAGCACGCTATGAAATAGTCCAGGCATGAGGTAATGAGGGCCTGCATCGGGGTAGTGGGCATATCAGTGGAGAAAAGGGGACATAAATGAAAGATGTCACAAAAATGGAGGGAAGGTGACTTGACTGGTGATTGGATATTGAGGAATGAGAGAGAATAAAGAATCAGGGAGGACATCTGGGTTGTGAGCCTGGGTAACCAGGAGGATGGTGATCCTCTCAATAGTAATAGGGAAGTTAGGAAGAGAGAGAGTTTATTTTTGAATTCTCAGGCTGTAGGTGCTTAAGAAATGCTTGTTAATTAATTGATTGATTGATATGCAGAAAAGTCCCAGTTCTGATGCACTGCAGAATTATTTCAGATTTTCAGGTCCCAGATATTCTAGGTCAGTGACTGACTAGATGATACAGCCAGTTTGGGATGAGAATGGTTTCAGGATGCAGAAAACTGTTATCTACAATCCCAGGAATTAGGGTAACATGAAAGAAACCAGTTTAAGATTACAGATGTACATTATTATAATTTGAGAAACAAGAAGAGATTTTTCCCAGGAGTTTAAGGGTCAAGGCAAAATAGTGAATTTGCAATAAATTGCAGAGGTAAGCTAGAAATAAACATTCAAAGTATCCTAATGTTATCATTATTTCCTAAAAAGTTCAAGTCCCTATTTCTATCTAAGTTATTTCCATTGCAAAAGGGAATGACCCTGAGACATTTTTCTGAGGGAGAATGGGGAGAACAACTTTCCATTGGAATTCTAAATATGAATGTTGACCTCGATGTATTTTTCACCCTCTTCATCTAATCTATTCCCACATTTGCACTGAAGTCACCAAGTATCAGATTGTATATAGATTTCATTTGGAGGGCTTTGTGGAGGTCTTCTGAGAATTCACCTCTTCATCCTTTGTAATTGATGTTACAATCATTTTCATGGTCCCTTTTTTTTTTCAGATACATGTCATAGATACTACAATATGAGATGATCAAAGGTCCCACAAACTGTTTCTTTTTGCCTTTGGGCTTATGAAAAATCTAACTCAGATAACTTCTTTCTTTGACCCTCCCAGGGGTATCTTATGATCCTTCTTTCCCTTTAGCTGAAACTTCTTTGTAGTTTCATTCATAGCAAGAATGCTAGAATTGATATAATACATCTCCTCCAATAGTATGTTTATTTGTTAGCTATAGGTCAAGGATCTCAAATTTAGAGTACCTATAGCTATATTTAAAGAGGATGATTAAAAATCTAACCCCTTTTTGCTATTTTTTTTAGGCAGTTAGATGGCACTATGATAAGAGTTCTGGGCCTGGAGTCAGGAAAGCCTGAGTTCAAATTTGACCTTGTTGGGTAAGTCATGTAACCTCTGTTTGCCTCAGTTTTCTCCTCTGTAAAATGAAGATAAAAGTAGATAAAATCCTCCCAGGGTCATAGTGAGGATTAAATGAGATAATATCTGTAAAGTGTTCAGCACAGTGCCTGGCAAATAAATATGGCACACACCATATAAATATCAGCTATTATTTTGGGGGCAACGCAGTGGTGCAGCGGCTAGAGTGCCAGGGCTGAAGTCAGGAAGACTCATCTCCCTGAGTTTAAATCTGGCCGCAGACACTTACTAGCTGTGTGACCCTGGGTAAGTCACTTAACTCTATTTGCCTCAGTGTCCTCATCTGTAAAATGAACTGGAGAAGGAAATGAAAACCACTCCAGCATTTTTGTCAAGAAAACACCAAATGGGGTGACAAAGAGTCAGACACAACTGAAATGACTGAACAACAACAACAATTATTATTATTATTACTTCATGGAGGGGTGTGTGTGTGTGTGTGTGTGTGTGTGTGTGTGTGTGTGTGAGAGAGAGAGAGAGAGAGACAAAGAATGTGTGTGTGGGTGAAGTAAGGCATACCACCCCTCCCCCAACCCAGCCCTGTCAGGGCTTTACTCTCTGGTCCCAAATTCTTTCCTTCAATAAGTGTACATGGTTAACTACAGAAGCCCCTTCCCCTATCCAGACTCAGATGTCTTCTATGTTTGCATTAGCCAACGCTTTTTGCAAAACTCTCTTTACTATATAATTATGAGCTACTGTACTGTCTTGTATTGTAGATATTTCATCAATCTTAGCATGTTAGAATTCAAAGGGTCATGCTTTACAGATAATTTTGTTGCCATGTCATGTTCCACCACTAGACTTTAAGCACCATAAACATAGGGATTGTGGTTATTTTTTTCTCTATATTCAGCACCCCACTGAGGGCAGGGCCACTCCTTAACAAGCAGGTGCTCAGTAAATGTCTGTTGCAAGAATGATTTAATACCAGTTTCTCTAGAAGCAAGGAATCCAGGGGAGATTCCTGCTGAGACAGGGAGGGGAGAGATCAGCAATGCGGGGATTCTTAACCTAGTGTCTGTGTGCTTATATTTTAATAACTGTGTTTCAGTAGAATTGGTTTCCTTTGTGTTTTATTCATTTAAGAACCTTATTCTTAAAAGGGGTTAAAATGCTTCATGAGACTTCTAAGACAGTCTGGGACACAAGAAAAGGTTATGACACCCTGGATTAGACGCTGTCTGAGTTCTCTCTCAACTCTTAGATCCTATGACACAATGCCCAAAGGCAGGTCAGGATTAGTCTGTGTCCTAGATTTGAAAACAGAGGAGTGGTAGTAACCTGATTAGAGGATCCTGACCAAGGATGAGAAACTCACTTAAATGAGATACAATACAAACCAAGGAAGCACCAGCCCCAAACTGACTTTGAACATATCTTCCAAGTCCTCCCTAAGATCAAAATTCCTTAATTTTTTTGGTGTCATGGCTCTCTTCTCAGAATAATATATGTATGTATGTATATATATATATGTATGTATGTATATATATATATATATGCATGTATATTTTTTAAATTGATGAAAGAAATGCTAAATTTCAGCTAGAGGTTCATGAAAATAAAGGTGTAATTTTCCCCCCTCCATACAGGTTCAAGGACTCCTGGAATCTGTCCATGGACAGACCTTAGAACCCTTGCTCTAAGAGGATTCCTAACCTATTTCAGGAATTCTCAACTTATTCCTAAAGAAATCTGGAAGGATAATAGAGAAGAAGGAAACTCATACTTAAGAATTATGGGAATAGAAAAGTCCGGCCTTATGTCCGCTGACAGAAAGGACAGTAGGGACCTTTATAGTAAACTTGGATCTCTTGTTAAACTGGAAATGTGATAGGAGGGTGAAAATGTGGGGGTGAGGGACTGGTTGGACTGACTGGCTATTCAGGAACGAGGGGGTGGGGGGGGTGGTATGAGTTCTGTTCTCTGCACACAGCCCCTGTTGCGTGGGAGGCAAGATCTGGTGCCCGGGCCCAGAGATTTGCACTCAGCACTCCTGGACTTCGGAAAAGTACTCGTGAGGCCGACAACGTGCATGAGTCAGCACAACGCCGGGGCTGTGTGCAGGAGGCTGGCCTTGGGGAGGGAGGAGGAGCAGGAGGAGGAGGAAAGGGGCGGGGCTTTTGCACTCAACTCTCCTAGTCCTTTCACTATAAAGGAGGAGCCGCGATTCTTTCCTTCACAACATCTTTCTTCCGTCTATTCTCCTGTGAGAGCTGCGTACCTGACATCTACCTACCAGCAATGGACCCCAACTGTAACTGCGAGAATGGTAAGGGACTCCTGGGTTCTGGAGACATCTACTGAGCTGGGGTCTCCTCTCTGTGCTGGCCTTGATTTGGTAGGACGGCTGGGGGCTTAGATGGAAAGAGGCTGTGGGCATGGAGAGGGTGGTGGTTTCTTCTTTAAATGAAGTAGTAAAAAGTTTTGTTTTCTCCTTCTCAGCGTCGTAAAGCCAAATCTCTGAACCATAAATATGCTCAACAGTCCGAGCCTCAGAATTAGGAGTAAACTTGAGAAGGGATTTTTTTATACAGATAGCAGACCCTAGCAGCTTTTCTAGAAATGTGCTCCCTGAAGAGCAGGGACAGTGATGTTTGGGGCTCTCAATAATGGGGCATAATTATGATCAGGGTTTGGACCCGTTTCCTTCCTGATGAGAGATGCTTTCTAGAGAAAGCCACAGGAACACCTTGTTTGGTGCTGCATTTAAGGAAAGCCTGGGAAAATATCTAGCCTGTTCTTGGTGGCCCTGGAAGCAGGGGATTAATGGTGGAGATTGGAGAATGAAACATAAAGAAGAATCCCAAATTTGTGCCTCCCACCCTTAAGCGTATCCAGAACTCTGGGCTGTTTCTTTGCTTATCGTCTTTCTTTCCTTTTCTCTCTCCCCAGGTGACTCTTGTACCTGTGCAGGCTCCTGCAAATGTAAATCCTGCCGATGCAAATCCTGCAAGAAGAGTGAGTAGAAGACGGAGTGTGGGAGTGGGAAGGGGGTACAGGAACTGTCTATGGCTGGAACTACCCTGTCCTTGACTGCCATGTTAGAGGGACGCTTGAGTATCAACTCGGGAGGTCCATAGGTGAGATTTAAGGCGGTGCTCTTTTCCTATGGATGTAAAATCCCTTTAGTTTCCCATTAGGATACTTGATAATACAGCATCCATCCATTTCTTCTGAGCTACGTCCCTTTGACTAGACCTTTCCAGGTTCCCTCACACTCACCTCCGGTCTTTCCTTCTCAGGCTGCTGCTCCTGCTGCCCAGCAGGATGTGCCAAGTGTGCCCAGGGCTGTGTCTGCAAAGCCTCCCAGATGGAGACTTGCAGCTGCTGCCACTGATGCTCCCACCTTCCTGTGCCTGTAGATAGAGGAATTTGTACAGACCTGACTTTTTATACACCCGGATGTGTTTTCTACCCTTTTTTCCCCTCTGAAATGAAATGAAAATAAACTCACTAAATAACTTTCTGTCTCTGGTCCTGTTGTATGTGGGTATAAAAAGGGCCACTACATCTCAGCCCTGTGGGCAGAAAAGGTTGGGAGGCCTCTGAGGGGTGGAATGTTCTGTGCAGGCCTGTCAGTCAGTGACCTGTAGAACAGGAATAGGGAACCTGAGGCCTCGAGGCCACATGTGGCCTTCTGGGTTCTTGGGTGCAGCCTTTTGACTGTGTGCTGGGCACCACATAGAAATCAGAACATACAAGATAAATACAGAGTAGATGGAAGGGAACTTCAGAAGGGATGGCACTAACAGCTGAGGGAACCAGAAAAGGCTTGAGAAGATGGTGCTTGACTGGAATCTTCAAGGAAGCCAAGGATTCTATGAGTCAGAAGTTAGGAGAGAAGGCATTCTAGGTAGGTCCGGGGAGCAGCCAACGTAAAGGCATGGAGGTGGGAGATGGGAGATGGGTTGCTGTATGCAAGAAGGCTGGTTTGGCAACATTGTGGTACTAATGGAGGGAAGTGGAATGAAAGACGACTGGAAAGGTAGGAAGGGGCCGGGTTGTAAAGAGCTTCAAATGCCAAACAAAGGACTTTATATTTAATTTTAGAAGTAACAGAGAGTCACCAGAGTTTATTGAGCAAAGGGGACCTATACTTTAGGAAAATCCCTAAGAGGATGTATTGGAGAGGGAAGACACTAGAGGCAGGGAGATTAATTAGAAAACTATTGCAATAGTCCCTCAGACTTCACCGCTCACTATGACTTCATTCATGCCAATCTCTGATGACAAGGTGGCCCTGTTCCTTGCCAAGAACAACGTGCAGCCTTGATCCCATCCACACTCATCTTCTCCACCAAATTACTTCCACCATCATCCCTACTTTCTCTCTAGTCTTCAATCACTCAGTAGCTACAGGCTTCTCCCCTGTTACCTACAAATGTTCATATCTCCCCTCCATCCTCAAAAACACCTCACGTGAGCCAACCATCCCTGATAGCTATCATCCTTCCCTTCCCTGTTAAAGTCCTTTCAAAGACTCCTTATACATGCCTCTACTTCCTCTCCTGATCTCATTCTCTTCTAAACCCTCTGTACTCTGGCTTCTGACATTATCATTCTACTAAAACTGTTCTTTCCAAAATTACCAACAATCCCTTAATTCCAAATCAGTCTTCATCTTTCTTGACCTCTCTGTAGCATTTGATTCTGTTGATCATCTTGTCCCTCTAGATCAAGGGTGGGGAACCTGCGGCCTCGAGGCCACGTGTGACCTTCTAGGTCCTCAAGTGCAGCCCTTTAACTGAATCCAAACTTAACGCAACAAATCCCCTTAATAAAAGGATTTGTTCTGTAAAACTTGGACTCAGTCAAAAGGCCTCACCTAAGGACCTAGAAGGCCACTTGTGGCCTCAAGGCCGCAGGTTCCCCACCCCTGTCCTCGATACTCTTTCTTCTGAGTTTTCATAGCTCTGCCCTCTTGGTTCTCCTCTTTCCTCTCTGTAAGCCCCTTCTCAGACTTCTTTGCTGACAGAACTCATTAACTTTCTCTCCAAGTCCTTCTCTCTCCCGAACTATTCCATTACTGTGGAGGCTGCCACCACTCAGGTTTGAAACTTCAGTGTCATCTCAAACTCCTCTTTCTCACTCACCCCACACATCCAAACAGTTGCTAAATCTTATAATTTCTTTCTTTACAGTTCATTTCATAGACATCCCAACACCTCTTGCAATAAATACAATAATCATGCAATAATTCTAATTGGTCTCCCTGATTCAAGTCTCTTTCCACTCCAATGCATCCTCCACACAGCTGCCAAAGTGATTTTCTTAGTGCAAATCCGACTGGGCTATTCCCTCTGCACAGCAAACTCCAGTGGCTCCCTATTACTTCTGGGATCAAATAGCAATTATTTTGTTTGGCATTTAAAGCTCTTCATAGCCTGGACCCAGACTTGCACTTGACTCCTCTTCACATGCTGCAGACACTGGGCCTCTATGCTGTTCCTCAAATAGGATGCCCTGTCTCCTATGACTTTGCACTTCTGTCCCCCATGCCAAGAATGATCTCTCTCTTCACCTCTGCCTCCTGACTTCCCTGACAACTTTCAGAATGCAGCTGGAATGTTACCTCCTGTTGGAAGCCTTCCTGGTTCCACCAGCCCCTTGAACTTTCATCTCAATGATGAAATTATGCAGTTCCTATACAGTTCTCTTCCATCTACTCTGTATTTATCTTGAATGCCCTAATTTATAGATATATAGATTAGTATGTAAGCTCCTTCAGGGCAGGGACTGTTTTTGTTTTCCTTTCATTTCATCGTCAGAGAGGAGCACAGAACCTGCCACATAGTAAGAACCTAACAAGTGCTTGTTGTTTAAATGATTCCTTTCCCCCTTTCTCCTTCAAATTCACCCTTAAACTACTTCATAGTCAGTTAACCCAACCCACATCTACGCTAAGAAAGCTCCATCAATTGCATTGTTCTAGTTGTTCCTCACTCTGTGAGGGGTAGGAGGAGTGTGCTCTGGGCTGTCCCTTAGACAGGTCCCCTCTACAGTAGCAACAACAATAATATTAATAACCCAGGCTTTCATTTTTCTTCAGACCAAGGGGAAGCAGAAAATTAAAGGAAGAACAGGGCCAAAGGCCTGAGTATGTTCAAAGAATGGAGAATTTGGGTTAATCACATATCCTAGTTCATTGAGGATTACTACACATTCCTAATATTTATACAAGATTAGAAGGACAGCACATGATTGTGTTGGGATAGTCTTGTGCTAAAAGAAATGATAGAAAGTCAGTGTGGCTTAGCAGGCTTAACTGGCCTCAGATTCAGGAAAACTTTTGGGTCCCAGTCCTGCTTCTGACCCATATGACTGTGAGATACTGGGCAAGTCATTTACTGTCCACATCGAGGGAATTTTACTTACAGAGTTCTTAACACTGGTGAAGTCTTAGATATGGTTTAAAAAAAGACTAATAGAAGCTATTAAGAGAAACTTAGGTAGAATAATATGATCTGGTAGAACCAGGAAAACAATTCATATTATGATCATATAATGGAAAAGAAAAACACTGAGAAATTTCAGGATGTTGATCAATGCAGTGACCTATCCTAATTTTAGAGGACCAATAGTATAGCAGCTTCCTGTCTCTCAGCATAGAGGTGGTATACTACAGGAAAAGATTGAGGTACACATATTTTCAGATGTGGCCATCATGTTTATTTGTTTTGCTGAAGTATATTTATTTGTTAGAAGAGAGTATTCTTTGGAGGGGGGAGTAGGAATCATTGGGACATGAAAGTGGTATGAAAAAAAAAAGAGCATTAATAAAACATTTAAAAAGAAGAAAGGACACCTTCCATCTCCTCCTCCCCCAGCCCTAACAAGGACACAGGATGAAAACTCTACTGAACACACTCCCATCTGGCTTTGGAATCACAGAAGGTGCTTTAGGGTTGGCAGAGCATCAGGGTCCCCATTCTGAGCGTGACATCTCACTGGACTGTGTGAGCTAAGTTTATATACAGACAAAACTGAATGTTTGGGATTTCCTGTACTGAAAAACATTAGCTTCAAGGAAAGTTTCCTGGCAAAGAGGAAAGGCTATTACTCCATTACTTCCTGCAACATTTCCAGCTGCAAAAGACATATACTCTGTGATGAAAGTAAAGGTCAGAGAGTACAACTCATTGTCATATGACTTTACTTCCTGCCACTCTCCTGTCCCCTTCCTTTATTCCCTGGGCTTCTCCTATCATTTATTACATAATGTAGACCTTAAATATCAACTTCCAGGAATGTGTGTTTCTCCCCTCACCATGGCATATCAATGACACAATTATGGGCATTTCTCAGTCATCTTTTACTTCCATTACTGTAAAGGTAAGGAATATGTGTGTTGTTTGTCCTTCATTTTTCAAAGAGGATCAATGGCCTTATGATATTGGGGTCAGGCAGTGTGCTCTGCTATGGTTGATCAGACTAATACAAGCTTGGAAGGCTCCACCACAAGTCAGGCACAAGGGGTCTGTTAGAACATTTGGAGTGAAGATGTCTCTAGATTTGGACAGCTCACATTTCCTTTGTGCTACTGTGATTCTGCTTTGCTCATAGAGCACAGAGCCTTCTTTGATGAGGGCACACCATGCTGGGCAGTCCTGTACCAGTGTCTCCCATGTCTAACAAATAATACCAAAGTTCTTCAAAGAGACCTTGGGAGAGAATGGAAATGCAAAAGTCAGAGACAGACAGAGAGAGACAAGGACAGAGAGCAGGAGAGGCAGAGGGAGAAACATGGAAAGAAAGAGGAAGAGAGACCAGAAAGTCAAAGAAAGGGAAAATTATTAAGTTTTTCTGATAAAAGTCTCAAATATATAGGGAATTAAGCCAACTTTTTTTAAGAATAAAAGTAATTTCCCAATTGATTAATAGTCATGGGATATAAAAAGGCATTTTTCAGAGGAAGAAATTAGAGCTCTCATTTCATATGAAAATATACTCTATATTGCTAAGAATTAGAGAAATAAAAATTAAAATAACTCTGAGATACCACCTTACATCTATCAGCTTGGCTTAGATGACAGAAAAGGAAAATGACAAATGCTAGAGAGGATGTGGGAATATAGGGAAACTAATGCATTGCTGGTAGAGCCATGGTCTAGTCCAGCCATTCTGGATTTGGGTATATGCCCAAAAAGCAAATAAACTATGCATACCCTCTGACCCAGAAATACTACTACTAAGTCTATAGCCCAAAGAGATCAAAGAAAAAGGAAAAGGGCCTATGTATACAAAAATGGGTATAGCAGCTCTTTTTGTGGTGGCAAAGAATTGGAAACTAAGGTAATGCCCTTCAATTGGGGAATGGCTGAACAAGCTGTTGTATATTTATGTGATGGAATACAATTGTGCTGTATGAAATGATAAAGGGATGGTTTCAGAAAGCCCTGGGAAGACTTATGTGGACTGATGCAAAGTGAAGTGAGCAGAACCAGGAGAACAATTACATAGTTAACAGCAATATTGTAAAAATAACTAACTGTGAAAGACTTAGTAACTCTAATCAACACAATGACCTGCCATAGTTCCAAAGGACTCATGATGAAAAATCCTATCTATATTCAGATAGAAAACTAATGAGTTCAGAGTGAATAATTAAACATATCTTTTTCTCTCTTTTTTCCTTTTCTTTTTCCAGAATATGGCTAATGTGCAGGACTTCATATTTGCAATGGATTTTGTGTTTCTTGCCTTCTTAAAGGGTAGGGAAGGGATTGAGGGAGGGAAAGAATCTGGAACCGAAAATAAAATAAAACTGAATTTAAAGATTTTTAAAATAGAATACTTAGGTAGGACAAAAAAAATAATAAATGTTTGTTTGCTTTCTTCCCTCTTACTACCTTTGTGACTGCTGGGCAAGCCACTTAACTCCTCTGAGCCTCAGGCAATTCTAAGACTCATCTACTAAATTATACAAGGATGGGATCTATATCTCACTGATAAAATCACAGATCTCTACCATATTGACATATATATGTTCACATTCATATACAAATATATTTAGATTGGTCCTATGTGTAGATTGATAATTTTCCCAGAACCGAGTAGAAGGGACCAGTTGAGTTCAATCATATTTGAAAATTTGTGCAGCACTTTCCTTAACCTGCCAGAAAAAATTTGTTGCCAGACATCATCTGGCTGCTTGATCGTTTGTGCAAAAACTTCAACTTCATGTAATCAAAATTTTCCTCTTTACCTCCCATAAACCTCTCTATCTCTTATTTGGTCATGAACTCTTTCTCTGACCAGTAATTTCTTCCATGCTTTGCTAATTTGATTATATAACCCTTCATATTTAAATCATATGCCCATTTTGAGCTTACTTTGATATATGGTAGCAAACAGGCTTTTATTCAAGAAGGAAAGAAAGGAAGGAAACAAGCATTTATACAGCACCTACTATGTGCCAGGCACTGTGCTAAGAGCTTTACAATATTATCCCATTTGAGCCTCACAACAACCCTGGTGCTATTATTTTCCTTATTTTACAGTTTAAGAAACTGAAGTAGACCAAAGGTTAAGTGACTTACCTGGAGTAACACAAGTAGTAAGTGTCTGAGGCTAGAAATGAACTTGGGTCTTTCTGACTGTAGGTCTAGTGAGCTATCCACTGAGCCACGTAGCTACCTCTAAGTGTCAGAGATAGCACTTCAGTTCAGGTCTTCCTGGCTCCATGTCTCATATTCCATCCTCTATGTTGTGTGTGTGAGCTCAAAGCCTTTTTAATCTCTGACTGGCTTTATGTACATGTGAAGGGACAAGAATATGACAAAGTAGATAAATGAGATTATGACCTTATCCCTTAGGTTTAACTTCATATTTGTGCCTTTCCTTTTCCCACACAGCTACATGAGAAAGCAGAAAGTGTTCCGAGTTTTTAAGAACCAGGGAACCTGACCCATAATGTTGTTTGATAGTTATTGGGCAAATAAGTCTTACACAGATAATGATCAGTATAGTTTCTAGGGATTACTATTAGGAGGTATGAAGAATATTCACCATGAACTAAAGTGAGGTTATCTGTGGAGAAGCAAGGACCAGGAAGTAAGAATAAGCCTGCGGGCTTTAACTAGAGAACTTTGCTTTGTATCCTAATAAATTAGTGCATTATCTGAGCCCCCCCCCAAAAAAATCTCCCCATGGAAAGGAATTCTAAACAATATTCTTCAAAGAAACAGTGAAGCCACTCCTTTCTCCCCTACTCTATTCCCATATTTTTTCAATGTTTTATTATTTTCTATTTTTAAAGTAACAAGCATTTTGTAATTTATTTGTCCCTCCCACTACTACCTTTATTGAGCAATTAAAAACAAAAAACAAAAAACAAATCTGTCAGTGCATATAGTTCAGAAAATCAAATTCCCACATTGGCCATATACAAATATGTATATCTCTTTCTGCATTTTAAGTTCTTCACCTCTCTATCAGGATGTAAGCAGCATATTTAATTTTTATCCCTTTAGACATGGGGTTTGACCTGGCATCAGTCACAATTCTAAAGTCTTCCAAAGTTGTTTTTCTACATAATATTTTTATTATTATATAAACTGTTCTAGTTCTGCTCACTCCAATCTGCATCAGTTCATAAAGGTCTTCTCAGTTTGCTCTGAAGTTGTCCATTTTAAAATTTATGGGACTTTTGTGTTCCACTACCCTGGGATCAACAAGATGGAAGGCTAGATATTTTTTCTAATCCATACAACCTCTCAACCTCCAAAATAGAAATTATAAGCCAGAGATAAAGCTATTTCAGCTCTGGCCATGGTCCAGGATATCAAGAGCTCAAAATTTGAATCCATTGTGGCAAGTCTCATCAAAGGAACAAAAAAGAGGATAACTGATAGGATTACAAAGGCCTGGAAGTGAAGGACAATCTTAAAGAAGGGAAACAAAAAGTAATGACATTAAAAGAAAACATTATTTCCATACAAACAAAGCATAATAAATTAAAAGACAGAATGAGTAGAGACAATTTAAGGATTGTAGGTCTCCCAGAAGAATGCAAGAAGTCAAAAAACGTGAACACCAACCATAGTGCAAGAAATAATACAAGAAAATTGCCTATGACTTCTGAATACAGGAGCTAAAGTGACAACTGAAGGAATCCACAGATCACTTTCGGGGAAAAAAAAAATCTTCAAAATTAACATACTACAATTTGTTCAGCTATTCTCTAAAAGAAGAACAGCCCTTCTTGAGAATGAAGCATGTGTCCAGTGCTGAGCACTGGAAAGGACGGGAATGGGGAATGTATAAGAAACATAAAATATGGTAACTGCCTTCAAAGTTTATCATTCTTGCAGGTAAATACCAATGGACATCCAGAAAAAGAGATAATGAACAACTATGTGGTAAGTGGCAAATACATGGTACAAGGGGATGGGAATTCAGAAAAAGGAACTAAGGCTGTTTAATATGGAAGAGACTTAGAGGAAACATGATTGTTGACTTCAAGTATTTGAAGGCTGTCATTCAAGAGAGAGATTAGACTTGGTCTGTTTGGCCCCAGTGGACAGAACTAGAAGTAAGAGGTAGAAGTTTCAAAGAAGCAGATAAAGGCTCAATGTCAGGAAAAACTAAGCATTCAGCTATCCAGGGGAGGAATGAGCTGCCTCTGGAGGTGGTGAGTTTCCACTCACCAGAGATCTTGAATCCAAGATCAGATGACCATTATTGTTTATGCCTCTTAAAAGACTGAATTTCCTTCAAAGCTCAGCTCAGACATTACCTTCTACATCAAACCCTTCCTTATTCCCTTTGTCTACTAGTGCCAGCTCCTACCAAATTACATTATATTAGTTTCATATATATTTTGCATATACTTGTATATGCACATGCCATCTCCTTTAATAGAATGTGTATTCCTTAAGGGTAGGAATTATTTCATTTTTGTTTTGGGATTCTTAGGGCTTAGCAGAGTCACAATCACATTAGTAATTTCCTAGCCATGGAATGCTGCCCAATCTCTTCCCTCCTAACCTCACCTTATACCCTTCTTGGCTTTCTAGATCCCCTTTATGTTTTGTTTTCCCTTGAATGTAAGCTTCTTGAGGGTTCACATTCTGAGCTCCGCCTTTCATGGACAGTGTAAGCTGTGTTCACATATAGATGGACAATAAAGCACTGTTTTGCTTAGAGCAGAAAATATGAACCACAAGACAAGTTTACTGGTGAATAGACACGAATATTATTCCTTAACTTCTTTTGGTGGTCTCACTTACTGATGGCACATATTTTATGATGAAATAAAGTTCAGTGAGTACAATTTGTTCTCACTTGACTTTCCTCTGCTTCCCCCATCTCTATTTACTTTGTTCCCTTGGCATCTTCCATCATTTATTACACAATCCGCGTCCTAAATCTTAACTTCCAGGAATGTGTGTTTGTCACTCTCACTATGACATATCAATGGCACATTCCTGGATATCTCTAAGGCAGCTCCCTTCAGTTCTGTTCTTGTACAAAACCTATATGCTGCCAACCACAGGTCAAGGGAAAAGAGAGAGAGACAGAGACAGAGAGAGACAGAGAGAGAGAGACAGCGACAAAAAGACAGAGGGAGGAAGTAAGAGAGGGAGGAAAGGAGAGAGAAAAAGAGACAGACAGAAGACAGAGACAAAGAGACAGAGAGACATAAAGAAGAAAATATATAGTTAGACCAGGTGAGGATGAGACAAAAATTACAAAAACATAGAGTCACAGAGGCAATGTGACAGAGATAGAGAGCTACTCCTCTTCATGAGGCAATTGTGGGGAGACATCTTCATTTCCTATTTGCTGAATCTTCTTTCTGTAGGGAGAAAAACCTTTTCTCTAAATTTCAGGGAGTTGCAAATTGTCTCCATCTTTCCTTTTATTAACCTTTCAAGGTTTCCCTAATCTGGCATCCTTGCTGGATATAGGCTGAGCAGGGAAAAAGAGATATTTTTTTTCCTGGATCAAAAATCCTTAGGTCAGATTTCCTCAGTTTTTTGGCTTTGACTCAAAGACCCAGAAAGGCTTTCCTTGGCAGCTGCCTGCCTTCAATTCCAGTTGTATTTCTTAAGGCCCTGCTCTATGAAACCTTGATGAATAACCTTTCCCTGCTATTGCTAAGAAGGATCATATGATCATGGATTTAGAGTTGGAAAGGTCTTTAGAGGTCATTGAATCCAACCCCCTCATTTTACATATGAGGAAAATGGGGATCAGAGATGTTAAGTGACTTCCCCAGAGCTACATAGCTATTAAGTGTTTAAGACATGATTTGAACTCAAGTATTCCTGATTCCAAATCCAATGCTCTAGACACTGTAAGTAAACTTCCTCTGTTGACTATCTGATGGTCCATGAGTGCCTCACTTCATTTTAATCCTAACCCTGAGTCAGAATCACTAGGTTGGCCTGAGACAGTCCTGGCCCACATCATCAGAGAATCTCCAAAACAGGGAAACTTCATGTTTCCCTTGGGACTGGGGACTGGGGAAATTGGTCCCAGGCAGCACTAAGAATTATCATATAGGTACAGGACATGCTCTTCCTTCTGCTTTCAAGATTTCTGTTAGGGGAAACCAACATTGGTCCTCCTCTGACCCATATTTAAAAATTTGTTATTTATCATCATTTAGTCTTCCTTTTCCATTACTTCTTACAGTTAGGGTGCTTTCAGATCCACCTCTGCAATAGCCCTGGCATTCTTCTCCCTCCTCTTTATTTTCCCTTATGCCATCTTAGTGCAAGCCCTCATTACCACCCAACTGTACCAGTGAATCACACTCCTAGCAGGTATTCCTGCCTCTCCCCTCTCCCCCTTCTAATGTGTAATTCACATGACATCAGATTCATCTTCTTTATCAAGAGACCTGATCATGTCATTTTCTGCTTTTTTTCTAGGCATTCAAGGCCCTCTGCAATGTGGTACCATTGTACCTTTTCAGCCTTATCTCATACTACCTATGATCATGTATTCCTGGACAAACTGACTATTATGTGTTCTCCAAACACTCCATGAGTTTTCTTGCTCACATTTCCCTCTATACTGGCAATTTTCTTGTTCGCTGGCTTTTCGTTGTTGTTGTTGGAAAGTGAAATGGAGCCAGAGAGTGGAGCCAGGAATAAGACTTTTTCTGGAGTTGTTGAATCATAGGATTTAGAGTTGGAAAGTATTTTTTTCTTTTACTTTTTTTTTTTTGGTGATGCAATCAGGTTTAAGTGATTTGCCCGGGGTCACACAGCTAGTAAGTATCAAATGTCTGAGGCCGGATTTGAACTCAGGTCCTTCTGACTCCAGGGCTGGTGCTCTATCCACTGCACCACATAGCTGCCCCAAGTTGGGAAGTATTTTTAAAGCATCTAGTCAAACCCCCTCATTTTACGGGTGAGAAAGCTGGGGACCAAAAAAATTAAGTAGTAATTGGCAGAATTGGGATTCATATTTAGCCTGAAATGACTCCAAATGTTCTTTCCACTACACAATTCAATCATACAGCACAAGAGGACCTGGGACCTGTCTTGACATTCCAGGGCTGCTCTAATCTAAAGGCTCCCAGATCTCAAATATCCACCTTATTTGCTTGGCCCTGATATTTAAAATTATACTACAAGTAACACATTCCTTTGGGTTAAGCATTGTCCTCACTCCCTCAGAGAATAAAACTCCCCTATGAGAGAGAATTACACTGAAGCACTAAGCTTTTACTATGAATAAACACAAGAGCTTCCAAGAGGCAGGGGGGACATGAGGCAGCTTGAGAGGAGGAGAAGCGGCTCCAGAGAGATGGTGGAAAGACTTTTCTAAAGATCCCATTATTTTCCTTTCTTTTAAAATGTGAGCTCTATCTTGGTTGGCCACAGACCTGGCAATTGAGTAATGACAGCATAGATGAAATGTGACGCTTTGCTGAAGAGACAGAGAGAGAATTAAATATCTTCTGAGCTGCTATCCAAGGTAGAGAAAGAAAAGGAAGGGGAAATCCCATCCCATGTAATAGTCCTTCCTAAAACAAGAAACAATTGCAGCACATGTGCCTGGGCATGAGAGAGAGAGAGAGAGAAAGAGAGAGAGAGAAGAGAGGATAAATATATGTGCATCTTATACAGACATACATACATACATACATACATACATACATATGCATATATATTTTTCCAAGCTTCAGAATGAGATTCTAGGATCACTAATTTACAGACGGAAGGACCCTCAGAGGTTGTCTTGTCTTGACAACCTCCCTTTCAGCATAACTATTTTGAAGAGTAAGGTGCTCTATTACAAGGGTGGGGAACCTGCAGCCTTGAGGACAATTGCTCTGTTAAATTTGGATTCAGTCAAAAGGCCACCCTTAAGGATCTAGAAGCCCACATGTGGCCTCAAGGCCACAGGTTCCCCATCCCTGCTCTTATAGACTTAGAAATGTTTATTTTTAAAAAATCAGTCATGACTTTTTTGGGCACCTGATCTATGAGCTCATTTGTATAGGGAATCCTGATGAAATATTGTATAGGGAATACAAGACTGAAAAGGTAGAATGGTACCACATTGTAGAGGGCTTTGAATGCCTAGAAAAAATCTACTAGGGCAGATTGGTACTTGCTCTGAAGTTTATAGTCTTAGAGAGATTCCTGGAGCACTGAGAAATTAAGTGACTTAACTAGGGTCACACCGCCAGTATGTGTCAGAGACAGAACTTGGACCCAAGTCTTCTAGATTCTGCAGTTGATGACCTCTTTCTTTTTTTTTTTGGTATGGTTAAAGTGTATGTTCTACAGTTGTAGTATATTACATATGTATTATGAGGCAGCACAGTGGATAGAGTGCTGGGCCTGGAGTCAGGAAAACTTGAGTTCAAATCTGGTTTCAGACATTTACTAGCTGTGTGACCCTGAGTAAGTCACTTAATCCTGTCTGCCTCAATTTCCTCATCTGTAAAATGAGCTGGAGAAAGCAATGGGAAACCACTCAGGTATCTATACCAAGAAAACCCCATGGATGGTATTGGTGTACTATAATCTACTTGGTCATGAAATGATTAAATGACTGAACAACAACAACAAATGTTTAGTATGGGTCAAGGATCACTAAATTTCATCAATGGGAAGTCCTTCCACCTATACAAATTGCTACTCATATATAACATAGTAATAGTATAATGGGGGCCTGGCACATGCACAGAGCCCATCGACTTGCTTGGATGGGCTCTTAACATGGAGGATGCTAGGCAGCAGATGGCATCTCTCCACATGGAGGAAGTTAAGGATGTACATAATGATGTGTAAGTGAAGTACCCTAGACAGACTGTGTAGAATGTGTGGACATTCTGTAACTGGTTCCAGTTGGCTAACCACATGGTTGGGAGGAACCTTTTTCCATTGGCTATTTAACTGTCATTATCTTCAAAAAGGCCTGAGCTCATTTTATTTGCTGCATTCATATCTGGGGGTTCATGGTGACTCCCTCACTCATGGTGTCCAGTGAAAGACTATGTTGTAAAGATCATGAGAACTCCTACCCCCTCTAGGGGCACATGTCTCCCAAGAAAGGGAGTTTCCTTGGCTTTTTAAGTTGTTCTTTTCCCATTTTACATGAAGGGAACAGAGTTGGGTTGAGAGAGAAAGAGTCGTTGGAATATGGCGGTCAGGATTCAAGATTGGATTTGGTAGCCAGTACAGCATTAATGTCCCATCTAGCAAGGAGAAATCTTCAGTAGTGACCTTTGGGATGCCAGTCCAGCATGAGGATTTGTCTGATGGCTGTGCTATGTCTTGTCAAGGGCTTGGTGGAACTAGTGCTATGTAGAATCTGATTTATGTTTTGAGACTACTCCCCAAGAGACCAAGGTGGCATAGGGGAGAGTATGCCCCAGAGGTTATTGGAGGAAAATGTTTGTTTATTTGTTATTTCTGTATCTATGAAGTGAATATCCCTTTTAAAAAGATATCTGATGTTAAGTGGTTAAAAGAAATTGGAATACTAGCCACTAGTCCCTAACAAATGTGTGGAATACAGCCAGGGGTAGCTTAAGCTGAAAACAACTCTCTTCTGTGTACTATGGAACTGTAGGGTCAACGTAGCAGGCCTGGCTTTGGGAGTGAGGGCCAGAGGGCTTATTTACATCTTATAATAGTAACAATAATTATTATTATTATTATGGCTAGCATTTATATAGTGTTTTAAATTTTAAAATTAAAGTTTTAAATTAAAAACACTTTATATTTGTTATCTTATTTAATCCTATGCTGTAGATGTTATTATTATCCCCATTTTACAAATGAAGAAACTGAGCTAGAGATACACAGTTGGTAATCCTCTAAAGTAGGATTTAAACTCAATTCTTCCTAACTCCAAGTCCAGTACCCTATCCACTGAGCCCCTTCGCTGCCTCATAAATTTTATTGCTGTTGTTTAGTTGTTTTCAGTCGCATCCAACTAGTCGTGACCCCATTTGGGGTTTTCTTGGCAGAGATACCAGAATGGTTGTCATTTTCTTCTCCAACTCATTTGACAGATGAGGAAACTGAGGCAAACAGGATTAAGTGACTTGCCCAGGGTCACACAGCTAGTAAGTGTCTGAGGCTGGATTTGAACTTAGGAAGATGAGTCTTCCTGACTCCAGGCTCGGTGCTCTATCCACTGCGCCACCTAGCTGCCCACGCCTCATAGATACCTTAGGGAATTGCTTGAGACTGAGTTGTCAAATGACTTACCTATGATTCCCACAGCTGACAAGTGTCTGAAGTAGGATTTGAACCCAAGTCTTCCTGACTCCAAGTCCATCATTCTCACTACAAAGTTGCACTATCCTGCTATATTCTATAGTAGTTATTGTAATATAAACATAAGATATAGGATCTCTTGTTAAGTTGATTGTTATTGATTATTATGATTGTTGAGTATTATTGTTATCTAGTTAAGTTGTTGATTTTAAAATCATTTTAAATGATATAGTTATTTAAAATCATAAATATAGCCACCTATTAAATTATGGCAAAATAGGCAGAATTAATGTGAATTTAAAAAGAAAATATATCAGAAAAACTGAAAATTCAGTCTATTCCCATATCAAACTCTGATGGGATACAATGTATCCTCACCGCTATCAGTCTCTGTTTATCAATACTAAATTAGGCTGGTCCTTGAAAAAAAAATGTAAGTGCTCTACAATGATCTTTTATTCAGCTATTTTCTTATTTGTATAGACAGGGAATAGATATTTGTAAGACCAGAAAAGCCAAAAGAAAAAGAGATTTGTTAGATGAAAGATCATTTCTATATCCCTCCCTCCCAGGGGTGAGACAGGAGTTATAATACTATCTGCTGTGTATTTAGAGAACCTGGGGTGAAATTCTGTTCCTGGTGCTGAGCCTTGGGCAAACTCTTTCACCTCTTGGCCTTCAGTTGCTTCTTCTGTAAAATGAGGGATTTGAACTAGATGGCTCTGGAGGTCTCTTCCAACTCGAAGTCCCTATTCTGAAGTTTGAAATATTGTAAACAAATATACATAAACAGATTTCATATATTACAACTAAAAATTACTTCATATAGATACATATATATTCAGTATCCATTTAAATGTTTATCTGTGAAGCAAAAATTGCCAAGCTACATCATTCTATGTGCTTAATAAATTTATATATCTGCTTTTTTTTTTTTTTAAGGCAATTGGGGTTAAGTAACTTGCCCAGAATCACACAGCTAGTAAGTGTCTGAGGCTGGCTTTAAACTCAGGTCCTCCTGACTCCAGGGCTGGTGCTCTATCCACTGCACCACCTAGATGCCCCTATATGTTTGCTTTCGAAGAAAGACTTGTAAGAATGTAAATTGTTGAGGACAATAATTTCAACTGTCCAAACTAAAAGATCCCAAGTTCATGAGATTCATGGTGTATATACCCATTAGAGAGTGTCTTGCTAACACAGACAAATGACTCTTTGAGAGTCATTTTAGGGGCAACTAGGTTGCTCAGTGCTAGTTGTGCAGTGGATAGAGTACAGGCCCTGGAGTCTGGAGAACCTGAGTTCCAATCCCATCTTAGATACTTGACATGTACTAGTTGTATGACCCTGGGCAAGTCACTTAACTTCGATTACCTCAACAAAAAAAGAAAGAAAAGAGAAATGTCTTTTAGTTTTTGGTAATGCTAAGAAGAAGAATTGGTTCAAATAAACAAAACAACAAATCCAACCTTCCTGTACTTTCCTTGCCCCTATCCAGGGGCAAGGATATTGTGGGAGCAAATGAGACCATATCTGTTGAAGCACTTTGGAAAGTTAAAAGTGCCATTGGTAGGTGAGATGGTATTATTTTTGTTACTACTGCTATTACTGCCAATAATAATAATAACAACAATAATAGTGACATGGTACTTCACTTTTCATTAGGTCTAGGGAGCAGCATGGGGAGGCTGGAAGGAACAAGGCAAAAGACACTGGTTATCCAGTAGTTTTGAGGAATAGATTGTTTTTGTTACTCAAACATTGTGGTTAATTGAAAATTCTTATATATACTATACACAAGATTAGAATGGAGTGAAGGATATTTAGAATGAAAACTCTGCTGAACACAATCCCATTTGGCTTTGAGGGTCACAGGAGAAGCTTCAGGTTTGGCAAGGCTTCCAGATCCCCTGAATATCAGCACAGTTTCTCATTTTTGAGCATTCAAATCAGTGGACACAGAAGCCTTGGAGTTTGGAATAGAAATAGGGCTGTCAACTTAGTCTTCCTTGAATTGCCTCCCCTTTATTTATGTCATGGGATTTCATCATCCTTCATTAAGCAACCTGTATCCTACATCTGAATTTCCAGTATTTCATGTTGTTCACATTAATTTTGGCATGTAGTTGACAAAATTCTGGACATTCTCTTGCAGTTTACTCCTGTTCTGTTATTACACAGTTCTGCGAAGTTGTGCTACTAACCCAATCAAGAGGATGAAGGGAGACAGAAGAAATGAAAGAGATGAAAAGAAACAGAGTCAGAGATGAGAAGAGTAAGAGAGACAGAGAGAAAGGAAATGAGACAGTGAGATAGACAGTGATAGAGACACAGAAAAATTCAGTTCAGGAATGAGAAACACACATACAGAAAAGCAGAGAGTGAAAGATCCTGGAGAGATCTCTATAAAGAGATAAGGCTGAGCAAAGAGAAAGCATGGAAGAGACAAAAAAGATACAAAAAGGCAAGCGGAGTCAAATAAAGGCAAAGGAAGACTTGCACTCTCCCCCATGAGATCATTTTGGAAAGAGCTGTCTGCATTCCTTACTCTTCAAAGTTTCTATCTCTAAGATGGGAAAATCCTTTTCTTTCTGCATTTGAGAGAGATGTCCATGGTTTCCATCTTTGTTTATCAATAACTTTTCAGCTGAGAATTTTACCTCTCTGGTTTTCCTTCCCAGGCCATATTACTGGAGATAATCTATGTAGGAAATGAGAGTGACTTTTCTCTGGGTCAACAGCTCTATGGGGCCTAGAGATTCTCTCAGCTTTCTAGCTTTCAAAAACTCAATTCAAATAGTATTTATTAGGTACTATAGATCTGGTACTGATCTTAACCCCTAGGGATATAAACACAAACCTTATTTTATACAGGGGAAATGTAACACAACTGAAGACAAGTAAATACAAACCACAGACAAAATAAATACAGAGTAATTTGGGGGAAAGACCCAGAACTGGGAGAATCAGGAGAAACCTCTTGCAGGAGGTGGCATCTGAGCTGAACTTTGAAGGGAACGAGGGGTTCCAACAATCAGGGATGAGGATGGAGGTCATTTTAGGTATAGGAGGTAACGTATGCAAAGGCGTTAAAGAAGGAGATGAAGTATCATGTGTGGCGAATATGTGAAGGTGAATAACGCACAATTGTCCTGGAAAGAATACCTGGAGCCAGATTGGGAAGAGCTTTAAATGCCAAACACAAAAATTTGTCATTTAAAACCACAAAAAGATAGGGAGCCAGTGAAGTTTCTTGAGCAACGGAATAATATGGTCCTATGCCTTAAGCAAATCAACTTGGCAGGTGTGTGGAGGATGGATTGAAGAGGGGAGAGGCTGGTCTGGAAGCCATTGTTATAGTCCAGGCAAGAGGTGATGAGTACATGAACCAAGGTACGAATTGAAAGAAGAGGACGTGTGATTTAATCAAAAGATCCTGAAGTGCATTCTGTGTAGCTGCCTCACTCTCAATGCTCAATTCAATGACCACTTGTTGAACTCTTATGTGTTGTGCCGATGTATGCCCAGTACTCTGCTTGGTGCTGTAGGGACACTTCCTTAGATAGATTTATCATCTTCTCGGTGTGCACATTGCCTTCACCAATCCACATTACAACCCCAACCTGCCTCCTGCAATTTTCGTCCATGTCTTTTTGGAAATTCTATTTTTTTCAACAAACATTTAATAAACAGTTATTATATGCCAAGAACTCTTGATGGATGCTGAGAATGCAAAGTTTAAAACATGTCATGGTCCTTGTCTTTATGAAACAAAGTTAAAAATATGACATTTCTTCAAAGAACTGATGATGGAAAATGCTATCCACATCTAGAGAAATAACTGAATGTAGATTGAAGCATCCTATTTTCACTTTCTTCATTTCTTTTCATGTTTTTTTTTTCTTTTGGTCTGTTTCTTTCACAATATGACTAATATGGAAATATGTTTTACATGATTGCACATATATAACCTATATCAAATTGCTTACTGTTTTAGGGAGGAGGAAAGGGAGAGAAGGAGGGAGAAAACTTGGAATTCAAAATTTCCTAAAAATGAATGTTAAAGGTGTCTTTACATGCAGTTGAAAAAATAAAATACTATTAAAATTTTTAAAAAATATGCCATACCATGTCCCTGAACTTATGACTTACCAGAAGGGATAGAACATATATAGAGATGAGTCTAATAAAAGTAGAGGTAATGGGCAAAGCAGAGGTAAAAAAAAAAAAAGAGCTTTCAGAAAATTAGGATAAGGAAAACTGTACTGCAGAATGGTTCATAGGTGACCACAGAATGTCATAGAATGACCATAGAATGTCTAGAACCCATAGCTAGAACATTAAAGTTCTTCTTGGGTACATGTCCACCCCTAGACTATACCTACTTTGAGGGCAGTGATTGTATTTATTTTCCTCTGCGCACAATAATACCTAGTGCAAGTCTCCTCACAGTAAATATTCATTGAAAGAATAAAGATGTGTTTGTATCCCCCAGGAAGGATGAATCCAGAAGGGAATCCTATTGTGGTAGAGGGTGGATGACATGGCCTCTACCTTTGAGATCCTACGATTCTGTGAGAAACAGAGGCCAAAAGATCAGGACCAGCCTATGGCCCCAGGGTGAGATTGCTGACCGCTGAGAGCAAAGCTTCGATTACATTCTCACTAAACAATACTGGTCACATGTGAGAAGCCCACTCAGCATGAAATTAAACCAGGGAAATCTACAGCCCCAAACTGGCTTCGAATAGGTCCTTCTAGGATTACATTAGCACACAGGTGCCTGTCCCTGCACCTCCAAGCACTTCCTCCCACCTCCCTATTCCCATTCTCCTTTCACCTGCCTTCTATCCCCACAGCTCCAACTCTCTGATCTACCCAGACCCTCAAACACTCTTCTCAAATGTGTCTGTTAGACATGTCAGCAGCTCCCAAGTAAGTGAGGAGGTTGATGGACAAGAGGAAACCCTGATCCCTGAGGACTCCTTGAGAGCCTTCTCCTCATCTGGAGAGCATGGTTCTCCCCTAGACTTTTGCAGAGGGCTCATAGGCAAGAAAATGACCTCCCTGCCACGGGTATCCGAGAGCTCTGGGAATGGGAGCATCTGAACTCATTGTTCCAGACAGAAGGAAGGACATCAGGATCCATTTTCTGGAAACCTTGGGACCCAGGATCTGGGCCTGGCTAGCCATTAGTAAAAGGCACAAGTGGCAGGGCCCCATCACCTCCTCCCTGCTTTGCACACAGCCCTTCCTGTGTGGGAAGCAGCAGATGGGCCTTCACCAGAGCTGCCCTCAGCACCTTGGGCTAAAGGGAATCCACCCACAAGGCAAACTGAGCCCAGAGCCCATGACCCAGCGTTCTGGAGGAGTTGGGTGCAGAAGGCTAGCCCTGGGCAGAGGTTATCAACCAGGAGGAGTAAGCTGGGTCTTTGCACTTATTCTCCTTCCTTCTTCTTGTAAGTTCAATTACATTTAACAAATATTTATTAAATATTGACTATGCAAGGTATTCTTTAAGCTACATACATTTAGAGAATGAAAAAACAAAAACAAAGCAGTCTCTGGCTTCAAGGAGTTTGCATTTTATTGGTTGTGGAGCTGGGGGTCAGAGATATACACTTTGTACAGAGATAAACTAGGTTGGGCAGTGGATAGAGTACTGGGCCTCACTTTCCTCATCTGTAAAATGGAGGGATTGGACCAGATTGCTTGTAAAGTCCCTTCCAAATATATATCCATGCTCCTATGAAATGTGCCTCTCCCATCCTGGCAGAGAAGTGAGGAACTACTAGAATAGAATATTATATACATTACTAGCTGTGGCCTCTGTTTTTGCTTAACTGTTTTTCTTTGTCACAAGGGAGGGAATTCATCTGGAGGTGAAGGGGATTGAAATGTCTATAATATAAGACAAATAGTAGGTAAATATACCTGTATATATGTCTAAAGCTTGGGATCATCTTAATGTGTATTTGAATCATTCTCATAAAGATTTTTATAGAGATGAGATGATAGGTATGTGAATTAGAAGAGAACAGGCAGAATTGGATTTAGACAACCATACAGCATTTTTAATAATCCCAGGTTGCTACTTGAAGAAAAAAAAATCTTTTAACTCTAATATTCTTTCAATTATCTTAATCACATTAAATGAGGCATAAAACCGGTCAACATTGTGCTTGCTAAGCATTCCCTAATATCATGGTGGCTATACAGCGCAGTGGAACTTCCCAAGTAGAAGAGAGATTTCATTAAGATAGTGACATTCTCCAGATGCTCCTAATCTCAGATAACACTCCCCTAATTGCATCAAGTCCCTGGAATGTACTCAAAAGAATTTGGCTTAACAATACACACAAGAGAAATCAAGTGGATGAAGAATGTTTACCATTCTGGTATGCAGTTGGTCCATCAGTACATATATCTTGTATGGACACCACAAATGAGCCCAGAACTAAGAAGTAAAAGAACATTTGGATTGCATTTGGGAAACTGTATAATACTGCTGTCAAAGATCTCCAGGTGCTCCCTGAAACAAAACCCCATCTTTCTGGCACCAATATGTTCTTGGTGGTGCCATCTGACTATAAATCATTAAAATAAAAACTAAAACAAAAACACATCACTGAAGAACCAGGCTGTGGGTGACCCAGAAAGGGCAATAGTGGGTGTAAATGGATTGTAGCATATTAAAATGATTTGTGTACAAGAAGTAGCTTCAATGATATCATTCATGTTAGCCACATGGCAATAAATCAATGAATCAACAAGCATATATTAAGGCCTTTCTATGTGTCAGGCCCTGTGCTAGGCACTGAAGATAAAACAACCAAAACAAAACTATCCTTGCCTCCAAGAAGTTTACATTCTATTAGGGGAAATAATATATACATGAATAAGTACATGCAAAATCTATATGAAATAAAGACAAGGTAATTTCATGGGGGAGACATTAACAGATGGATTACTTGGGGAAGGAGAAAAGGAGCACTTGAGCTTGGATCCTAAGAGGTGGAGAAGAGGAGGTAGTGTATTCAAGTCATGAGAAACAGTCTGTAAAAAGACACAGAGACAAGAGATGGAATGTCATATAAAGAACAGGAAGGAGGTCAATTTGGCTGAACTGTAGAACGCATGAAGGGGAATTGATTTTTTAGTTTAAATTACATATATTTTTTTCAATTACATGTTCACAAAAATTTTTAACATTTGTTTTTTAAAATTGTAAGTTCCAAAATCTCTCCCTCTTCCCTCCTTGAGAAGGCAATCAATGAAAAGGAATTTCTTTTAATAAGTCTGGAAAGATATATCAGATTGCTTGCTTTCTTGGGAACGGGAGGGAAGGGAAAGAGAGAGAAAAATTTGAAACTTAAACTCTTACAAAATTGAATGTTGAAAACTATCTTTATGTGTAATTGGAAAAAAAACACTATTAAGTAAAAAAAATAAGTTTGGAAAAGTAGGCTTAGGAGACAGATTACGAAGTGCTTTAAAAATGACAAGTTGATGAATTTATATTTTATCCCAGAGACAAGAGGAAACCATTGTGGTTTTTTGAACAAAGGAGTGACCAAGTCAGACATATGCTTTAGGAGTATCACTTTGGCATCTGTGAAGAGGATGGATTAGAGAAAGAAAAGACTGGAGGCAGGGAGAACAACGAAGAAGCTAGTGTAATAGTCTAGGCAAAAGGTCATGAATGTCTGAAGATAGTAGGTGTTTGAAGAGAGATAAGGGATGGATATTAGAATGATGGAGGTAGGATTGACAAGATTTGGCAATTGATTAGATTAGAAGGTAAAGGAGAGTGAGCATTCAAAGGAGACTTTGAGGTGGCAAAGCTGAGCTACTGGAAGGAAGGAAGGATCACTGAGTAGATAGACAGCCTGAGGGCTGCATTGATACCCATGGGATATTAAATGACCTGGAAGGCATGTGGGCATGTCTGGTGGCTCCTCTACAGGGGATTTGTGGAATCTTGGACAAGGGTTACATGAAATAAAGTGGTACTTATGAATTGTGATCTGTACCTTAAGATGAGATTGGGCATCAGATGGGGAAAAGTAAGAGAGACTTAGCACACACACACCATTAGATCTTACCAAACCATTAGAATTTAGCAAGGCAAAGGTCCTATAAACAACAAAGTATTTTTTAGAGCAGCAACATTTTGTGGTAGCAATGAAATGGAAAAAAGGAGACACCCATCAAATGGAGAGTAGTTAAGCAAGTTGTGGTACATGAAGGTCATGGAATGTGACTATGCTTTAAGAAATGATGAATATGACGAACACAGAGCAATAGGTAAAGACATGTGAACTTATGCAAAATGAAATAAGCAGAATGAGGAAAACATTATATAGAATGATTATAACAATGTAAATGGAGAGAATAAAAAATGAATTTTGGAAATTATAAATTTAAGTTTGGCCCCAAAGAATAGGTATGAGAAAGCACCTTGATGAGGCTATGGACGTGGAACACCACATGTAATATAGACTTGGTTGATATATTGGTTAGTTTTGCTGAACTGTTTTCCTTCTATTTTTTATTCTTTGTTTTAAGAGATGGCTCTCTGGGAAGAGGGGGGATACATTAGGAAATTTAGATGATGAAAAAACAAAAGACATCAATGACAATAATTTTTCTAAATGAATATAATAGGATGCCTCCAGTGAAAATACAACAAAACAGATACCTATGTCTTTGATGACAAAGGAAGTTAATGGGTTTTGCCAGAGCTTTAGGATTCCCATTCTAAACCTCACCTCTCATTGGACATCAAAGATAGACTTCAGCACAGTGAATTCCCTGTAGCCAATAATTCACTCTTTCTGACAGGTCAGGGGAGGTGTAAGTAAGATGGAAGAGAAGGAGGCCAGAGTTGATCCTCTCATTTCCTTAAACCTTTTCCAACATGGATGACATAATCATTTGGTGGTAACCATAATTGTTCTCCTATGACTTCTCCCTCTTTCTTCCTTTGGCATCTCCTAACATTCATTAAGCAACCGGTGGCCTAATTCTGAATTTCCAGAAACTTGAATTTCTCACTTTTCCTACACAAATCTCTGACACAATTCTGGACTTTCCTAGGATAGTTGACTTCAGTTCTATTACACTTACATGGTTGGCCAGACAAAGATCGTAGAGATGAACAGGAAAAGAAACAGAGACAAGGAGAGATAACAGAGAGACAGAAGCAAAGTTTGGGTGAAAGAGAAAGACAGAAAAATAAAGGGACAAAAAGGAGTCAGGAACATAGAGGAAAAGCAAGAAAAACAGAGACACAGAGACAGACAGACAGAAAGACAGAGACAGAGTGTACAAAAAAGCCAGTGCATTTGGGCTATATAAAAAGAAGTTGAGTCCAAAACTAATGTGGTCCCCATTATACTCTGCATTGATCTGACCAAGTCTGGAGTATTATGTTCTATTCAGGTCACCACATTTTAGGAAGGACATTGATAAGCTGACAGGGGAAAGGAGACATCCAGAAGGGGCCAACTAGGCTGATCGAGGGTCATATCACATGCTGAGCCTAGAGGAAAGAGACTGTCTTCAAGTATTTAGAGGGTTGTCATATGGAAGAAGGATCTGATTTTTTTTCTGTTTGGCTCCAAGTGGCAGAACTAGGAACTATGGGTAGAAAAGGCAAAGAGGAAAGATTAAGATGGATATAAGGGAAAACTTCCCAGTGATTAGGACTGTCCAAAAGTGGAATAGGTTGTCTTGAGTAATAATGAGTTTCCCCTCACTAGATATCTTCCAGCAGAGGCTGGATGAATTTGTTAGGTATGTTGGAATGAGGATGCTTTTTTAGATATAGGTGGGATTAGATGACTGGTGAGGTCCCCTCCAACTCTTACATTTTGTGATTCTGCAAGAAAGAGACCAAAAAAAAAAAAAAAGAGGACTCAAAGAAAGAGAGAGAGAGAGAGAAGACAGAAATAGAAAGTGAGAGCTATGTCCCTAGCTCATAGAATTACAGGATTTAGAGCTAGAAGTTCTAAATTTGAGGTCAACTATTCCAATCTGTTCACCTAAGATGATTTTAGAGAAAACTTCCCTTCAGTCCCAAAGTTGAAGGTGCCCTCATTACCCCAAAGCTTCCATCCATAGAATGAGAAGACTTTTCTCCTTCCAGCACTTCAGAGAAATGGTCACCCATTAGTAAGTTTTCAATCAATCAGTAAATATTTATTAAGTCACTGTAATGTACCAGGAACCACGTGAAGCAGTCAGCTTTAACAACTCAGTAGACAAATCCAGCTGGATATTTTCCTTGAACTGGAGCTGGAGATCGGCTGAGCAGGGAAAGAGAGGACCCCTTCTGTTGGTCTTTCACCAATTCTTTCATGATTTCAGCTCTAACTGAAAGACCCTGAAGAGACATCTGTGGGAGCCGCCTCATCTTCAAAACTCAATTTGAGTATCTGCTAAGCATCTGTGAAGTACCTCCCACCAGTGCTCTTGTTGTGGGCATGGAAGTGAAAATGGACACAGGTACTTCAGGAGTTTGCAGTCTAGTTGTAGAGACAGGGCTTACACAAATGAGACACTTAGAGAAAAGCAAAAAATCTCATCAAGTCAAATACAACTCAGGGCCAAAATACATGGTTCAGACAAGAATCGTAGGCTAATATGAGAAGGCGAGACCAGCCCAGCCTTAATCTTTCAGCCTTAGTCTTTTCAGTCTTCTCTGGCTAGTGTTAGAAGGCAATAAAGCAGAAGTGTCCTCATACCCGCAAACCATCCTCAGAGCCCAAAAGTTCATAGATCTACAGCCAAAGGGATCTTGGAGGCCTTGCAGCCCAAAAACCTCCTTTTACAGCTGAAGAATCTGATGCCCACGGAGGTGGAGTGATTTGCCAAAGGTTACACAGATAGTGGGTATCAAAAGCAGAATTCGAACTAAGATCCTTTGACTCCACAGCCAGTACTTCCTTCCTGGAATTATGCTTCTTGTCTGAAGTTCTTCCAACCTCTTCATATCTCTCCCATTAGTCTCCCATTTATATCCCTCACATTCTGCCTCATCTTGTAGATATTTCATAGATTAAATAATTTCAGAACTAGAGGGTACCATGGAAGTGTAACAAATGAAAAACCCCAAGAGACAGAGTTTCTGAGTAATTAATAATCAATTTATCTCTTAGGCTAGACACTAATCAATATATTGATGGCCAGTGGTTTCTCCTCAATAACCAAAGACAAACCCATGGAAATGTTGAGGTTTAAGGGTTTAGGGGTGCTGGGACCCTAAAATCATAACATGTAGGTCTTACCCGAAAGAATTCGACCCAAGCCTTCTTTCAGCCAAAGACAAGGTTTATTAGAACATCCTCCATATTGGGCAGACTCTTAAGGAATCTGAACATTACTGAGCTATTAACTAGATTATAAGAATCTGAGCACCTTAATGGAGACAAGATGGACCTTATATACAGAAAGACTGTGGGAGAGATTTAGGAGTGGCCAACTAGTTTGAGGGACTGTGAGGTAATAGAATACCAGGGACCTAGACAAGCGGCCAAGGGAGAATGGAGCCTAGCTAGGGTTAAGGGTAGGAAGTGGCCGTAGGGAGGTAAAACAATGGAGGGCTAGGCTAGTTAAGGGTAACAGAGAATTGGGAGATTGTAGTCACAATGAAAGGCCAGTTGATGGGATTATAGCCTCAACCAAATGCCAGAGATTTGGCCATGTGGGAAAGTCCAGGGTTTTTCCTTTCTGGAGTCCAGATCCCAACCCATCAAGAGACATTGAATGCCTTCAATACCTTTGTAAAAGAAATTGCCTGTGACAAGTAAAAATCAACCTTGATAGGTAGACGTATAATGAGGAGGTGGGCTAGAAGTCTTTGTCTCCTCCTGCTGAGAACGTGGCTTGATCATGAAACTCAGCCACCTCCAGCAATCTGCACAGTGGAATCCATTTTCATCCAGACCACTCTGGGTGGTTTTCTCCTTCATGAGCTGGGTCACCCTGAACTCTAATGAAAGGGTACAAGGACAGGTTTCCTTTCCCTGGGGTAAGAACTCACTCAGATTGGATTCTGTTTACACTCTAAACAGAAGTAAGATCTCCTACCTGGGTAGGGTCCAGATCAAGATTGAAGAGCACGTTCCTTGAGGCCTAGGACAATCTCATCAATCAGTCATGTCCTTCAGCTACTATTTACAGAGGCTTGGCTTTAAATGAAAAAATAAAGGAGAAAAGCCTAGCCCAGGGGTGGGGAACCTGCAGCCTTGAGGCCACATGTGGTCTTCTAGGTCCTCAAGTGCAGCCCAGAGAGTTGGACCCAGAGTCTGTCACCTGGACCCCTTAGTAGCACTGAGTGTTGGGGGTCTCTCTGTCTCCGTGTTTCTCTGTCTCTGTCTCTCTGCTTTTCTTTCTCCCTGAAGGGAGAAACAGGGCAGCATTTGCCAGGATGGTGAGACCACCACTCTCTTTGACCATCTTTGTCTTTAATGGAGATAGCCCAGGATCATGAACCCACAAGACTTGGGACTAGCAGCACTTCCAGCACAGCGCTCTCAGCCATCACCCTGGGAAGGGATCCTCTAAAGCCAGTCCTTACATTTCCAGTTGAGACTGCTCTGCTGTGGTAACTCCTCCATGGTGGAGACTCAGGAAACATTTGTGAGTACACTGACCAAGCCCCTCCCTCTTCCTGCAAACAGTGGGGTCAGAGGTCAGGTCTAGACTCCCCAGCTACCTTCCCCTAATGTTTAGTCCTATGTTATCCAGATAAGAAGTCTATAAAAACCCACTGGATTTTTACCAATTTGGGTGCCTTGTCCTACCCAGTATCCCTACGGACCTTGTTTGTTTCTATTTCCCTTACTGCTCCCTTCTTACTGTGGGTATTTCTCCTCAATAAAGCTTGCTTGCTTTACTTTTTTTGGGCTGACTCCTGTCTCATTCTATGTTCTGTCTTCTGCTGGTTTGCCCTGCCTAGTAATTCACCTGGGAGTTCCCCCTGTTCTCCCCTACCTCACCCCCAACCTCACTCAAGCTACATTAAGACACAAGGCTCTGAGTTCTGGGCTGTCTCCATCACAGTTTGAAGGAAGAACCTGAGGTGATGGCTGTGGTTTGACTAGGGTCTAGGGTTTATAGATTTAGGGCTGGAAGGGACCTTAGAAGTAAACTAGTCCAACCTCTTCATTTCACAGGTGAGGACAATGAGATTTGCCCAGGGTCATACAGACAGGAAGTAGCAGCTATGATTTGAACTCAGGTCCTGGGACTCTTAAGTTCATCATTCTTTAGTCTCAACTCTTCCATAAACTCCTAATGTGATTTTGGGCAAAACATATCATTTTTGTGTCTCTGTTTTCCGCAGAAAGGGTTGAATTAGAGATTCCTAAAGCATCTTCCAACTCTGAGGACCTCAGCCTTGAAGGCATGATAGAATTGGAATGCTCTGGAAAGGGCTGTGGCTTAATGATGCCTCAAGTTCATAAAGAGAGCTCCAAATCTGAAGTTATCTCTTGGAAACTGAGCCTTAAATCAGTCCTTTCTGAAGACCTTCTAGGACTTAGTATAATTTCTTTTCTTGCCTTAAGATGAAAATAAAAATCAATTTGTGTGATTTGGGCCTGTATTTTATGAAGCATGGTGCCACTTATTAAAAGCTAACATTTTCGTAGTGCTTTGTGGGGTTACAAAACATCTTACAAATGTTACAAGTAGCGGAGGAGATGTCAGAGATCATCTCATCCTACCCTGCCTTTTTACAGTTAAAGAAATAGATGCCCAGAAGTAAAGTCACTTGTTCATGATTACACATGTCATTAGTAACAGAGCTGGGATTTAAACCCAGGGTCTTTGATTTCAAATCCAGAGTTGTTGCCATGATACTATCAACTTACCGAGTCTCCATTACTGACTTAAGAGGGAGGCGGCATAAGTATCCGTGCGACATAGAGGATAGAAATGGTGAACTGGCAATCCCTAAGATCTAGGTTTGAATCTTTCCTCTGACAATTATTAGCTGTGGCATCATAGGCAAGTCCCTCTGCCTCTCTATGACTCAGTTTCTCCATCTGTAAAACTAAGGTAATAATATCTGTAATATAATACTTATCCCACAGGGTTGTTATGAGTCTGAAATGACAATATTTGTGGTACAATTTGATTGCTAATTATTACGATTCTCATTTTACAGATGGAAAGACTGCAGCTCAGAGAGATGTCACTATCTATCACTATCACAATGGAACTCAATGGATGTTCTGAATCTTCTTTTTTCTCCTCAAGCCCCTGACACGTGCTCCACCCACCACTATTCTGCTTCAGCACATGCCCATACCTCTTATTTGATTGAGAAAATAGAGACCATATGTAATCACTCCCTTAATCCCCATACTCCACACTTTAAATCCATCTATATCTTCAGTCATCCTGTCTTTCTTTACTTCTGTCCTGTCTTCACTTCCTACTCCTTATCAAAGCTCATTCCTCTACCTATGTCCTTGATCTCAGCTCAGAGTCCTAGACTTGGAATCAGGAACACATACATTCAAATTCTGATTGAATTTGCTAGCTGTGTAACCCTGAATAAGTCACTTAACCCTTCTGAGCTTGTTTTCTTGTCTATAAAATAGGTATCTGTAGCACCTACCTCACAAAGTTGTTGTGAGCATCCAGAGACCACATATGTGAAATGTTTTGTAAATTTTTCAGCACTACTTAAAATGTCAGCTATTATCGTAATTATGTCCTCCTGTCCCTTCCAGAGAGCAGCTACATGGTGCACTGGATAGAGTGCTGGGCCTGTAGTCAGGAAGACTCATCTTCCTGAGTTCAAATCTGGACTCAGACACTTTCTAGCTGTGTGACCCTGGGCAAGTCACTTAACCCTCTTTGCCTCAGTTTCCTCATCTGTAAAATGAGCTGGAGGAAGAAAATGGCAAACCACTCCAGTATCTTTGCCAAGAAAACTCCAAATGGGGTCAGGAAGAATTCCACAAACTGGAAACAACAACAACAAAAATCTCTTACAGAAGCTTTTCCCCAGAGATCATTACCTCCCTCTTATCTTCAATCCCTCCTTATCTATTGGCTGTTTCTCAACTTCCTACAAACCTGTTCAGGTCTTTCTCCCTCTAAAAAAACCTTCATTTGACTTCACTTGGCCCCTCAAGCTATTGTCCTGTATCTCTCCTCTCTTGCTGTACCAAACTCCTAGAAAGAATAATCTAATTTCATTATCTCTACCTTCTTAACACCTACTCAATCCTCAATCCTTGGAAATCTTACTTCCCAACTTCACCACTTTACTGAAATTGCTCTCTACATTGTTACCAACAGTCTTGCCTGACTCTTCATGACCCCTTTTGGGATTTTCTTGGCAAAAATACTAGAGTGGCTTGCCATTTCCTTCTCCAGTCCATTTTACAGATGAGGAAACTGAGGTAAACAGGGTTAAGTGACTTGCCTAGGGTCACCCAGCTAGTAAATGTCTGAGACTGGATTTGAACTCAGGTCTTCTACTCCAGGCCCAGTTCTCTCTCCACTGTGCCATCTGGCTGTCCCTTTGTTACCAACAACCTAGCTGTTAAATCTTCTGGTCTTTTTTCAATCTTCATCATCCCTGACTTCTCTGTAGTTTTTGATACTGTTGATCACCCTCTTTTACCAGAAATTCTCTCCTCCCTTGGCCTCTGTGAGACTTTTCTCTCCTGGTTCTTTTCCTACCTATCTGGAGGTCCTTCCTTAGTCTCTTTTGCTGAAACATCACCTATTCTCTGTCCTTTTAGAGTGGGCGTTCTCCAGGGCTCTGGGCCCTCTTCCCCTCCCTTTGTGTGCTCTCTTAGAATTCTCCAGATGTCTATGTCCAATCCCAGTCTCTTTTCTGAACTTCCTAAGCGCCTAGTAGAAGTATTCATATAGATGTCATGATGTCACCTCAAGCTCAACATGTCCATAAAAGAACTCATTATCTTTCCCCTTAAATCTGCCCCTCTTCTAAACTTCCCTATTTCTGTTAAGGACACTACTGTCCTTCAGGTTACCTATGCTGGTCACCTCTGAGTCATCATCAACTCTTCCTCCCCCCTCCTTTCTATACTTAATCAGGTGCCAAGTCTTAAAGAATGAGACTGTTTCATCTGGCTTGAAGCTGGACTCTTCTGCATGTGTTGTCTTCCCTAACTAGAAAGTGAACTCTCTGAGTGCAAGGACTGTCTGCTTTTTTATTTGTTTTCCTAGCACTTACCACAGTGCTTGGCACATAGTAACTTAGCAAATGATTCTTTTCTTTTTTTAAAATTTTCTTTATTTTATTCTGAACTTAAGAAATATAACAAGCATTTCCATAACATGATAGAATAGAAAAAAAGATGATTGTACATTAAACTGCAAATCCATTATGTACAATTTGCTGTTCCTTTTAATTATATAATAAAGTTATCATGTAACTTTCTTTTTTTTCTTTCCTTTTTTCCCTTTTTTTCTTCTCTCCCCTCCATGGCTACCATTAGATACAAATATGCCTATATATGTAAAACCATTCTCTCTCTCTCTCTCTCTCTGTATATATATATACACTTCTATCCATCAATTCTTTCTCTGGATACAGACAGCATCTTCCTTCATATGCCCTTTGTAATTAATTTGGGCAATTGTAATAGTCAAAATTATAGATTCTACCTCTATAACATCTCTCCCTTCTCTCCTACTTATATAGGCCCTCATCACCTCTTATTACCTATCATTGCCTCCAAACCGGTCTCCCTGCTTCTAGTCTCTCTCATCCATCTCCAATCCATCCTCCATACAGCTCTCCAAATAATATTCCCACAAGTCTGACCATGTCACTCTCACTTACAAACCTTCAGGTGTTCCCTTTGGCCTGTAAGGTAAAACAGAAATTCCTTAGGGCAACATTTAAGGCCTTTCACAATCTGACTTCCGCTTACCTTTCCTGTCTTGTTTCTATACTACTCCCAGTCATATATGTTTCAGACAAACTGTACTCCTAGCAGCCATTCACTGAACTGGGAGCTCCCTCTCTATCTCTGAGCATTTGAGTAATCCGTCTCGGGGCGCCTCATTTCTACCTCTCAGTAATCTTGTCTTCTTTCAAATCTCCATTCTGGTGCTAGCTCATCTGTGAACCTTCCCTTAGCTATTTCCCTCCTCCTTATACTATACTTATTTATGTGGCATAGTGGCTAAAATACCTGGAGTCAGAATAGATCTGAGTTCAAATCCTCTCTCAGAAAAAAATGGATACAATAACAGATCCCACTTCATAGAATGAGATAATGTAAGTGAAAGTGCTTTGCACAAGTAAAGCTCTATCGTAAATTGTAAAGCACGTTTCAAATAACAAGTAGCATCGTTATTTGCAATGTGTATCCTTACAATGGAACATAAACTCCTGCAAGAAAAGAATTGTTTCATTTCTGCTCCTCTCCCCAGTGCCTAGCACAGTGCCTGGCACATAGCAGGGGCTTAATAACTGTTGAATTGAATCGTTGAATTTAAGTGAAGCTTACTGACTCACTCTTGGGTGCTTTCTCCTCTACTATCCTGTCTCTTTTTATCTCTTCACATTCCCAGCATCCAAAATATGCCATGAATTTTATCACTTTGCAGTCACTTCTCATTCAGAGATCTCAAAGTAAGCTTGGGTTGGGCGAGAAAGGTTGGTTTCTTTGCTTGTTATTAGTTATTTCTGTTTCTCCAAACCAAAGACTTGTAAGGCGTGGGAATGAAGATAACCCAAGCCTTTTGCATTTACGCCCTCTCTCTGCTTCGAGGATTAACAACTTGACAAGGCTCCAAGAGAAGTAGAGTTTCAAAAGGTGCTGGTAGAACTTGGCAAGTCTGTCCTGAGCACTCTGCCCTTGGGGGATTAAGGAAAGTAACCCCTGATAACTTGTTCTGGAAACCTGGCAGCTCCGCAGTAGGGAAGGAGCACTGGGGATGGAAGGGGGCTTGAGCTGTTTACCCAATGAAAATAAGAGGCTATGGGACTGAACCAGGGGGGAGAAACCCTTAGCCTGGGACATCTTTGGAGAATACTCTTAGAACCTCCATTCGGCCTAGGGACTTATGAGCTTTGGTTCTGACTGAATGCAGACTAATAGGATACTTTGAACCTGGAGGAGCCAACTGGGGGATGGGGGAAGCCAGTCTATAGGAAGAAGGTTGAAATAGTAGCCTGAGGGCAAAAAAAAAATGCACAAAAATCATCCCCCCCAATCATTTCCTAAGATCTGTCAAAACTCCCACAGCCGTCTTCTTTCCTCCGTTCATTCAGCCTCCATTCTAATTACTTCTGGCCTAAACTATTGTAACAGATTCCTAATTGGTTCCCCTCCCTTCAGTCCCTGCTTTCTCCTATACACCTTCCACACTACTTTCAAACTAATCTTCCTAAGGCAAAAGCTTGATGATATCAATACTCTGTTTATAAACCTCCAGTAGATCTGTACAGACTATAAGATAGAATATAAATTCCTTAGCATTCAAGGCCCTTCACAAGCTGGTTCCCACCTGTCTTTCCAGTCTTATTCCACATTACCCTGTTTCACTCCATGTCTTAGGCAAATTGGACCATTAGCTGTTTCCCAAACTCAACTTTCCATGTCTCAATTCTACATTGATTCACCCATGCCTAGAAACTAGACCTCAGCATCTTTATCTTTCTCTCAAGGTTCCACTCAGGTGCCACCTCCTCCAAGAAACCTTCACTGATCATTACTACTCCCACCTCTTCCAGTTCCTAGTATACTCTTTCTCTCCTCAAATTACCTTGTATTATATTTAGTCAATAATCAATAAACATTGATCAAGTGCTCACTAAGTGTCAGGGACTGTGCTAAGTACTGGGGATATAAATATGAAAAAAAAAAAGACAGTTCCTGCCCTCAAGAAGCTTATAATCTAATGGGGAAAGCCAGCACACAAAAAGAAGCTAAGGAGTTGGGGAGGGGAGAAGAAAGGTATCTGATTCAGGGGCATGGCAGAGATGACAGAGAACTGCCAAAGTAGGGCAGCCAGATGAGAAATGTACACTTATCTATGTACCCAGTTTGGGGGGGAGATGCAGAGGTGTGCCTGTAAATGTTTAACAACCACCTCTGCAGGAAAAAAGAATAGTGCCCGTGATACGCTTTTACCTGTCGTTAACATTTTCTCATCACTTTCTTAAGTCTAGGAGATAAATAAAAAAATAAACAAAACCCTTGATTTGGAGTGTTTGCTGATTTCTGAGACACAAATGCTCACGCTGAGAAGTTCACAACTGGCTCTTGGAAGCCAGTTGAAGCTGGCTCCAGTACACCCCTGGGTAGGTGACTTCTAAGGTCCCTTGCATTTCTAAATCTATTATCCTACATAATATACAAAGCATTCTCTGCTAGGTGCTGACAATACAAAGACAAAAACAAAACAGTCCCTGCCCACAAGGAGTTTACATTCTCCTGGGTGGAGGGACTGGATGGGGACAGAACATGTACATAGATAACTAAATACAAAGTAATTGCAGGAAGAAGAGAGCAGGTGTTTGGATTTCTGGTTAGTATCCCCAAACCATCTTGTAAATAATGGGGGAGATGGGTTTCAAATTCCAGCTGGGACCCAGGTGTCTCCCGATGTACCAGTGGTCCCAGACATCTCAGCCTTAAACATTGTTTCTTCCTTGAAGTTGGAAAGAGCAGTAGCCTCAGAAATGCTAAACCTTAAACAGAATGCTTCTGAATTAACTGAGAACAGAATCAAACTTATTCATGTGAGACTTCATCCCTGGTTAGTAGTATGACTTGGAGAACCCAGGAAAAACCTCTTCCTTGAAATCACAATGTTAGAGCATCATTCCTTAGGTACAAGTCATTGTACCCCTTTCGCATGAAAATATCTTCAGAAGGTCTAAAACATTAAGAAGTTATTAGGTATTAGCACATTGGCATGAATTAAGGAGATAGTTTGTGGGAACAGAAAGGAGTCCTAGGATTGAGGCCCCTAAGGCTCAAGCCCTAGTTCTGTTGCCAGCTAGTTGTGTGACCTTGGACAAATTTACCTGGCCTTTGTTTTGGCCTCTAGGCCTCCAATTCCTCATTTGTAAAACAAGGGCATTGGTAGTAAGAAGGGGCTAAGTTCAAATCCTTACTTTACCATTTATTCCTCCTGTGACCTTGAACAAATTACTTAACATCTCTGGGCCTCAGTTTCCTCATCTGTAAAATGAACCTTAAGCCTAGATGACCTTTTTGACCCCCTTCCAGTTCTAGGTCTGTGATCCAATAACTAGATGATCTCCAAGGTTCATTTTAGCTCTAACATCCTTTGACTTTAGAATTGTGGTGGATACTAGGTGACCAGGTACAGTGTACTTGCTCTGGAGTTGGCGGGAAAGAGGGTGAAAGAGACAGGAGAGTGGCCCAACGACACCAACGTCTTCACACTTATACTAAGAGGTGCTACCTGGAAACTTCTGGTTCAAAAGGGAGGGAATTCAAGGAGTATTTAAAAGAGGATAGAATGGAATTCCTAGGGACTCTAAAAGCAATTCCCAGGGCATTGTGCAGGTGTGGCCTCTCTGTTCCTGCCCACAGTCCTTGGGCATGTCTGTTCAGAGGGAATCTGTCATACTCCACAATCTCCGCCCCACCCTGGTATTGTTTGTGAGTGGCGATTATCTTTTCATTGGCACAGTCCTTAACACATCAAGTAGTCTCTAAGTCAGGCTTTCAAGTGCATGGTGTCTCTGACATAGCCCAATTGATGGGCTTTGTGTTGACACATTCTTATACTCAGGGACAACCCAAGGCAAAACTCTGAAGTAAGAGAGATTTGTTTTCAACGCCTCCCTCCCTTTCTAGATTTATTATCCCACTTGCAGTGTTGCCTTCTCTCCTTTCCATGACTGATACTCCTCTCAAGCAGTACTGGACCCACCCCACCAGAGAACCACAGATTCACTGAATATCAGATGTGGAAGGGACTCCAGAGGCCATCTAGACTAACCCATGCGTGAAAAGCATCTCCACGCCCTTCCCAATAAATGCCCACCCAGCCTTCACTTAAAGAATTAGACAGGGTGCACATATGGGGATCATATAGGAAAGTTTAGCTTAGGGAAGAAAAGATGTGTGTGTGGGGGTGAGGATGGATGAGAGGAGGTTGGTCCAGATGGCATAAGTGATAACTGTCTTCAAGTATTTGAAGGATTGTCAGATGGAAAAAGGATTAGATTTGTTGTGTCTGGTGCCATGGGGCAGAAGTAGGAACAGCAAATGGGTGGAAATCAGAGAGAGGTAGATTTCAAAGCAATGTAATAAAAAAAAAATTGCTAACCATGGGAACTGACCAAAAATGGAGTAGGTTACCTGATGAAATAGTTGACTCCCTACCACCAGAAATTTTCAAGTGGAAGCTGGATGGGTTATTGTTGTTATTTGTTGTTTGTCCTTCCTTCTCAAAGATGACCATGACATCAGGGAGGTGATGCCTTGATGTGTAAGTGAATTGGATTGAAGTGAGGGAGGGCTGTGCAAAGTCACCAGGCTCACTTTCTCCTCCTGAGTCACCTGGGTCCAGTGTCTGGATATAGACCAGGATGACTGGAGATGACCCAGGATGCAGTGGGAGACCTTGGTCTTTTCAAGCCAAGATCTTTAATAGGTCTGAGTTTGACTGAGGTCAAGAAGCTGAATGTTTACTTGCCAGGGATGCTATCCAGGGATTCCTGCTTAGGTAGGTATGGGCTCAACTCAATGATTTTGGGGGTTCCTTTTTTAGCTCCAAGATTCTCTGATTATTGGGTCACCCCTTTAAGAGATGTTTGCATTTTAAAAGAGGACTTGCAAGTAAAAAACAATGCTTAACCCAAAGGCATGAAACTACTGGTGGAGCCCCAGGCAAGAGCATGAGAGAGATTTGTGGGGACAAGGTAATGGTGTGCTGCAGTCACCTCATACTGCCCAGGAATTGTTAAATTTTCATTGTGAATATTTACACTACAGAAAATGGCAAATACTACAAATCAGGTCTTGTTTTGTTGTTTTGTTGATTGTCTAGACTTCCAAAAGTGTTAGAGAAAATGTAAATAACATAAATTAAACTTTAAAGAGTGTCCTGTGTCCTTTTCCCCCCTCAAAGAGCAGGTTGTTAAACATTTACCAGCATACTCCTGGTAGAGGACCTTTCTGGTCATTGGAATGAGTTTTCCCCAAAATTAGCAGATTTCCTAACACTACAGATCTTAGAATAGAAGCTGGATAACCATTTATCAGACATATTGTGAAGAGGCAATTCCTCTTCAAGTATAGGTTGGACTAGCCAACCTTTGAGATCTCTTTCAGCTCTGAACTATATCGTATCATGGGGTGGTCCAGAAAGTGATAGCACACAAAAGATCACCTCTTCAGGGGTGGGGAACCTGTGACTTCAAGGCCACATGTGGCCTTGAGGCTGCAGGTTCCCCACCTCTGAAAACAGTACAGGATGTAGCACTGGGCTCAAATCCTGGCTCCAATACTTGCCAGCCATTTGACTATGAACATGTCACTTCAACTGTGAGCCTGAATTTCTTCACCTCTAAAAGATGGGCATAACATTTGTACTACCTACTTCATAGGGTTATTAGGAGGAAAGTGCTTTGTAAGTCTCAAACCATTCTAGAAACATGAGTTATCCTAATTCCACCTATGTATAAGGGGACATGCTCCATCCACAACTGTCCCAGGGTAAATTCCCTAAAGGTAAAAACTATGAAACTTGATCTTACCGTAACAGCTCTGGGAACAGATGTGTGTACCCATTGGTAATGGAGCTTGATGCCTGTCAGAACCTGTGAGACACACCCTTGGGTGTTGCCAATTCTGATGCTAACCCTGAGGGAATTACCTCTTTCTGAGAAGGGAAAACTGGCTTCCTAGGGGGAAACTTTTGGTTATCAAAATAGCCAAAGGCTGCTTTTAAGAAAAGCTGTCCATGCTATGCCAAGGAAGGGATACCGCCTTGCAGCAAACTCCCCTGGAAGCAAAACTTTTCCCATGGGCCCAACTAAGTACTGGGTACTGTGAAGGGGGAGAGGGAGAACAAGAAAGAGGTGGAGGCAGGGTCCTTGTTCTTAGGTAGCTCACATGTTCAGCTAGGAGGCGAGATTCTCACCCATGAAAACCAGAGAATGGTGCAAGATACTGGAAAATGAGGCATCAGTTGTTCAGGATATATTTTAAGCACTGCAGGAATTCAGAGAATGAAGGAGTAGTGTGGGTTGGAGCAGTCAGGGAAGGCTTCATGTAGGAGCTGGGACTTAAAACAGAGACTTAAAGGATTTGGCCAAGGGGTGGAACAGAATGGAGTAGGATAACTTTCCAGGCAGAGGGAACTTCACGTGCAAAGGAAAAGAGGCAGGGACAATCATATTGCCAACTCTCTCTCCCCAATACTCTTTTTATACATCCCCTCTGTTCCACTCACATAGCTGCCATTTTTGCTCAGTTCCTCATCACTTTTTGCCTGCAGTGTTGCAATAATTTCCTTTCATAATAGATCTTTCAGCCATTTTCTCTCCTCTCCAGTCAATCATTCATAGATGTGTCAGTCTGATCTTCCTAAGGCACACTTCAGATCACATTGTTCCTCTTTCAGAAAGGCTCCCTATTGCCTATAGGATAAAATACTAACTCTTTGGAATTATCATTACTACCTCCAAAATATTTCCCTCAGCCTTCCCTTTCTCTCTACTTCCATACCTACCACTTTAGTTCAGGCTCTCAAAACATCTTGCTTCTACTACTGCAATGCCCTCCCTCTACTAATTAGAACACCCCCCCCACACACACACACACTCAACACAGCTGACAAAGTGATTTTTCTGAAGAACAGATCTGATCCTGTGGCTGCCCTACTTACTAAGCTCCAGTGACTTCCTATCTGTTTTCTCTAAGATGAAATAAAAACTGTTTGGCTTTTAAAATCCTTTATAACCCGGATGAACTGTATTTCCTTTTTTCTTTTTTTAATTTGGTTTTTTTTTTTAAGGCAATTGGGGTTAAGTGACTTGCCCAGGGTCACACAGCTAGTGTCAAGTGTTTGGTCTGAGGTCAGATTTGAACTCAGGTCCTCCTGACTTCAGGGCCGATGTTCTATCCACTGCGCCACCTAGCTGCCCTGATGAACTATTATTTCCAACCTCATTATACTTTATTCCTCTTTCTGAATTCTGGGGTCCAGCCAAACCAGCCTGCTCTCTGTTCCTCACATGAGGAATTTCATCTCGTGTCTCCACCTCTATACATTGGCTTTCCCCCATGCTTGCATTGCTCTCCAATTCATAGATGCCCTCTCTTCCTTCAAGACTCAGTAGAAGCACCTCCTTCTACATGAAGACTTTTCTGATCCCTACAATTGCTAGTGCCCCCCTTCCCTGCCTTGTTGTTGCTGTTGTTCGTCCTTCGTTCTCAAAGAGGACCAATGACCTCAGGAGGGTAATGTCTTGACTTGCAAGTACATTGGATTTAATTGAGGCCGGGCTGTGCAAAGTCACCAGAGTCATTCGGAGTCCAGGGGCAAGATATAGGTCAGGATCAGTGGCAATGGCTCCAGATACAGTGGGAGACCTTGGCCCTTTTAAACTGAGGTCTTTCCCAGGTCTGTTTGTCTGAGGCAACACCCATTCAGTAATTAAAGACTAGGTAAGAATTGAGGCAAAAGATAAGTACCTTGTATTTAATCTGTAGAATTGCGTCTCCATAAGACCATGAAATATAAGCTCCTTGAGGATAGAGACTGTCTTTGGGTTCCCAGCACTTGGCATAGTGCTTATAAATGCTTGTTGGGTGACTTGTGTCCCATAAAAAGATGGAGATGCTTCTGAAGTCCAAAAGGGAGATCAGAACTGGAGCTAGAGATCTAGGAGTCTTCTGTTTAGAAGTGTTAGTTGAAGCCCTTGCAGCAAATGAAGCTGCCAAGAGCATGTGTGTAGAAGGGGGTGGGAGGAAGGGCCAAGAATAGAACTGTGGGAGCCTAATCACATCAAGATGCTGGGAAAAGATTTTAAAGTCAGTGAAGGAAACAGAGAAGGTGCAGCTAGAAGAGGTAGGAAGAGAACTAGTGGTGTTTGGTGGCTCTGGAATTAAGGGAGGAGAGAATATCCAATGGGACGTGGGATTCAACAAAGTAAAAGGTTGTAGAGAAGTTAAGGAGGATGAGGACTGGGGCTGGGGGAGTAATTTAATTTGACAATTAGGAAATTTTGAGCGATGTTGGAGGTCTTCAAACAGAGGCTGGATGACCACTTGTCAAGGACATTATAAAGATTACTTTCAGGTATGAATTGGGATCCTTGGCCAATCCAACTCTTAAAAATTCTATAATTCTGTGGTAGAGGAAATCTAACCTCACGGGGGTGAAGACAGAGCAAGTCAAAAGGACATATAGACAACTTTTTTCAGGAAGTGTTATCAATGAAGGGGAGGAGAGATACAATATAACGGCCAGATCCTCTTTCCAGAGGGCTTCAGAGGAAACCCTTTCAAATCTGGCCTCAAATTCTTACTAGCTTTGTGGCTCTGGGCAAGTCATTGAACCTCTGTTTGCCTCAGTTTCTTCACTGCAGAGTAACACTTACTTTGTAGGGTTGTGGTAAGGATTAAATTAAATAATATTTGTAAAGAGCCGAGCATATAGTAGGTGTTGTCTAAAACGCCTATTCCTTTTCCCCTCTTCTGCGATCAGAGGGAAAGAGAGAAAATGATGATGCTGAGAAGGTTTGAGGAAAGGAGACGGAAATTCAAATCAGGTGGCCTCAGCCTTCTCAGTGATGTGGGAGGCAAAGTCATCTGTGCAAAATGTGTAGGGATACTAGAGAATGGGTTTTGGCTGCAGGGCAGAATCTAAACAAAGAAAAAGAAAAAGAAAAAAGGGATGAATTATAATTAAGTGGGCTTGGAATTAGAAGGTCTGGGTTAGAGTTCTAACTTTGGTACTTTCTACTTGGGTGACTGTTCCCTCTCTGCACCTTAATTTCCCCAACAGGAAAAGTCCCCCGAAGCTTTGATGAAAATTTTGTGACAGTCATCTTTCCTTTACTCCCAGGGTTCATTGCTACAGATTTCTAGAAGCAGATTCAATGTCTTATTGTAGTATTACATGACACATGTTACATATCTTATATCTTACGTAGTATTGATCTCTAGAATATGCAAAAAAAAAGGACCTATTTGCACAAAAAATATTCATAGCAACCTCTTTTTGTGGTGGCAAAAAATTGGAAATTGAGGGGATACCCATCAATTGGGGAATGGCTGAACAAGTTGTGGTATATAAATGTAATGAAATACTATTGTGCTGTAAGAAATGATGAGCAGGTAGATTTCAGAAAAACCTGGAAAGACTTACATGAACTGATGAAAAGTGAAATGAACAGAACCAGGAGACCACGGTACACAGTAACAGCAAGATTGTGTGATGATCAACTATGAATTACTTGGCCCTTCTCAGAAATACAATGATTCAAGACAATTCCAAAGAATTCATGACTGAAAATGCTATCCACATCCAGAGAAAGAACTGATGGGGTCTTAATGCAGATTGAAGCATACTACTTTCACTTTCTTTATTTTTTTCATGTTTTTTTCTTTTGGTCTATTTCTTCTTTCACAACATGACTAATATGGAAATATGTTTTACATGATTGCACATATGTAACCTATATAAAATTGCTTACTGTTTTAGGAAGGGAGGAGGAGAGAGAGGGAGGGAGGATGAAAAATTTGGAACTCAAAATAAAAAAAAAAGAATGTTAAAAATTGCCTTTACATGTAACTGGAAAAAAATACTATAAAAAATGCAAGTAATGTGATATAACTCAGTTCTTTGAAATACCCATGGAAGATTTCATTGTGGGGTTCTATTTGGACTGTGTGTAGGACATCCTCCACAACAGTGGCAAGCACCTTAGGTGACTTCTTAAGAGACATCTCCCTGTCTTATGACCCACTTAGGTAGTGAAATGAGAAAAGGGGAAAAGGGGAAGGAGCGGATACAGAAGTAGAAAAGGAGCAGTTTTAAGGCAAAGGAATACATTCTTCTTGTTGCCCTGATGCCTTACTGACATTTATATGTTACTAGTGCTTTACATTCATTGTCTCCTACAATCCTCATGACAATCCTAGGTGACAGATAGCAAAGATTTTATTATCCCCATTTTTTACAGAAGGAAACTGAATCCACAGAAGTTAAGTTAATTGCCTAAGGTCAACCTGCTGCTAGCTATAGAGGCAGATCCTGTAACCAGGTATTCTGGGTCCCGGGTCAGGGTTCCGTCCAGGAAACCGCTTTCCTGAAATACCATCTCCCTGTGTTAATAATAATAATAGAAATAATGATAATCTTTTACATTGGCATAGTTCTTTCTAATTCATTAGCTCCTTAAAAAGTCATATAAAGCAATAGTTCTCAAAATGGGGGGAGCAGACCCCCAATTAGTGTTCTCTGCTGTCTTTGATTAAAGTACAACCCACACAAGAAACATAAAAAAATTATATCAGGAACTTAATTTAGATATTGTCACTTATAAGTCATCGTCAAATATTTCAGTTTTTCTGCTTAGCCTTTGCCATTGGGATTAGGATGTCACAAACCCTTTGCCTTGAGCCGGATCTGAAGATTTGGTCTCAGGCCTTAGCTGCAGAGTGATTGTGATTGCTGGTGGTCTTTGCCGCCATCATGTGGTCATAACTCATTACAAGATAGTGTGTAATGGCTGCAAGAATGCCTTCTCGGAGACATTTCTGTCAAATCGGGCTTCTTTCCTCCTTCACTCATAATCTTCTTCCTCCCCTACCCCACCCCCCCAGCCCATGAGAAGCCATCTGTGAGATGATGGATTTGGATAAAACGTTCTAGCATCAAACTGCTACAACTTCCTAAGCATTCGTTAAGCCCAGAACTAAAAATGGGTGTGGAAGATTATAAAGCCAATACACAAAGAAGCCTTAGAGAAGCAAATTGACCTGATATAAAAAAGGGAGGAAAGTAATAGGCATTCATAAAGTATCCTGATTTGCCAGGGGATTTGCAAATATTCTCTCATTTGATTCTCCCAGCAACCCTGCAAGGTAGAGGCTATTATTAACTCCATTTTGCAATTGAGAAAACTGAGACAGGAGATTAAGTAATTTGCCTACGGTCACACAGAAAGACACTAGTAAGTGTGCAAGGCTAGATTTGAACTTGGGTCTTTCTGATTTCAGACCCAGCACTCTATCCACTGTGCCACTTAGCTGCCTCAGCTTTTTTAAAAAACAAAAATGACTACTAACATTTTTGCATTTTTTGGAGATAGTGTTATAGAATCATAGAGTGTTAGAGCTGAAAGGATATCAGAGAACATAAAATCCAATCTCCCATGTCTATAGATGAAAATAATAGTAGCCCAGATAAGGAAAGGGATTTGCTGAAGTTCACACAGCTGTTAGAGGTCAGAAGCAGGATTTGAACCCAGGTCCTTTGACGCTAGAGATAATATGCTTTTTACTATACTCTTCTGCCATGATAGCACAGGTAGATTTCAGCAAGGCATTTAGTAAGATCTCTCATGCTATCTTTGTGAATAAGATGGAAGCATTTGGGCTGGATAACAGCACAGTTTAGGCAGATTCAGAACTGATTGAATAAGCAGACCAGAAGAATAGTTATGAATGAATTTGATGTCAACCTGGATGGACGTCTCTAGTGGTATCCTAAGGAATCTGTCCTAGGTCCTAAGCAGTTCAATGTTTTCATCAGTGACTTAGGGGAAAAATATGCTGGTTAAATGTACAGATGACATAGAGTTGGGAGAAATAACAGAGTCAAAATATGCTCAATAAATGCTTATTGAATTAAGTGGTAGATCAAATCTATTAAAATAAAATTCAGTAGAGATAAATGTGAAGTTTCTGTAAGGTATAAAAAAATCAACTTCACAAGTATAGGATAGGGGAAGGTATAACTAGACAACATTTCCCATGAAAAAGATCTGAGTGATTGTTGGCCTGCAATCTCAAAATGCTTCAAGGATGTGACTTAGCAAATAAAAAAGCTGTTGTAATCTTAGACAGCATATGAGCCAGAAATAAGGATGTGATAGTCCAGCTGTACTTGACCCTGATGAGACCATATTTAAAGTATCATGTTCTTTTTGGGTGCCAGGTTTTAGTATGGTATTAACAAGCTATAGCAGTTCAGAAGGTATTGACCAGAATGGTGAACTGACAGGAGATCATACCATGGTAGCATCAGTTGAAGGAAATGGGAATGTTTAACCCAAAGAAGAGAATAGTCAGGGTAAGTCAAGATGGCCACTTTTCAAATATCTTATGTTGTCATACAGAAGAAAAATTAAACTTATTCCTCTTGGGCCCAGATGGAAGAACTAGGGGCAACAGGTATAATTTGCAGAGAGACAGATTTAAATTTAGTGTAAGGAAAATTTTCTTAATGATTTGAAATGTACACATGTAGGATGATTGTCTGGAACAGTATTTAGTTCTTCCCTTACTGGAGTTTAAAAAAAAAAAAAGGATAGATGACCACTGTTGGGGGATGTTATAGAGAAGATTCTTGATCAAGATACTGGTTTGGTTCCAATGGCCCCTGAGGTCCCTTATCATATTGAGATTCTGTGATTCCGTGAAATGAAATGTAGGTAAAACTCTTTTCAAATTATAAGAAAATACATAAACATAGGTCATTCATAACAGCAGTAGTAATAGTAGAAACATTAGAGAAAAAATTTATTTCTCCTGACATTACTTGGTATTAAACTCTTGTCCTCATGCATATAAACATATTTTCAGCCTATGTGTTCTGAGGCTGATGTTCACCCACATACCTCAATAGCATAAGGCCCTTTGTGATGCCTCTTTATGAGGGAGCTTTCATAAGAAGCAACCATGAAGTTGAGCCAAAGCTTTAATGCTGTTTGGATCTAATGTGAGGTTTTAGAAGGTGGTCAGATAAACTTAATCTGTTTTCATATCTAGCTGCAAAGCCCTCATACATCCGAGCTCAGGTTCTAATCAGAAATAGAATAAGATGAGAGATGTAATCCACGTGACTATCAAAACTGAATTTAAGAATGAAAGGAGAGATAAATCAATAAGAGAAGGGGAAATAATCATTGTTTTTGACAGATTCGTGGTCCTCAGGTCGGAGCTGAAAAGGAGGATTTCATGAGCTAGAGAAGCAAAGGCGCCATTATGTGAAGAGAATATTTAGTTATTCTGTGACTGAGCTCCCATTTGTCACAAAAGATTGATGGCCCAAAAGTGATTTTTTTTTTTTTGCAATGGAAACTCACAAGCAAGCAGTAGTTCGATAGCTTTTGTTCTCTGCTAGCTGTTTATAATGCGGCATTGGAAAGTTCAGATTCAATAAGCATTAGCATAAATTCAGTTGATTAAATAGTTACTCTTATGTCCCAGGCCCCACCTTTCTCAGGAAGTCAGTAGCTTTTCCAGCATATAGGCTGTATCCTGCCACGACACCTGGAAGAGAGTGAAAGTAGATTGTTCAAGGTAACTTCTTCTTCCAACGAGGAGAAAATTCTTTAATGGTGGCTCTTAGAAATCCATATCTAGTCTTCATATGGTGCCATTGTACATTTGGATAGGGGAATGGAGCTTTTTCAGGTGACCAGGTGATAGGGAGTAGAATATGTGTCTTCCAGGACCCAAAATATGAAGGGTTAAACTTCAGGATGCCTAAGGAAGGTAGACTCTCCCTATCTGGGATCTGTTTCAGGAATAATAACATCAATCTTTCCCCAAATACATACTAACTTTGCTTTTAGGATCACTCCTCCTGCTTTAAACTGATTGGTTATTGTGGTGGGGACACTATTGGAATTTGGGAGGTTTGAATTAACACCTCATTCTATTCCCACTAATCCAATCCCCAGGGCTATTTTAACCAAAGATTTGGAGCAGACTTGGAGCAGTTTAAGTTAACTTTTGCTCCAGGTTAATTGATCTGGACATTGTATGTGGGTCCTTTGGTCAAGAAGAAAATAAAAACAGTTTTAGGACTTTGCCTGACACCAGGGAACCTCCCTGCTGGCAGCTTTCATCTGCTTTTACTTTCCTGGATTGGTTGTTTTTTGTTTTTGTTTTTGTTTTTGTTTTTGTGGGTTGTTTTGTTGTTGTTGTTGTTGGTTTTTTGGGCATTTTTTTTTGTTGGTTTTTTTTTTTTTGTGGATTGTCTTTTACCTGGAGTTTGTTGTATGTTTTCATTAAAGGAACTATTTATCTGAACCCTCAGGCTCTGAGTGATCCATTACATGAGTTGTTTAACCATGACTGGGACAGTAATGAAAATCAATATAACACAAAGTATTTAAAGTCCTAACACTAATGTGACTATGACCAAAAAACACTTCACTCAACCCTGGATTCAGTTATATTGTGGGTCAAATTATGTTCCACTATATATATATGCAGAACATGTATCTCTCATTATTACCCAGGAGACATGAAACTTTGAGTGTGTACTCTATTCACATCTGCCAATAAGTCTTTTATTATTGTGGTTGGCTTGGAGAATTTGTAAGGTTCTATATAACTCTGAGATCCTGACTCTTAAATACTATTTTTTTTTTAGGCAATTGGGGTTAAGTGACTTGCCCAGGGTCACACAGCTAGTAAGTGTCAAGTGTTTGGTCTGAGGCCAGATTTGAACTCAGGTCCTCCTGACTTCAGGGCCACCTAGCTGCCCCACTGTTTTTTTTTTTCTGATGATACAAAAGACAGCCTTGTAAACCAAGCATTTAAATCTTCAGGTGCCCAGTGTCCTCTTGCACACAGTAAACATTTGATAAATGTTTTTAATGATGAGAGTGGTGAAGACAATGACAACAATAACAATGATGATGATGATGATGAAACATTTCAACAAGTCAAACCAAATCCAGTCAAACTCACTGTTAGGATAACTGTGTCAATTTCTGACCACCTTAGGCAAGTGACTACCCAATGTAGGACTCAATTTTTCCAATAATAAAATGAGGGGGTGAGACTAGATGATTTTTAAGGTCTCATCAAACTCTAATATTTCATGTTCTAAAGTTCCTTTGAGCTCTGACATTCCAAGAAGCAACATTTTAAATCGTGATCCATTAATTCAATGTATGTATGTAACACACACACACACACACACAAACACACATGGTGCATGGGGTGTTCAGGGAGGACTAGCACCTCTAGTGTGAGGGCTGGCTGAGCCCTTTTCAGGGCTACTCATACACCTTGGTATGTCACCCGACTCTCACTTGTGACTCTAAGAAACTGTAGCATATACAGCAACCACACTCTGGTAAAACTGTCTTGTCGAATGGGCTAAACCAGGGTGAGGGTAACTGACAGGACTCAAACTTGTCTGTGAGTCAGGGGGATGTCTATTCCAAGCATGTGAAGATTTCTCCTGGCAGAATGGGCAGATGAGAACAGTCTGTTACAACAGCCATGAAGGCAGCAGAAGCAGGTGATGTGGAGCATTTAGAGCTTGGTCAGGCATCAAAGACACCAATGTCACCCACTGCGTCCTGGGCCATCACCTGTCATCTTTACTTTTGTCCTTCCACTGGATGACTCTGGAAGATAGAATGAGGCTGTCAATTCTGTGCAATTCTGGCTTACTTAAATCCAATTCACGTGCAAGTCAAGATATCACTCATGATGTCATTAGTCCTCTTTGAAAATGAAGGACAAGCAACAACAACATATGTATATATCATATACGTTTAATTCAATATATTTATGTGTGTGTATATAAACTGTGAATAAGAGGTTCTATACTTTTGTTTTTGTCAGGATAGTTGTTTAAATAGAAAATATAGGTTTTTATCAGAAAACGGGATAGCAGCATGGTATGATACAAAGATATAAAATGTGGTGGCCCACAGGTCACATTGTCACCTGGAACATTCCCAAGGACAGCATGAATCAGGTTAAATTGTATTTGTGAAATATTTAACAAAAATAAATAAAAATACAATAGAACATAGTTAATGTTAATATGTGGTTTTGAAAGCCAATATGTGTCCATCAAAGATCCTTATATGTGACTTAGTACCCCCCCCCTTTCTGTTTGAATTTGACACCACTGTTGTAGTGGGTAGAGTATAGAACTTGGAGTCAGGAAGACATGGTTACCTATTCTGTTTCTGACACTAGTTGTATGACTGGCCAAATCACTTAACATCTCTGAGCTTTAATTTCCTCATCTGTAAAATGAGGGAGACAAGATGACCTGTAAGGTCTCATCCAACTCTAAATTCAGGGTGTCTACTAAAAGCTACTAAATCTTAAACCTGCACTAACCTAAAACTGCACTAAGCATTTTGGGACACCTTGAGATATGGTTCAAATACTCTTTGAATTGAGATCATGTCAGATTTAAATACTCCTGTAGTATGAAGTTGACTGTGAAACCAAAGATCAGCCTTTTCATGACTTAAAACAAATGGAAAGAAAAAAGTATACTCAATGAATGACACATTGATTTTTTTTTCTTAATCTTTACACACTTAATAATTTAGGCATTATTGGCTGGATGACTGGAGAAATGCATTTCACTGACCTTCCTAGTTGCTTTGGGGGCACATTTATCTTTAATCTAATAAGTGGGCTATTTAAAACATCTCTCATTGTCTTATTGACTGCCTTTATAAGGGCATGCTCTTGAGTTTGACTCATTTGAAGAATCCAAAAAGTCTGATCAGCTAGCTCTATATTCTACTTCTATGGCCCCATGGTTTACTGTTAGCTATAAGTAAAAGATATTTGAGTTGTGTTCAGGAAATGTTTACAGAACCCAACAATGCAACTAAGTAATCAACCAACCAGTTCCTAATGTCTGACTCTCAGAAAAGAGAATCATGCATATTGAAATCAACATCACTTGAGTGCCAGTAACTGCCATAAGTTTAACTATGGCACAGCTTTAAAAAAAAAAGAAAAAGCTGTATAGAATTGAGCCTGAAATACTGGGTATATCTGAGGATGTTATGATCTCCCATTCACTTTATATTTATCTGGTACTTCAAGAGTTCAGAAAATATATAACTTCAGCTCTCCCTCCACAGATGCCTTAATAGATGGATGGCTTCATGATTTGTCATAGCCAAAAACTTTGTCACCTAGTAGACAACCTATTAATGATGATGAATTTCTCTAAACATAGGTTAACTGATTCTTGGGTGAAAATTTTCACTGGGCATGTATTTGAAGGCTTTTCAGGTTGGTAGGACCTAGAAGGACTTAATCTCCATTGCTGTCACCTTCAAAAACCCAGAGTCACCTTCATGCCATAATAAGATATCAGAGAAGGACTTTAGTGCACTTTCTTTACAGATTTAGCCTAATTTAAACTGCATCAAGATTCAAAGCAGCTGTGAAGTCTCCTGTCTGGTGATCATCCTTCAAAACTTAGCCATATGCAGATACTAAACCACTCTCTGGGAGAGGATGGACAGAGCAGACTCATTTAAGTTTTGGCTAGCTCTAGGGCTTAAAAAAAAAAGATAACACATCAACCATTCTGGGAATCATATCATCTTTTCATCCAAGATCCTACACCTATAGGTTAATTAGGACATAGCTGCCAGTTGAAAAAAAAAAATCCCTAAAACTAAAAACCCACTTCTCTCTCTACTTTGAGTCACTAATTATTCCAGGGAGATTTCTTCTTTTCTAGTATACTCTAACTGACTTCAATTTCCAAATACCCATAGGGCAGATCAGTTACCTTGTGCTGTACCCTCTTGATAATTGTCTCCAGCAAAAGGCAGCTTAACCCTTAAAAAACAAATACTGGTAGAGCTGGAAGATGTTCATTGATTCTTTGCTAGCAGGAGATTTCTTGATCTTTAGAGCAACCTCCATACTGTATTATCTATGCCAAATATTAGTGCTTCTGAGAAGCATTAGTCTGGGAAATTGGTATAGGTTCTCTGAGAGTATCAGAGGAAGGCAATGCATTTTTAGGGAACAACAAGCCCTTTGCTGGAGGGGCTAAAGCATGGGATCTTATCCTTTTTTGAATCATGGACTCTTTTGGCAGTCTAGTTAAGTCCATGGATTTCTTCTCAGAATATTTTTAAATGCATAAAATAAAATACACAGGGTTACAAAGGAAACCAATTGTATTGACATACAATTACCAAAATACATATTTTTTAAAAAGTTCATAGGCCTCAGGTTAAGAACATCTGGATTAAAGTAAAGATTGAATCACAGAATTAGAAGCAGGGTTAGAAGGGGTCTTAGTAGTCAAAGAAGGAAAAAAAATTTGTAGAATTTTGGCATTGGAAGGAACCTTAGAGTTCATCTATTCCTACCTTCTTCTCAATGCAGGTTTCCACTTTACAAATTCCCTCTGTGAGATGTCACCCCAAGGTTGTATGATGAGTGAAAAGAGAACCAGACAGAGTCAAAAGACCTAGCATTTGAACTCCATTGATGTTCATGGTATGGATGATCTGGGGATCATTCCCATTGGCTCTTCCCTGCAAGGGCTATACAAATCTATGAAAATAGAGATATGAGTATGTATGATAGACATATAAGTAAGTATGGCTCAGAGGAGGCACCTAACAAATACTTATTGATTGATTGATTAATCACATGACTATTGTGAGAAAGTGCTTTGTACAGTATAACACACTGTAGAAAATGAGGGTATTCTTTCTATTATCCAGCCTCTGCTGGAACTCTTTTAGTGAGAAGGAGCCCACTATTTTATCAGGTAATCTGTTCTGATATTGGGCAGCTCAATTAGGAAGCTCTACCTTACAGAAGATATCCCCAAAGTTCCAAAGCTTTAATATCTTAAAACAGAACTAAGACTTTTGGGACACACCACATAGTTGTTAGTTCAGTAATTGAGCTGAAATCTACTTTCTTGTAATTTCCACCAATTGCTTCCAGTTCTGGCCTCTGAGGCTAGTCAGTACAAGTATAATTAGTATTCCATGTTACAGACTGTCAAATACATTCCATTTCCTCTGGCTAATTCTCACACTAACCAGTTTTAAGACACTCTTACTATCCTGGTCATTCTATTCTAGACAGATTATAGTTTGACAATGTCTTTCTTAAAATGTGGTGCCCAAAATGAACACAATTACTAAGATGTGGTCTACCAACATAGATTAAAAAAGTGGAATTCACTTCTACATTACCATCTGTTACTCTAGGATGGGTCCTTTTTGTGTCCATCCCTATTTCTGAGTAATCTCTTCTTTAAAAAACAAAATGACATTTTCTGAAAACATGCATTTCTTTTTTTCTCATTTACACTGCCTGCAAGTGATGCTAAGTACCAACCCAAATAATGCTGATAATTTTCCAGAAATGAATCAATTCAAGGAGTGAGGATGGGCTAAGATTTTATAATGATGCTGGGAGATGGAACAGTACAAAGGTTCTTTGCTTCTAGTGGTTAGATGTCTTGTGTTTTTTATTGTTGTTTATATGATTGATGTGAGGCTAGTTTTTATTTTTAGGCTAGAAGAACAGGAAGAGAGAGGGATATGCAAAATGATGGTGAATCTGTTTTCTCCATTCTTAGGCAATAAATCAAAAATACAACATGGTGTAGTGGTATAGTGGGGAAAGGGTTTGGAGGTAGGAAACCTGGTTTTGGATTTTGATTCCAGACCCTAACTAGCTGAATGACTGTGAACAATAAGCCTTAGTTTCCATAAAATCTGGGTGACAATCTGTAAAATGATACACTTTGAATCACTTTTGAATGAATCACTTTGTAAACCTAAAGGTATGTGTTAATTCAATAAACATGTATTAAATGTCTTCCCTATGCAAGGCCCTAATCTAGGTCCTGAGGATAAAAGGATGAAAATGGAAGAAGTGTTTGTATAGCATTTTACAGTTTGCAATTTTAAGAATGATTCTTCACAATGGACTCTTAAGTATCAAGAGACCCTTCCCCCGTGGCTGAAGTGCTATCCACAACCTAGGTGCTAACAAGATAGTAAAAGCACTCCTTAAGTCTGTCTGAGTAGGAGGAGTCAAGGAGTTAGCCAACTTTCTATATCTCTTTCCTTTCCCAAAGCCTTGCTTCCCTCTCCTTATTTACCTCTCTTTACCTTATCATCATTGCTTTTCTTATTCCTCCCTCTACTGTTAGGATTCCAGCTCTGAGACAGCTCTGAAACTGACACAGGCCAAATTTGGGCTTTTACAGGATGAATTATCTTATTAGAGATAATTCCATTGAATTCATACGCTTTCCCAAACTTTTTGTCATCTTGCTTAATTCTATTAACAACAGGTATTTATTAAATACCTATTTTTTGCAAGGCACCATGTTAAGCACTGGAGATTAAAAAACAAAAATAAAACAGTTCCTACTCTTAGGTTCTTTTTGAAAAAATTAAATATTTTTCAATCAATGAAAATTCTCCTTCTCTCCTCCCCCATTAAGAAAGAAAAAAACAAACCCTATCATAAACGTACATAGTCAAGAAAAACATATTGTTGCATTGGCCATGACTAAAAAAGATGTCAATCTTCACTCCAAGTCCATCACTTCTCTGTCAACAGGTGGGCAGTATGTTTTGTCATGAGTTCTCTAGAATCATGGTTTGTCATTGCATTGATTAGAATTCCTAAGTCTTTCAAAGTTGTTTGTCTTTACAATATTGTTGTTATTGCATAAATTGTTATTTTTGTCAACTTTGCTAATCTTGTGTGTGTGGTGGAACCTCAAATTGTCTTCATTTGTATTTCTCTGATTATTAATGATTTAAAACACTTTTAAAATATGCCTATTGATAGCTTGGATTTCTTCATCTGAAAAATGCCTATGCATATCTCTTTACCATTTATCAATTGGGAGAGAGCATATGTTTTATTGCCCTTCATGCATTCCTCCTTCCAGTCAAACTGGACAATTGTTTTGCCATCTTCCACCTCTGTATATTTGTGCAGCTATCATGGAATTGGTTCCATCCTTATCTTTACCTTTCAGAATCCTTGTCTTTCTTAAAATTTCAGGTCAGGGCCTACCTCCTCCATTAAACCTTTCCTGATTCTCTCAGTTGAAAATGTTCTCTCCATCAAATTTTCCTAGAGCCCATTGCTAAGATCTCTTCCTCTGTACCAATCACATCCTACTTTGTATCATACTTATTTGTGTATATATTATATTCTTCTCCAGCACCATAGTAGAGTATATATTATTTTATGGCCAATTCATGCCATTTTTCTCTTTGCACTGACACATGCCTGAAATGTTCTTCCTCCTCATCTCTTCCTCAAGTAGTCCCTAATTTCCTTCAAAGGATAGCTCAGGTGCTACCTCCTAAATAAGGCTCTTACTGATCTCTCCTGTTGTTCATGTTCTCCCTTACTCCTAGTAATTACTTTTTCTTTACCTTGTAATCTGTTTTCCTCAAGCAAAATGTAAGCTTCTAGGAATATAGAGAAGTATGGAAAGATTTATATGAACTGATACAAAGTGAAAGATTATGTTCTTCCAGGGCAGCTAGGTGGCACACTGGATATGCATGGATTGATGGGAAGATAGATGTATAGATGCATAGAATAAATTGAATTGAATTGAATAATGAAAGATTGGTGGGGACAAGGAAGAAAAGAAAGTAGGATGAAGATAATTCTTCAGTTCCCTAGGGATTAAACCCAAATTAGGCCCTCTTCCTTAGTAAAGGCATTATAGCACTAAATTATATGCCTACAATGTAGACTATAAGTGCCACACTAAGAGTCAAGAAAAGAGGGAGATGATTGAGGAAAGGGACATGGTCCGGCCTTGAAGAATGGGCAGGATTGAAGTAGAGAGTATGGGGTGGATATTAGAGTTGGGGAAACAATTGGATCAAAGGCTTTGATATCTGAATGAGCATGGGGGATAGGGAGGGATATTGAGGGCACCTTTGCAGTTCTCAAGGAGGAAGATGAAAAACTGAGAGGAAGAGAAGAGAAGGAGGTAGGTAGCAAAGGAAAGAAGAGAGAAAGGAAGCTCAGGAGGAGGAGAAAGAGATATAAAGGTACTTTGAAGTAAGAGAGCAGGCAAAAATTGTCAACAAAATTGGTATGTCATTTCCAATAGCTTCCTCAACTCATCCCTATCCCTGTCGAAATCTTCAGTTCAGATTTATTAACTCTTCGTCTTGAAGTCCTTAGCATGTCCCAGAACATTCATTCTGAGGATTTTATCCAGTCTCAGGGTGGTATGGTGGTCAGTTTCATTTATGGTGCCACAGAAAACTCATCAGAGAAGATCAAGGTGGCACCTATTCAGAATGACTTGAGGGACATTGGGAAGGCCTCCTTGTTTCCAAATATGTCCCTAACTCAGGTATCATTGTGCTGAAATTCCTCCATTAGAGATCCATTCCTTTGGGATAAGTATTGCCCTCTGAGTGCATTGTCTTCTACACACCATTTAAGAGGAAACAGCCAACAACATAATAATGTGTGTGTGTGTGTGTGTGTGTGTGTGTGTGTGTAGGAACTTACATTTGCATAGTGTTTTACAAACAAAACACTTATCACAAGTCACAATAACTTTGTGAAGTATGTAGTGAAAGCATTATTATCTCCATTTTATTGAAAAGGAAACTAAAGCTCTGAGATATTAAGTGACTTGTCCATGGTCACAAAATATTGAGTCAAATGACCTGTATTCAAATCCCTGCTTTGCTATTGTGTGACCTTACGCATATCACTTCCTCTCCTCTGCTTTAGACAAAATGATCTTGAATATTCCTTCCAGTTCTAGGTTCTTATGATTCTGCAGTCTTTTGACCTGGGAGAACAGGAGAGCCCTGGTTGCCACTAGAGGGAGAAGGTATTCAGAATGGGAGGAAAGAACAGAAAAGGGCATTGAAAAACATCAAAGGTAAACTTGACCAACTGTGCAGTTTCCTGATAGCCAGTCCTGCAAATAAGTCAAAAGAAATATGATTATGATTTCATATGGCATCAGTGAAAAACCACTTGGAGGAGAGCCAGGCTGGAGGACTGGTCATTAGGAGTTGTTTCATTGTGACCTTCCAACTCATCTTTGGAAAGGAAGCAGGACAGACTCTGGGTTTGCCAGCTGTATAAAGATGAGTGTTGAGAAACAGAGTGATTTCCTTCCTGGCAGACAGGCATAAGTGACTTTGGCAGCCCACGTAGGAGGCTTGGAAACTGCTCAGTGTCTATTGCTTATTCATGTCAGATCTTGCAAAGGCAGAGAAGCTCCGTCTGGACAGCTGTTGGCTAAAGGGGAAGGAGAGGAAAAGAAAGAAGGATGCAAAGGAAAGAAACAAATGCAGGGTCATTGGGATTGGGTTACAAGTGACATTTGGGGGAGGGCTGGTAAGAGAGAAGGAAAGTAAGGATACCTCCTTATCCCTCTTTTGGTTCCCTCAATTCAATCATGTAATCATGATGATGGTGATAACAACATTAACAACAACAAACCAACAATAAGAACTCATCTAATAAACTACTGTAGCCAGAGCAGGATCACAGACCAAACTATTGCTTACAATTACCTGGACATAATACTGGTCTCTAACAACTTAAGGACATTTTGAATACATGTTGCCTGATCAAATACTCATAATCTCTGTCTGGTGGATTGAAAAAATTTCAAAATATCGAGACCTAGAGAAAGAAAACAAAATCATGTGGAAATAGGATGAAGTCCATTTCATTCCTGTTGATCTGTCTGCTACTGGAGTTGTACCAAGAATGCTTTAAATGAGACTACAGAAGAGGTGATTATATCCTAACAATTTCATTCAACTATGAAAAGCCATTATTCTTTGTAATAGTCTATAGAGCATAAACTATAAAAGAGCCAGAGAACAATTTATCCCAAGACCATTTCTTTCTGAACTTCATTGAACAAGATGAAAATTTTTTTCAATATTAATAGTAATAATAAGTTAACAAAAACAACACTGACAACTCGCATTCCTGTAAAAATGTAAGGTTTGCAATGAATTTTATTCAAAACAATACCACAAGATAGATAGTCCAAGGATTGTTATCCACATTTTAAAAATGAGGAACCTCAAACTCGGATCTTCTGACTCCATGTCAATTAATTGACCAATTTAGAAATATAGATATTTATTAAGATGGTTTGAGTTTAAGGCCTCCTTTTGACACACACTGGCTCAATGTTCTGCCTTAACTTACTTAACTTCTCAGTGCCTCAGGCAGCTCTCTAAGATGTTCAAATTGCAGAACATGTGCCATTCCACATTAGCAGAGGGAGCTTTTTTTCATCAGGCTTTCCCTATAGCAATGAAATCACAAGTCTGGTCCAGACAAAGAAAGACATTATAGAGAAATTACTACATGTTCAGTGCTGTGGTAGATGCTAGAGAAATGGAGACATGGTCCCTGCCCTCAAGGAGTTTACACTCTGATTGGAGAAATAACACAAACACCCATTAATTAGTGAACATTAAACAAATCATTCAAAATTCAGTGCTTAGGTAAGATGCCCATGTGGTACCACCAAAAAGGAGATGATGCATAGGACCAAGCAGAGGATGCTCAACCATAGTCTTATGAGGCTACCTCTCTGATTCAGCTTTATACTTTTAACAGTGAGTAGATTATACTGAAGTATCCTCCAATGTGCTAAGTTTGAATCTTAGAATCAGATCCATGGGACAATTTGTTTTTGTGTTATTTTTAAAAAATATATACAATACAGGAACGCTCTTTCAGTTCTGCAGGAACTGGACATGAAAGAGAGCAAATACACAGTTGCTATGTAGTGCTTAGTACAGAATTCTGTAAAGAGAAGTAAATGGGTATGCAACTTTCCTTCTCCAAACTCACAGATCTTTTTGTGTGCTACATTGGTTTGTAGTTTATGAATTTAGGTGGATTGTTCTGGTGGTGGTAGCTGAAATGTTTAAGAGTGGGGAGGAATTTGAGAATAGTTAAAAAGTTATTCTTGCTTGATAACAAAAAAAAAATTAGGGCAAATAGTTTTGATATCAGCATACCTTGCTAGTATATAGAATGGTTAACATTTGGAACAGAAAAGTATTTGGATTCTTTGTGGAAATGTTGTAGAAAGGTCAATGAAGTGCAATCGCTGGGTCAGAACTCCAAGCTCTGAGTTTACAAAGAGAAGGTTCCATCTTGGGAGCTTCTTTGTCTAACTCCACCCAGGCTTTTCCCTGGAAACATCAGATTATAGCTCAAGTCTAGGGTTTTATAAACACAGACAAAAAGGGTCCTGAAACACTAATGCATTGTTGGTGGAGTTGCAAAATGATCCAACCATTTTGGAGAGCAATTTGGAACTATGCCCAAAGGGCTAAAAAATGTGCATACCCTTTGTCCCAGCAATAGCACTTCAAGGGCTGTATCCCAAAGAGATCATACAAATGAGAAAAGGACCCATATATACAAAAATATTTATAGCAGCTCTTTTTGTGGTAGCAAAAAATTAGAAATTGAGAGGATTAGAGGAATAGAGAGAATTAGAAATTGCCCATCAATTGGGAAATGACTGAACAAGTTGTGGTATATGAATGTAATGGAATACTATTGTGCTATAAGAAATGATGAACAGACTGGCTTCAGAAAAACTTGTATGATCTGATGCTGAGTGAAGTGAGCAGAACCAGGAGAACGTTGTACACAGTAACAACCACGTTGTGCTATGACTAATATTGATAGACTTAACCCTTCTCAGCAATGCGAGGATCTAAGACATCTCCAAAGGCCTCATGGTGGAAAATGCTATCCACAATCCAAAGAAAGAACTACTGAGTATGAATGCAGATTGAGGTACCTCTTTGTGGTGGTTCCTCCTATTAGTTCTAATTCTTACTTACAACATCACTAATGGGAAAATATGTTTAATAGGAGTGTATTTATATAGCCAATATCAGATTGCACGCTGTCTTGCAGAGGGAGGTGGGGAGAGAGGGGGAAAAAATTTAAAACTCAAAAGCTTATGGAAGTGATTGCTGATAACTCAAAATAAATTAATAAAAAAGGGTCCTAAGCTCCAGTGCAAGCAATTAAGCCAATAATATATCTCAAACACAGTAAAAAAAAAAAAAAACCTTTCTTTCATGTCATAGAAAAAACACAAAAAGCACAGAAGACTCAAAGAGACATCATAAGCGCTCAAGACAATTCTTCTTCACTCTCTGGTGAGTTCCACCTTCACTCAGGAAGAAACTTACTAGTTGTATGGCCATTGGTAAATCACTGAACATCTCAGAATCTGAGTTTCCTTATTGAAAAAAATGAGGGCAATAATACTTACACGACCTACATCATAGGATTGTTATGTGGAAAATGCTGTAGTAATGTCTGAAGTGCTACAAAAAAGTGAGATATTGTTGTTAAGCCTACATATTTATAAGAACAGTTATTGAAATCCATTTCCATGTTCACTACTAAGGACAGATTTCTGTCATTAATGATTTTCCTGAAAATCCAGCTGTATATACATTTAATAATCACTCCCAACATATGGGGCTCAGAACAGATGGTTTCTTTGGAAATTTAGCAATTAAAAATGGAGAACATTTGGATAAAACAACCAACTTTGATCTTTCAGAGGCAAACTTTTAGCAGATACCAAAACTACAGACTACAATTTCTTTTTATATTTTTTCAGTAAGTCTTCTTGGGGATAGGGTCAACTTCTGTCAACATCTGGAACACCAAGAAAGAATATAGATAAGCCCCAGGGCATTGTCAATCAAGTTGAGTTTTTCTTTTGGCTAATTCTTCACCAGCAGCAATTTGTACAATTTGACATAAACAAAGTTGATAGAAGTCTGCAGAGCTGTTTTGAAACAACATCAATGAAGTGATGAATGGGATGCTTTTTCCCCCTCTCAACAGACAGTATGTTTAAAAACAAATCAACTAAACAAACAGATGTTTAAAAAAAAAAACAAAACCCTTCAAAATGTCATTAGAAAGTTAGCTGCCTGGGATGATGACTAATTAAAATGTAGGATTCGGTCCTAATGTTACCTCAAAGATTTGGCACTCAACTTCACTGGTAGAAAAAATAGGCATTTTTTACACCAGAGTGGGCCAACGGACAGCTCATTATTATGACCGCTTAAAAGGTGAGGGCTGGTTAATCTTACAGATCACATGGTACAGAGGAAAGAGGACCTAATTGGGAGTTGGAAAACCTAAGTCCTGGGTCTGTCCTTTGCAAGTAGCTATTGTGATTTGGGGCAAATCACTTGTACTTTTTGAGTCCTTGTTTCCTCATCTGCAAGAAAGAGATATTAATACTTGCAATTATTGTTCAAGCAAGTCTGCTATGAAGATCAGATAAAATCATAGATGTTCAGTAAAATGCTTTATTAACTGTAAGGTGCTATGTAAGCATGAGCTATTATAAATCTCCTGCAATTTCTTCTAGGCAGCTAGGTGGTGCAGTTGATGGGGTGTAGGCCTTGGAAGAAGACCAGACTCAAATCCAGTCTCACTTAACTAGCTTTGTAATACTAGGCAAGTCATTCACACTCTCTTAGACTCAGTTTCCTTGTCTATAAAATGGGGATATTCATAGCCCCTGTTGTTGTGAGGGTAATATGAGATAATATTTGTAAAGAGCTTTGCAAATCTTAAAGGGCTTTATAAATGATAATACTAAAAATAGGTAGCATTTGCATAATGCCTACTATGTGTCAGGCACTGTGCTAAGCACTTTATAAAATTATTTCATTTTCTCTTCACAAGGTAAGTACTATTATTATTCCCATTTAACAGTTGAAGAAACAGAGGCAGACAGAGATTAAGTGATTTGCTCAGGGTGTCTGAGGCAGAATTTGAATTCAGGTCTTCCTGACTTCAGGTTCAGTATTTTATCCAGTGGGCCACCTAGCCACTTTGCTATTGTTGTTGCTGTTGCTATTGTTACCTGGGACTTTGCTGATATTAGAGAGTGTCCCTTTGATTAAATTAGATACTTCACAACAATAAAATCTTGCTAATTTGGAGCAAAGTGGGAGAAATTGAGCTTAATTCTCTCTAAATTAGTAAGAATTTCAATTTTAACAATGAAATACAACATTTATTTCTTTTCAGGTACTTTAGCTCACATAATCTAAGAAACAATGAAATACAACATGTATTTCTTTTCAGGTACTTTAGCTCATATAATCTAAGAAACAGACGCTTAGGGTTTAGGGCTGGAGAGAGCCTTGGAGATCCTCTTATTCAATGCCCTCCTACCTTCCCCATTCCCCATTTTACAAAAAAGGAAAGTGAGACCAGAGAAAGGAAGTAAGACAATTAGGTGATGGCAGAGCAGGGACTGAACCCAAATCTGAGAAGATAGGTTCATAGGACTTAGAGCTCGAAGAGATCTTTTGGAGATCAACTCGGTCAACTTACTCATTTTACAGACAAACACAGAGGCCCATAGAAGTTAAATGATTTATCCAAGGTCACACATGTCCCCAGACTCCCAGAATTTTCTGGCAGCTTTTTAGTTGACCAAAAAAAAAGAATTTTAAATGAAAAAATTATAATTCATAATAGGCATACATTACATAATAAACTATTATAAACCAGAGGCCTTTAACTTGCTAGAATTAACTGCTTAATTAAGTACTTAAGGATCTTTTACTCAATAAAAACCATGTATATTGTGTCCATATTATTACAAATTTCAAATTAGTGAGATTAAAGTAATTATCGTTTCTGGATCATTACAAATCATCTGTGAGTCCTTGTCCCTGAGAAATTAGCAAAAGAAATGTACTAATCAGTACTGGATTCAGTTGAAACTGAAGGCATAATCTAGAGAAATGGATATAAATCGTTAAACTGGTAATTTGACAATTTGACTTATGCAGCTGATGAGCACGTTAACTGTGCCGCTGTAAAAAGACCATGGGATCATTGTCAGCAAGAAGGAAATTATCAAAAGCCCCAAATAAACAACAATTTATTTGGATTTCTAGATTACATTTATCTGAAGAGTTACCTAGAAGACTGATTTTTGGTTGATTGTTATCAGGTAATATTTTCATTTTGTGAAGGGGTAGAGTCTGTTAAGAATTCTGTTGTTTTGGTTTCTCCATTGTATCCCAAGTGCAGGTTACATTTCCTTCTAAAATAATATTTCAAATCTTTGCTTTTTTTTTTAACAATTACTTTTATTATTCAGTCATTTCAGCCATTCCCAACTCTTCATGACCCCATTTGGGGTTTTCTTGGCAATGGTACTGGAGTGGTCTGCCATTTCCTTCTCCAGTTCATTTTATAAGTGAGGAACCTGAGGCAAACAGGTTAAGTGACATGGCCAGGGTCACACAGCTAGTATCTGAGGTCAGATTTGAATCCACTAGGCCCAGCACTTGATACAATGCACCACCTCACTGGAGACCCAGAGAGAAATGTGCAATAAATATTTAACAACCAACTTTCTGGGAGGAAAAGATATGAAGGACCCATTTCTTTAGTTTAATCTATAGCATTAACATTTTCTTCATCACTTCCTTAAGTCTAAACATAACAAAAAATAATGAATTAATCAAGCCCTGATTTGTAGCATTTGCTCATTTCCATGGTGTAAATACTCACACTGAAGATTTAATAACTGGCTCTGGAGAGTTGTTCCAGCTAGCTTCAGCACACTCCTGGATCTAGAGATTGTCTAGTCAACCATATTCCTTTCATTTTACATATGAGGAAACTAAGGTTCAGAGAAGGAAATTATTTGACTTAAGATCATGCAGGTAGTGAAAAACTCCAGACAGGTTTTTAATCCAAAGCCATTGATCCTTCCATTATGTTCCTCTGTCATCTCCAACTCTTCGTGATCCCATTTGAAGTTTTCTCGGCAAAGATATTGGAGTGATTTGACATTTCTTTCTCCAGATCTTTCCATTATCCACCAGTTTTAAAACACATTACTTTATCAAAAGAAAAAAATCTATCACTCAGAATATATTCAGTCAATTAACCAGCATTTATTTAGTGCCTATGAGGTGTCAGACACTGTACTAGGCCTTAGAGATTCAAAGAAACGTGATTCCCAACGTTAGTCCAGTTGATTGATTAATTCTCCTTTGAATAAATGCTTCATTACTTTCCAATAAATGTATTATCAATTCTGGACGTAAAAGTCCCTAACAAATTGTCAGCCACTCCTATGAGTCCCCTTCAAGGTTTTTCTGTCTGTCCATTTATCTTCTGTAAAATTTTCTTTTTGCACAGTTACAGCTGGTATTGACTCAGCTTTTGTTTTGCATTTTATACTTCATATTTTTATTTCAAGTCATTTTAAGAATCTATTGAAAATAGAATGTGATTAAGCCAGAAAGTAAGCTGAATTAGGCAGAAGAGAAGAGCTGTCAAAGGAGGTAGGAGAAAGGGGGTTTCGTCCTTAATCAGAGATTTCAGAAAGCCTGATTTTTTTTCAAGGGCAGAGGCCATATCAGTGTTCCTTTCATTCACCTTTTCAGTGAAAAAGAATTATGAAATGGGAGTGGTGGTGGAGATACCAAGATCTATCAAAAGCCCTCAGTTTCCTTCTGTAAAAGGAGCAGGTTGGATTTCATCTTAGCGGTGTCTTCCAGTTCTAAAACCTATGATTCCTCCCTGTAAGCTTCAGTACATCACCAAGAACAGACACTTGTAAGCCAGGTTGCTGCATCTTCAGTGTCCTTGAAAGTTACCACCATCAGATGGTAGCATTATGAATGTCAGACACCAGACAATCACGCAGCTACATGTCACCAATGGGGCAGTCTGAATGAAACATATCCAGATGGCAAGGCAAGAAAAGACCACGCAACATTGGGGGAGGGGGGAGGGAGGAGGTGGAGGGAACATGGATAGATATGATGGTCTCTGAATGCCTTTTAAAGAATATTGTAAATCCCTTCAGCTACAGCACAGGGAGCATTATTAAGAGTTGCTTTCCACATGTTTCCCTGAAAGCCTCACACCTGGCATGGAAGCAGTTTAATACAGTCAGGAATTGTCACTTCCTGCTCACAAGGACTTTTACAAAGTGCAAGTGATATGATGACAGACAACATTCAGAGAAATGGTGTTTCTCAACTCTTTCATAGAGAAGTGGTGTTTCTCCATTGTTTGACGCAGCCCAAATCAGCATTAGTAATGGCAAAGCATTGTGCAGGGGAGATTTCCAGTCATAACGTCCTAGGTTTAAAATGCTCATATAGAACGGCAAAAAACCATGTCATTCAGAAGATCGGCCAACCTGCTCGAGCTTTCAAATGTGCTATGTAGTTTATTTATCGGCATTGAGACATTTCAATTTAATTCAGAGAATGTTTATCAGGTGCCTAACATATGCAAGGCATTATGTTAGGAGCTGGGCATACAAAGACAGTCTCTACCCTCAAGGACCTTCTTTCTCCTGGGAGAAAACAACATGTGCATAAATCAATGTGAAAATATACAAAGCAATACAGAGTAGTTTTCAGAGAACAAGTTCTAATAACTGGGGAGGAGAGGCACACTAAGGAAGAGAAAAGGACGTTGTCAAGAAATGCTTTGGAGAGGAGGTAGTGCTTGAGGGATTCCATGAGAGGGCAGAAGTGAGGATGGAGCGCATTCCAGACATGGGGGATTGTGCAAAGGCACGGATATTGAAGAGGGGCTGGTGTGTGTAGGGATTATTTTTCTGGACAGAAAATGAAACAGAATAAGAAGGAGAGAGAGAGAGAGAGAGAGAGAGAGAGAGAGAGAGAGAGAGAGAGA
>NW_020954571.1:16639700-16670979 GCF_900497805.2 Vombatus ursinus | reverse complement strand
AGAGAGAGAGAGAGAGAGAGAGAGAGAGAGAGAGAGAGAGAGAGAGATGTTCTTCAGTTCTTTTGGGGCATGAAGTCTTTTGCACCTGTTCCCTCCTCTTCATTCACACAGTCTCTGCATTAGTTTAGGTCCTTAGCTCTTCTTCATAGCTATTGCAATAGCATCTTCTCTGGTCTGTTTGCTTCTGGTTCCTCTCCTCTCCGAGTCATCCTTTGCAAAGATGTCAGAAATGATTCTGCTAAAGCAGATGTCCTGCTGCAATCAAGAATGTTTAGGAGCTCCCTATAGTCTATAGGATAAAATGCAAACACCATCACTTAGCATTTAAGGCCCTCCTTCATCTGCCTCAAACTTGAATTCCCCACCTCATTTCTCATTATTCCCCTTAATGCATTCTATGTTTTGGCTAAATAGGTCAACTAGCTATTTTTCAAGCTTGACCTGGGTCTCCTGTCTCTATGTATTCTCAGAGCCCTGTAAAGATACAAAATCTGCTCTGCCCTGATTATACCAATTGTAGGGCGGCAGACCTTCCAAGGCAAATACTGAGATCCCTGAAGAAGGAAAGGCAGTCCTCGCCAACATGGGTATGTATCTATGCATATATGTATATCTATATATACACAATGCAGGTAAGATTATATATGTGTATGCATGTATATATGTATATACACATATGAATATATGTGCATATGTTTATATGTGTGTATGTATGTATATGTAGTTTTACTAGGGTTTATTGGGTTAATTGGAGGAGTTTAGTCACAAGACCCAACCTTGGCACCAGGAAGACTGACTAGTGGATCCCTACCCCTGCCCTTAGACCAGGTCAGATATTATATAGAAATAGAACAAAGAAGGCATAGTGCTAGGAATGGCACAGAGTCACGTGCAATTTTTCCCATAAAATAGTTAGAATATCTTTTGATGTTTACATTCATTCAAAGTAACTTACATTAATTGTGGAGTCATAGGTCATGTTCTTACATTCTAGCTCCCATGGTACAAGGCCAGGAATGCCTCCCACTTTATTTTTGCCTGGCAAAAATCCTTCTCTTCCTTTAAGATTCAGCTTAGACTCTGTTGCCTCCATGAAGCCTTCTTTGATCCATCCAGCTAAAAGTGTTGTCTCTCTCCTTAAATTTTCTTAGCACACTTTCTGTGGCTCCTTCCCTTGCTTTTATCATATTCTGTAATGTAGCATACCTATGTCTGAGTCATATGACCCTCCCTCAGTAGATAGTAAATTCCTTGAATGCAGGGGCTGTGCCATTTTTCATCTTTGTACCTTGAAGGTGTGGCATAGTACCTGTATATAATACCTGACTATAATAGCTAATTATATAATAACTGTATATAATAGCTAATTAATAAATGTCTGTTGAGAGGAAGCATGGGAAGATTTCTATAAGTGGATGCAGAGTGATGTAAGCAGAACCAGAAAAACAATATACACAATGAGTAAAAGAATGTGGATTTAAAGAACAGCAATAACAATAAAAAAAATCCCCTTGAACTCCATGTAATTATAATGACCAAGCTTATCCCCAAGGAAAAAATGTGCCTCACTATTTCTTTAAGGGCAGGGGAATTGTAGGGATGGCATAAATTGTCAGACCTGTTTGATGTATTTGTTTGTTTTGCTAAACTGCTAATTTTTTGTTTTCTTTTACTATTTTTTAATAAAAGGGATAGATTTCTGGGTATAGGAATGGAGAGGGATCCATGCGGAAATGGAGATACTATGAAATTAAAATATAGGAATGAGAATATAATTATTCTAAAAATAAAAATGTCTGTTGAATTGAATTCTGCAGAGCATTCTTCTAGAGACTGCAGAGGATACCAACTACTTTTCATCCTGTGTCATTTGATCCTTATAATAACCTTTTGATGTAAGTATTAAAAGTATTATTATCCCTATTTTACAAATATGAGGAAAATGCGGCCTAGAGAAATAAAGAAACTTATACATCACCATGGAACTGGCAGATGATCAAAGCAGGACATAAACAGAGTGCTATGATCTTTCCACCACATCATCTTGGCATTCAGTCAACATGAAAAGTTAAATAATGATACAAAACAGCTTTCTCTCCCTTATTCAACGTAACACTTAGTAAGCATGTACTATGAGCAAAGCCTCCACTGAAGTCTCCCTCTGAGATCTTATGGGTAGTCCCTGGGTTCTCAAAAGCATCAGCATCTGAAAGCTTGGGCAATTTCTAACAATCTAGAAAGGCTTTGGATAGTAGTTCAGTTAACTTTTTATATTTTAAAAACTATTTTTATTGATATCTTTTTTTTTTCAGCACCTTGATTTTATTTTTTTCAATCAGCAAAAATCAGCCCTCAGTACTTTCCTCCTCCCCAAATGAGAATGAAGGAAAAACAAAACCTAAAAACCAAATATTTTAAAATTTATTTTAAAAAACATATTTATTTAATATTTTTCCCAATTACATTATGAACAAGTTTTAACATTTGTTTTTTAAAATTTTGAATTCCAAATTCTCTCCTTCCTACCTCCCTCATTAAGAAGACAAGCACTTTGCTATAGATTATACATATGCAGTCATATAAAACATATTTCCACATTGGTCATGTAATAGATATAATCAAGCAAAACAAATTTCTGCACTGGCCTTATCTAAAAGAAATATACATATATAAATAATGTAAAAATAGATAATATACATACACACACATATACATATGCACATATATGTCTGTGTATGTGTATGAATATATGTATAATTCTTCAATCTTGATTCTTTCACCTCTATCAAGAGATGGATAGCATGTTTCCTCATTATTCCTCTGGAATCATGGCTAGTTGTTATGCTGATCAAAATTTCCAAGTCTTTCAAAGTTGTTTGTCTTTACAATATTGTTGTCATGGTGTGAATTTTTCTTCTGGTTCTTTTCACTTCACTGTACATCAGTTCATATAAATTTCCTCAGGTTTCTCTGAAAACATCCCCTTCATCATATCTTACAGCACAATAGTGTTCCATCAGATTTAAATAGCACAATTTGTTCAGCCATTCCTCAATTGATGAGTACTCCCTTAGGTCTCCATTTTTCACCACCTCAAAAAAAGTTATAAATATTTTTGCATATCCTTAGAGTTTGTTTTGCTTCAGACTAATCCCTCCCTTAATCTATCCTTTCTCTAATTCCTCCTTCACCCTTCTCCCCTTTTCTTCCTATTTCCCTGTTGAGTGAAATGTATTTCTATTCTCAACTGCATATATTCTTCCTTCCTTTGACCAGTTCAGATGAGAGTGAGTTTTATGGGACAGCTGCTTTCCTCCTTGTTTGTGTAGACCAAATATATGAGATAATTTCCCCTAATCTTCCTTTCCCTTCCTCATCCTAGTACTGTTTCTCCCTCCTTTTCCATTCTTCTTTTAAGTTAATCAAGACATAGCATAACAGAACCATTTCCAGACCTTCTGTTTAATTAGACTCCCTCTATGAACCCTGGTAAGACAGGGTTCAGAGGACACACAAGTATCATCTCTCCATGTTAGAATGTAAGTAGAGACAAATGATTGAGATGGATGAATCAATAGGTCTTGACAGTCACCTGAGGGGCCCTTTCATATGTAAGCTTGGTCAAGACTGTACATCTTACTAAAAAAAATGGAAATTAGTCATGTAACTTAGAGGACCTGAGGATGTCATTCTGGAATAGCTTTAACACTTTCTTGAGGAGAGATACCAAGAAGTGAATGAGAAGTGGAAGCAGTATGGCAACAGAATCTTGAAGTCTTAATAGTACTAAGAAATGGGAGTGACTTGGAGCATTACCATGCAGAGCTGGAAGCAGCAGTAATAGAGTGAATATTGAAGAGTTCAAGGGTGAAGCAGGTAACCTCAAAATCAAGAACTGGAGGAGGGACCAGCACCAAACTGCAAACACTAGGAAGAAGCAAATTGGACTTTTCCTTTTACTGGTACTGTGAATCATAAGGAATGTGTGGTGCCAGGTGGAGGGTGTGTGTGTGTGTGTGTGTGTGTGTGTCACTATTAGCTATCTAAATTATTTCCCTAATCGAGGGGGACTCAATTTCAGGGTGGCTGTATATCAGAGCAATTGTATAGAATTCCTAGGAAAGGTGGGAAAGTGGGGCCCAGCATATAAGAAACTTTTCTGGACTGGGTTTGAGTATGAATTCTTCTTGCAATTATCCTTGTGACAATTAACTTTTTCTGTGTTCTATACCTGGCTAGCATGGGTCCTTGTAGGAGAACTGAATGTTCCTAAAAATGTGATAGAAATGAATCAGATCCAGATGGTCTGAAGGGTTCTCTGGGTGGGTGCATGAGCCAAAAATGTACTGAAAAGATTCCAAGATCGAACTCAGTCTCTTTGAGCCCAGAGGTATGGGCTCTGGACTACAGGTTACAAATGATAAAGATGATGACATTTTACAATTATTTGGTATTTTATATTTTCCAGAGCTCATTGTCATGCTATCTAGTCAGGTTCAGAATCAAGTTTGGGGGTAGAAGGGAGTAGGAAAGGAAGAGAAATAGAACTACTTAAATGTCTTTTCTATACCAATCCTAGGAAGAAGACTAGCACAGTTTCTGGATATGTATGGGGGCTATATGCAGATATGAATGGATGTTTCCCATAATGCTCAGGATGCAGGGTTTGCTGGAAAGAAGAGGCTATACTCAAGGCTGGAAGGCGATTTTAGGGGATACAGAGAAAATTAGGATCACAGAACTGACTGGACAAGGAAATATGTTGCTCAACCTAGTGACAAGGAACAGCTGAGCCAAAAACAGCATGTGCACTGCAACAATCTGTTTGTGCTCTGCAGAAACTCCAGGGCAGGACTGCTATCTGAGATAGGTGTAGACTGGAAGCCCGGATGCCAGAGAAAACAAGGAACAGAGCCACGATGCCAAGCTGGCCACAAGAGGAAACACAATGCCCAAGGTTCCCAACTCTGCTCACGCTACTAGAATTTCCCCCATGGATGTCGTGAGTTGTTTCTGTGGTTATACAGACTAATCTTTTGAAAGAGGAAAAATAGACCTGTTCTTTTGCTATCCAGACTCTGAAATGAGTCCTGTTTCTGTTTTCCACATGTTTTGTAAGAAACTATATTCATGTGTTAAATTAAAAGGTTTTTTTCCTTGTTGGGAGGATGAAAGTTGGGGCTGTCTCAATTTCCTCTCTGTAAAATGGGGACAATAATGATGCCTTCTTCCCAGAGTTATTATTATTAACTTAATTCCGGTGCCTTCCTTCTGTGAATGATTTCCTACCTATCCTGTATATAGCTTATTCTGTATCTATTTGTTTGCATGTTGTCTTCTCTATCCAGTTGTAAGCTCCATGAGGGCAGGGACTGTCACTTGCCTCTTTTTGTATCCCCAGAGCTTAGCACAGTACCTGGCACATGGTAGGCACTTAATAAATGTTTATTGAATTGAACTATTATGAAGATACAAAGAGATAACACATGTAAAGCACTTTGCAAACCTTAAAATATTATGTAAATGCTAGTTAGATAATTATCATTATTGCTCATTAACATAGATACAACAGTAAAAGATCTAGGGACCTGGGTGGACTGCAAGCTCAGGGTAAGTCAACAGCAGGGCATGACGGCCAAGAAATGTCAATGTGATCTTCGGCTGTACCGAGAGGCATAATGCCAAAATACAGATTCTCAAGAGTTAGGAGAAGCCATCTGGGCCAACTCGTCCCTGAAGAGGAATTCCCTCTACAACCAACCGGTCGCTCGGCCTTCACGTGAAGAGCAGCGGTCTCGGGCCTGCTTGCCCGGGCTCGGGCCTGCTTGCCCAGGCTTAGCTCGCCAGGATTGGCTCCCCGCTGCGCGTGTTCCTTGTCCCTGAGCGCCCTCTACCAATAAAGTTAATTTGGCGGAGGGTGCCGCGCGGAGGTTGCTGGGAGAGGCCCCTCTCCGCCAATCAGGAAGCTCCGGCGAGCGGCGCGAGAAGCGGCAGCTCCCTGCGGACTCGTTCTTGCTCCTCCTCCGAGCCGGCTCCGGCGGCAGCGGCGGTGGCGGCAGCTCCAGGGCCAGGTAAGGAAGCCCTCGCCCCGCCGTCCATCCCGGGCTGCCCCCGGCTCCTCCCCCGGACCGTGCCCGCCTTTGTGCCCCACCGGAAGTAGCGCTTCTGAGGCGTTCCACCGGCCCCGGCCCTGGCGGGGCTGCGCCCGCTCGCGCTCAGACCTCCCCGCCCCGCCCCCCCTCCCGGGCTGGGGTCGCGCCTCACAACTCCCTCCCCTTCAGTCTCCTTCAGGGCCGCCGGTGCCTAGCTGGGGTCGCGGTCCAGCGCCCTTCCCCCCCGTGTCGGGGCTGGATCCCCCGCAGAGCCTTGTTGCCCCCGGGGTAGTGCAGAGCACCCTGGGACGGCGCCCGCCGCCCCAGTACGGTGGCCCGTTGGCCCCCCCTGTCAACCAGGCCTCTGCCCTCCCATCCTCCACCCCGTTCTATTACGGAGTCCAGCTGCCTGAAAGTCTCTGCTCCCTGTGCTCCTTGAGGGCTGCCTTGCCTTCCCTCCCCTACAGAGAAAGGCTCTGTACGGGGTTGGAGCACAGGAGGGTTTAAGGCTGCCAGCGATTTTGCTATCCCCTCTCCCTGCCGTCCAGACACCTGGGTGCAAAGGCTAGGCAGTTGCTGTTTGAATTGTGAACTATTTATTCCAGGAATCACAGAAATTAAATCTGGAAGCTTCTTTAGAGGTAATCTAGACGTTGGGCCATAAGGCTGAAAGGGACCTCCGAGGTCATGTAGACTAACCATCTCATTTTACAAATGAGAATATTGAGGTTAAGGTTAGTGATCACACAGGGAGTAAGAGGCAAGGCTGGGATTCAAAACTAATTACCCTAATTACAAATCTGAGGCTCTTTCCACTGTACCATATTGCCTCCCCAACCCCTTTGTTTTGTAGATGGAGAAACAGACCTAGTGGAGGGAAATGATTTGTCCATGATCTCCTAGTTAGTGGGAAGATCACTCACTTAGTGAAGAAGCATTAATTAAGTGCTTATTATGTTCCAATCAATTAATCAGTAAAACATTTTTAAGTGTCTATTCTGTAAAAGACACTGGGCTAAGCCCTAGGGATGCAAAAAGAGGCAAAAGAGTACCTGCCCTCGAAGAGCTTACAATCTAACGAAGAAGACAATATACAAATACATATCTACAAAGCAAACTATATACAGGATAAATAGGTAATAGAGGAAAGGCACTAGAATTAAGAGGGGTTGGGGAAGGTTTTCTGTAGAAGGTGGGATTTTATTTGAAGTTTAAAGAAAGCCAGGGAGTTCAGTAGTTGGACAGGAGGAGGGAAAGTGTTTCAGGTATGGAGGATAGCCAGAGAAAATGTCTGGAGGCAAGAGTTGCAGTGACTTTTTCATGGAATAGCCAGTAGGTTAGTGTCAATGGATCAAAGAGTGTGTGTAGAGAAGTAGATATAGTGGTTGTCCTTCCTGCTTGAAGTGGACCAAAATGACATCACTGTGTTGGGGCCAAGATACAGTGTATTGGACTATGGCTGATTAGACCAATAGGAGCTTGAAAGGCTCTACCACAGATTGGGCATAAATATTCCAGTCCATATGAACATTTGGAGTGGAGATGTCCCTAAATTTGTGCATTTCATGTTTCTTTTGAGCTTCTGGAATTCTGCTTTCCTCATAGAGCACAGTACCTTCTTTGAAATAGGCATTCTATGCTGGGCGGTCCTATCCCAGTGTCTCCCATGAATAAGGTATAAGCAGATTGGAAAGGTAGGAGGGGGTTAATGAATGTCAAATACCATTTTTAAATTTGATCCTGGAGGCGAGAGGGGAGCCACTGGAGTTTATTGAGTAGGGGTGTAACATGATGGAGCCTGTGCTTTAAGAAAATCACTTTAGTGCCTGAATGGAAGATGAATTGGAGTGGGGAGAGACTTAAGGCAGGCATACCCACCAGCAGGCTATTGCAATAATCTAACCAATCCAACTCTACCACAGTGGTGGCATCGTTAGAAGAGAGATGGGAGGTGTATTGGAGAGATGTTGACAGGCCTTGGCAACAGATTAGATAAAAGAGGTGAAAGATAGTGATAGACACTGTGCTAAGCACTGGGGATATAAAGAATTGTAAAAACATGGTTCCTGCTCTCACAAAGCTTAGATTCTAATGGGGAAAACAATTTGTAAATAACTGTAATACTTAAAGATCCACACTAAAAATGGAAAATAATCTCAGAAGGAAGGCAGTAGTGATGAGGGGGAACCAGAACTAGGAAAGGCCTCCTGTAGAAGTTGGGATTTGAGCTGAATCTTGAAGGAAGCCAATAATAGAAAGTGAGGAGGAAGAGCATCTAGGCAAGGGAGTCAGTCAGTACAAATGCATGGAGTTGAGAGAGAGGATGTCCCTTGTGTGAAGAACAGTTAAGTAGGCTAGTGTAACTGGATTGTATGGGAGTAAAGTGTAAGATTGGGTAGGTAGGAAAGAAACAGATTGTAAATGACTTTAAATGCTAAACCGGGTTTTATATTTTATTCTCAAGGTAATGGATTGCCATTGGCATTTACTGAGCAGAAGAATAACATGATCAAACCTGTGTTTTAGAAAAATCAGTTTGGAAACTGGAGTATGGATTGTAGTGAGGAGGCACTTGATGTAGGGATTACCAATTTGAAGGCTATTACAGTAGTCCAAGTGTGAAGTGATAAAGGCCTTCATCAGGGTGGTGGCAATGCCCAAGGACAGAAGGGGACATATATGAGAAATTTTGTGAAAGTAGAGTCAACAGGCTTTGACGACAGATTGGATTTTGGGGTGAGAGAATGAGGAGTCAGGGAGGACATCTAGGTTGCAAGCCTGGGTGACTGGGAGGGTAGTAGTAACCTTGACAGTAATAGGAAGTTGGGAAGAGGGGAGGAATTTTGGAGGGAAGATTAATGAGTTCTGTTTAGGACATGTTGAATTTATGATGCCTATAGGACATCCAGTTTAAGATGTCTGAAAAGACAGTTGGTGAGGTGGGACTCAAGTCTGGAGGAGAGATTTGGCCTGAATATATGGCGATATCTGTGTAGAGATGATAATTGAAGCTATAGGGGCTGATGAGATCACCAAGCAAGATAATTTAGAGTAGAGGGTCTTTTTTTTTTTTTGGCTAGGCAATGACTTGCCCAGGGTCACATAGCTAGTAAGTGTCAAGAGAATAGAGGTTCTTAATGTTTTGTGTGTCGTGGATCCCTTTGACAGTCTGATAAAGCCTGTGGATCCCTTCCCAGAATTTTTTTTAAAAAATTCATAATTGAAGAAATGCTAAATTTCAGTTGGAGGTTAGTGAAGATAAAGATATAATTTTTTTTTTCTCTTCTAAGTTCAAGGATACCTTGAAATCTATACAAGGCCATGAATACCGTGTTAACTCCAGGTGTAAAGGGAAAAAAAAAGCGGGTTCAAAATAGAGTTTTAGGGGACACCCACAATTAGTGGTATGACCTGGACGGAGAGAGGGAAGTATCACATTGTAGAAATAACACTGGAATAGGAATAAGCAGACTGGTTTGAGGAATAACTTGCTCTGTGTTAAACAAATCATTGTTGAGCCTCATTTTGTTCATCTGTAAAATGGGAGGTAGTAGTAAGTGTCCTATCTAGAATACTGGGTTTTTGTGAAGATTAAGACAGATAATGTAAGTTAAAGCTTGATATTCCCATATAAAGTATAGTTAGTGGTATTTTTTTTTCATATTGGTCTTTTTGGGAAAAGTAGTTCATATTTGCATCATCCAATACTTTGAATGTAATAGAATGTAAGCTCCTCAAGGACAGGACTTGTTTCATTTTTGTTTTTATATCTTTAGTGCCTAGTATATAGTAGGCACTTAATAAATGCTTCTTGATTGGTTATGTTCAGAATGAAAGATGGACAGCTCCCCGTCTTAAGGCTTCCTCAGTGATTTTTTTTAAACGTGTCTAGTGTCTTGGGCTGTTGTATTTGTCACACTTCACATATCAGGTATTAACTTTATCTAACACCTTGAAGTTTACAAACTGCTTGATGTACATTATCTCATTTTATTATTACAACAACCTACGAAGTAGGTAGTAACAATATAAGGGTGTGTCTTGACCACATTCTAAACCAAATGAGCCTCAACTGAACAGTTTTGGTCAACTTTGTGAGCTAAGGGAATTAATGAGTTGTGGCAACTGATTGGACAAGTGGAGTGAAGGAGAGTTTGGAGCAGAGGCCCTCTGGCTCCAATCAAATCTCAATATTGTTCACATACCTTTTGTATTATTACCTCTTTTCCTTTGTTCCTATCTCTTCCCTGACCTAGCCACAGTTCTTATTGACTGTATACTGTGGTCTTAGCATTATTAGGCACTTGGAGTGGGAAGGAATACAATTGAAATATAACAAACTCATGATTCCTAAACTCAAATTACATCTTTTTTAAACTTTTACTGGTGAGAAACTTTAATGTTCTTCTTTTAAATATACTTAGGTGCTATAAGCTCCACATAGGAAAATCTAGATTTCCAAGGAAGTAATAGTTTTGTTAAATAACAAGTTCTCTTGAATTGCTGAAAACATGATTCAGCTTATAAAAATAACATTTACAGAAAACTTTTAGGAATGTGCACCCATATCATCCTGTATACCAAAAAGTCAGATTAAATATCATTATATTTTACAAAAATTATATTATGTATTTAGTTTACTGTTAAAAATTTAGGTGTACCAACATTTCAGAAAGGATCACAAATCCAGTGGGTACCTTGCAACCCTGACATTTATTAGTCAGTCAATCGGTATTTTTTTTGATCAGCTCCATCCAAAAATGACACTATGAAAAACAATGAATGTCTTCTTTTTTTCTCACTTAATATTTTATTTTTTCCAATTATGTGTAAAAATAGTTTCCAACATTCACTTTTGTAAGATTTTGAGTCCCAAATTTTTACTTCCTGTCCTCCCCAAGATGGCAAGCAATCTGATATAGGCTATACATTAGATTATCTTAAGTTACATCTTAGGGACAGCTAGGTGGCGCAGTGGATAAAGCACCAGCCCTGGAGTCAGGGTGACCAGAGTTCAAATGTGGCCTCATACAGATAATACTTCCTAGCTGTGTGACCCTGGGCAAGTCACTTAAACCCAGTTGCCTTAAAAAAAAAAAAAAAAAAGATACATCTTAAGGAAATTAGATATATTCATTCAACAAATATTTATCAGTTTATGTATGATATGTTGTTAGGTGCCATGGAGAATGCAAATAAAAAGAGAATTCAAAATACAAGGCAGTCACTCAATGGGACACACTGTAAGTGCTTTAGGTATTCAGAGAAGGGAAAACTATTGTGAAATAGCGTGGTCAAGGAAAGCTACATGGGGGAACCTTAACCCTAAATGCAACTTGAGATGGATTTTGGAAGATGTTCATGTGTCAGCGTGGAGGTGTAGGTATGTTAGGGTTTCCAAAGGGTAGATGTGAGCAGAGGAGCAGAGTCTATACTGTACTATATGTCTTTGAACACCTTGTACCTTTTTACTGGTTGTCATGTATGCCCAGAGTGCTCTCCTTCATCTCCTGACTTCCCTCAAGAGTTAGCTCAAATCCTACCTTTTGCAGTATGTCTTTCCGCATATTCTCTCCCCTGGCTTCTCCACCCCATATATGTCTTATTTGAGCAGCTCAGTGGTGTAGTGGATAGACCACTGGGTTTGGGATCCGGAAGACTCATCTTCATGAGATTGAGTCTGGTCTTGGACACTTACAGCTGTGTGACCCTGGGCAAGTCACTTAAACCTTGTTTACCTCAGTTCCTCATCTGTAAAATGAGCTGAGAAGGAAATGGCAAATCACTCCAGTATTTCTGCCAAGAAAAGTCCAAAATGGGGTTGAAGAATTGGACAAGACCGAGACCACTAAACAACAACATGTCTTGTATGCATACTTTTTTGCACATTGACTTCCCCATTAAAATATGAACTTATTGAGGGCAGGGACTGTGTTTTTGTATACCCTATCACTTAGTAGAGTGCCTGACACACCATAAGTGCTTATTGACTGACAGTTAAACTGCAGTCCTGAGAACTATGTGGAGCTGGAAGGTGTCTACATCTAACTCTCCCTCACTCCATATATTCAGTCAGTTGTTAAATATTGTCCTTTCTACATCTACAATATCTCTCATTTGCATCCCTTTCTCCTTTCCCCCTACTCCCTATTAGAGCCCTAATTAAGACTCTTCTTCACCTGTGCCCTAAACTATTGTAATGGTCACCTAATTTTTCTCTGCCTCCTCCAGGAACTAATAGTACAATTCCTTATCTGGGGAAAGTCAAGGTCTGGTGCCCATAGCCCATCTTTCCAATTAAATATTTTACCTTTCCAACCTTATTTCTTCCTACTTCCTATTAAACAATCCACAAACATTTATTGAACACCTACAGTGTGTCAGGCATTGTGCTAGATACTGAGAATACAGAGACAAAACTAAAAGTCCCTGTCCTCAAGGAACTTATATTTTATCAGGGGAGATACTATGTATATATAAATATATACGAAATAAATGCAAGGCCGTTTTAGGAGATCACTAACAGCTGGGGGAATCTGGAAGGGCATCCTGGAGAAGGTGACATTTGGTTTGAATTTCTAAGAGATGGAGGTGAAGGGAGAACTCATTCCAGGTGTGGGGGGACAGCCAATATGAAGGCATCTAGAGGAGATGGAATGTTATGTGTGAGGAAAGCCTGAAGGCCAGTCTGGTTAGACTTTCAGAGGGCAGAATGGAGAGTAATGTGTATAGCAAGGCTGGAGAAGTAGGTGGGGGATCAAGTTGTTTAAAAGCCAGAGGAATTCATATTTGATCCTAAAGGGAGTCACTGGAATTTTGAGCAGTTGAATCACATTCTTAGACCCATACTTGAAGAAAATCACTTCAGCTGTTTGGATAGGAGCTTAGAAAAGAGATCTAGGCTGTTGATATAGATTTAGGAGGTGTTTACCTAGAATTGATAGCTAAAGCATCGAGGATGGATGGGATCTCAAAAGTGAGAGAATATGGACAAAAGAATGGAAGGTTAAGAATTTGTACCTTATGATATTAGGAACCAGGAAGTAGGAAAGGAGACATATATAATCAGTTAAACTATCAGTCATTTATTAAGTGCCAGACATTGTGCTGTGTGTAAGTGAATTAGATGGAGGAGAAATTAGTCATAGGACTGTAGATTTAGAGATGAAAGGGACCTGAGAGATCAAGATGTCCATCAAAGATTCTTTGTCTTTTTTTGTGTCATGAACCCCATTGGCTGCCTGTTGAAGTCTATGGACTCCTCAGAATAATGTTTTTAATGCATAAAATAGCATACAAAGGATTATAAAGGAAACTGATTATCAGAATATTTTTAAAAATTCAGGTAAAGAACCTCTGGTCTATTCCAGTGCCATTATTTTGTAGCTAAGAAAACTCGGGTGCAGAGAGTTTAAATGACTTGCACAGATTGACACAAATATTACATGTCGGAGCCAGGATTCAATGCCATATCCTTAGAGTCCAAATCCAGTGTTCTTTCTGTGATTCTACATCGAGTTTGTTGTTGAATTGAATTGGAGTCAGTGAGGCTGTTGTGGAAAGAGGCTAGTTAATCCAGGTTTCAATTGCTAAGGATCTAGACTGAAGATTTTAAGAGAGATCTTTAGAAGAAGAAGAAAGTGGCTAAGACTTGGTCATAGACTGTGTATGGAGAATGGCATACAGGTCAGATCCTTATTATTGCCTCCCTAGCTTATTGCAGTAACATCCTAATAGGTCTTCCCACCTCATTGCCTTGCCTCTAATCCATCTTTCATTTTGCTGCTATGATAATCTTTCTTATTCACAGATTGCTCAAAAATCTGAGGTAGCTTTACATTGTTCCCTGAATAAAATTCAGACTCCTTTATTTAGCATTCAGATCCCTCCACAGTCTTGGAGAGCCTGCTTGGGGATCCATATACCCCAGGTTAAGAACCTCTAAAGTAAAATATAACATTCCCTGTTTGGCATTTGAAGCCCTTCACAGTATGGCTCCATCCTACTTTGCCAGGCTGATTACACATTGCTTTCTTTCACCAGTCTGCATTCTAACCAGACTGTCCTGTTTGCTGGTTATTCATGAACGCCATCAAAGGACCTTTTCACAAGTTGTCCTCCATGCCTGGAATGCTCTTCCTCCTCAGTTCTGTCTCTTAGAGGTCCTGGCTCCCTTGAAGGCTCAGCTTAGATGCTGTGTTCTACAGGAGCACTTTTCTGAGTCCACCAGTTATTAGTGTCTCTCCTCTCCCTCTCCTCCATAATTTTGTGATTATTTTGTTTACTTATTTGTGTGTATGTTCCCCACCTCCGAAGAAGCACAGGCACATCCTAGTACCCAGCATATAATAAAATGCTTGATGAAAACTTCTTGAATTGTTCCTTATGTCTAGTATGTTTTTTCCCTCTCCTCTTCTTTTGAATTCCTACTTGACTTTTAAAGCCCAATCAAAACATGGCCTTTCCCTGGTTCCACCCTCCTCCCTCCACAGAAACAACCTTTCCCCATCAGACCTGGCACTTAGTTTCGAAACTCCATAATGCACTTACATAAAATAGTCAATCAGTATACATTTATAAGGTGCCTGCTATGTGCTAGGCACTGTGCTAAGCGCAGATAATTTTAAAAAGTAGAAAAAGAAAGAAAGTCATTGCCTTCAAGGAGGTTACAGTTTAATGGGAAAAGACAACACACAAAAGGACACTAAAAAGGGTGAAGAAAGGACCATATGCTGTGCTAGGGTCGTGATGGTGACATCCAGAAGAGGAATACAGAGGAGGGTTGAACCCAGGTGGGAAATAAAGAGATAGCTCACTTGGTGCCTTAGCCATTCTTTCCAATCACAGGGAGAGTTACCAAGGAGTGGGGGAGGGAGTTACTGATGAGATGTAAATTCCAGGGCTGAGGTGATTGTGCGGGATGACTGAGGTTTCTCAGGCATGATGGTGAGGTCCAGAAGAATGCAGTTGGGTGGGAAAATATTGCATATTTTGTGTTTGACTTATCCCTCTCCTGGATTGTAAGCTCCTTGAAGGCATAGACTATGTCATATTAAATCTCCCAGGACTTAGCTTAGGGTCCTTCAACCAGTATGTCCTTAATAAATATACTATACATATATACCAAAGGCGGTAAATGAGTTGAAAATTATTCCTAAGGCTTAACTTTTTTTGTATCATAGATCCCTTTGATAGTTTGATGAACCCTATAGACCCCTTCTCAGAATGTTTTTAGGTGCATACAATGAAATATGTAGGTTTACAAAGGAAACTAATTACATTGAAATATGTTTAAAATATTTTTAAAATTTGGAAACTACTAAAATAAAATTATCAAAACATTAAAAAATAAACATAGTTCATGGGCTTCAGATTAAGAACCCTGGTTCCAAGATGATCAGGAGAAATGTGTGACTAACATAGGATCCTAGTATTTTAGGGTTGAAACAGGCCTTAGAGCCCATGTAGTGCAAAAGAGAAGAGGACCCTGAGAAAGGGGAACTGATTTTAATGGAAGAGAAATTTGGCTTGGGGCATGTTGAGTTGGAGGTGATATCATATAAATAAAAATATCCATTGATCGACAATTACTGGTGTGAAGAGGAGACTAGAAATGTAGCTTTTTGAATTATCCATATAGCGTTTACAGTGAAGGCACTGGAAAGGACAGTCTCTTTTATGGAAAAAATACTACAGAACAGAGTTTTGTAGATTCTTTTAGGTGAGCCTTTTAAAAATACAGGATTCCAGAAGAGGTAGAAGATTGTATTTATTCATATACTTATAGTAGTCTGTTACAAACTCTGACCACAAAGAATAATAGAACTTAATGTCATTCTTATAGCATGTTATATAGTATACATTATTTATGTATTATATTATTATATAATGATCAGAGCCAATTTTCTTTTGCCTTATGTCTTAGGCCATAAAGAATTGTCCAACAGCACTTGTAATTTCTAATTCTTTCCAGTCTTACCCCTTCACCCCTTCTGTTAGGCATTTGGAGATAGTAGATGCTTACCAAAATACAGTTTTCTTTTTATGCTGTATGACAGTGGGCAGTTGCAGTAGGATGGGACCATAAAGATTATCCAATCCCATGTAGATATGCCAGATAATTTATCTAACTACTATAGGACTGTTTGGATGTCAGCAGACATGGTTCTGTAGTTTGATAGAAATGAAATTTCCCTTATTCATAAAATGTTAGAGCCTAGCAATTACCTAGTTAACCCCTCTCATTTTATAAATGGGGAAGTAGCCCCAAGACAGATGATGTGGGCTTGATCAAGATTCCACAGCTAGTCAGTGGTGAAGCTGAGACTAGAACCTAGGTTTCCTGACATTTTGTCCAGTGCTTTTTCTACTACGTCATGAATTGAAAGCACAGCATAAAGTTTGTTAGGCAGATTTTTTTTTTGTTCTATAGATGTTTTATACAAATGAATATCTCTTATTATAATAGAAAAAAATTATTTGAGCTGGACTTCATGCAAATTTAGAGTCATTACATCAGATATTTACTAGAGACAAGATTTTTGAAATGCCAAGTAGATCTATAAGATGGGGATTAGGGTAGTTATGAAGCTCAAATGAGATGATAGAAATGCTTTGCAAACCTTAAAATGCAATTATTACTATTACATAAATAAAATGTCTATTGTTAAATTGGCAGTTTTGTATTGACAACAAAAATATATTTACATGCAATTTTCACATTTAAAACATTTTTTAAACTGAGCAAGGGAAGAATTTTGTGAAGAAGATCAAATATGATATATAAAATTTACTCTTCTACTGACAGCATCCCAAACATACTGCAGATACCTACTGTGCATCTGTTGGGATGTGAAGGAGATAATTTGGGAGGTTGGGGTGGGAAATGAGATATGGAGTAAATCCAAACAGTTAATAATAAAGAATGTTTTTTGGATATATAGGAATCCCTCAGCAGCAGGATTCATAGTGCACTAAATTGAGAGAAGTCTGTTCCCTTCACGTACAAAAAAGAAAGATGGTCTTTTTCCTATTTTTTGATCTCTCTCTTTAGGTCCTTTGCATTTCTTGAGTGACTATGTCATTTTGACTGTAGGGAGTAAGAAGGAAAAGAAATAATTATTGTGTTGCTGAAGTGCTTTCATACAATCTTAGAAACCACTTTCAGTACTTTATTATTGGGTTAAATAGAAAATATTCCCTATAACAATCCACTGAATTAGCTCAGTAGATCATTTACATAGCTAGTATCTAGTAAAGCCCACCTTCAAATAAATCCCATAAGCCCTCCCTTTAAATTCTTTTTTTTTTTTTAAGCAAAGTAAAAAGGTTGTAGGTTACTATCAGTCTGTTCAGCTGTGGAGCTCATTAATAATTTCTTTTGCTTTATTTCCTGACTCTGTGGTGGCTATGATGGTGGTAACTTTCAGGGCCAGCTTCTTTCTGTTAGTTGTAATGTAGAGAATTGCAACCTTTAGTCTCAGATGCCATAATAATTTATGGGTTGACCTTAAACCATAGTATTGAAAGCAGTAATTTTCAAGCTTTGGAGATCACCTGCTTGAACATGCTTTTGTTAGCTAGGTGCTGGACATGGAGACTTTGGCAGAATAAATCCTTTGTGCAGCTTCTCTTTAAAATAATAAAACACCAGTGAGAAGTATCACAATTAAATTATGAGTACAAAATATAGAGAAATTAACCTTTTCATTTAATTGCCGTAAAAGACTAGTCCTCAAACCACCTTGGATGCCAGAGTTTTGCTGGGAATTACACTTTGGTAGCTACTGATTTAAAAGATAACTGAGTATGCTCAGCAATTTGAATATTTAAATTTCAAGTCTTTTGTGGCCTGATTAAATATTGAACATAGCTATATTCAGCAAGTGGAAATGATTATGGTTTTCGTAATTAAGTCTTATTAATACCAAGTGATGATTTCAAATAATTTCTAACGAAGAAATTTGACCTTTTTGCACTTTTATCTTTAATTCAGTTTATCTCACACATGAAATATGGAAATTTTTTTATAAAAATATTGGAACCCAGTAAAATGTTGGAGTTTTATTGGACATGGAATGTTAACATGAAGTAGTAGCCAGTGGTCTTGGTGTCATTTAACAAGGCTGGCCCCAGTGTAAAATTGGTTATGTAGAAATCAGTATGAATTTTCTTGTATTCATCTTTACTTATCCCCTCAGAGTCTTCTAAGCCAAATGCAGAAATCTAGATACCTAGAATGCTTACCCTGCTGTTCAAAATTCCCACTTTGAAAAGTTAGTCTTATACTACAGTCTCTAATTCAGTTTAACAAAAAAAAATTTTTTTTTTAATTGAGCTCTTGCCATGTGCAAAACACTGTAGCTACAAAGGCAAAAATGAAACAGTCCCTGCCTTCAGTGTGAATAGTTGTCTTCCGTTTTTGAAGAGGATGCTATTGACTGCTTATAATTTTTACGCACCAGATCACCTGAAAAGGTCAGTATAACCTACATAGGAAATTTGCCTTTGATCTCCTTCCTTGCTGTCCTTGCCATCTCCAGCCAAACTTCTATTAATATAAAGAAAGGCTTGACTTTTCTCATTTGGGCAGACATAGCGATGATTTTTTTTTTAAACAATCTGAGTTTAATTTATTGGTCAAGATTGACTTTGTTTAATCCTTGCATTTTGTTAGACTTCTTTTCCATTTCTTATTTCATGAAGTAGATTAAAATTGTACTTTGAATCAATTGGCTAATCATAGACAAGCAAGACAGCTTTGAAAGCAACAGCTTGAATTTATTTTATAATTAAAAAGAAAAGCAAGCTGTACATAATAGAGGTCTGCAGTTTCATGTACAATTCCTTTTTTTTGTTCCACTCAGTATATGTTAATGCCCATTTTATTTAGTATTTAAGTGCAGAATAAATTTTTTAATTGCCCTTTGTTAATTAATGGAATCAACTTTACCTATAGCAATGCTGGTATTAATGCTGTAGCTTAAATGTAGATTTAGGAATTCTAATAAAGTCTTCTAAAGCTTTCTAAACCTCAGATTCAATTATAGTGTAGGCCAAATCATATTTCTCCTATGCATAGTATTTTATAGAACTTTTTTTTTCCTCTGGCCCCAATGCATCCTTATCTGGTCCCAGTGTATCTTTAAATGGCATGTAAGCTCATTGAGGACAATAACAGTCAATGCCTGGCAAATAGTGGGCATTTAATAGATGCTTGTTGAATTGAATTCTGACATGGAAAACAACTAGTAATAGTTGTTATATTTTTCTCCATCGCCAGAGTTATAGCACAGTTCCGATTTCTTATTTTGGCCATTCATCCTTTTGGTTTTAGATTTTTTTACAGTCTGAGAAACAAAGTATTTATGTAATATGTTTGTGTAAATTATATAAATAGTACTATATATATCTATATTCTATTTATGTACCTTATATAAATTTTGTACATTTATCTAGGTGATATAAATAGTTAGAGGGCAAAGAATTAGATTTACTAGTTGGAAATGAATTCATACCCTCCAAAGAACCATTGCCTCAGAAATGTTCAAGATGAGGTGTTCTACATAGTAAGGCAGTGATGTGTGTGCAGGGACACTTTGATAAAGAAAGGCCGCTGATAAATAAAAGTGGAGGCTCTCCTGAGCATTCTTTTATTTTCAGTGTCGTCTTGTGGTCAAAATACATCCACAATTAATTTTCCTATGATTCATTCATATGAAGTCAACTGATTGCTTTTACTCAAATAAACCTAAGTAGAGATTTGCATAGGTTGGCTAGTTGAAAGTTTCTGGCAGTTTTATGACATGAGTCTAATACAATTATCTTTTTTAGCAAAATATATTTGAAAAGTAGAATATTTTAACTTATTGTGTTCCTCAACTTGTATATTCATGAAAACAAATGCTCTACTGTCTAGACTTTTATTATTCATTCTGGTAGTAGGAGTTAGAGACAGTTGTATAATTAAGTGTACATGCTGTTTCCTCAGAACTTTCCCTTCAAAATGGAATAAATGGTACTGATATTTGCTGCATTTCTTTCCTTTCCAAGGAAAATTTCATTCTTTTACTTTTTACTATTGAAGTTAGTAGAATATGTGTGTTAATGTAGCTATTTTCAGAAGGTTAATATATGTATATGTATATATATATGGAGAGAGAGCGAGAGCTTTGCAAACCTTTAAGCTCAATATGTTAGCCATTGTTACTGTTATTATGAAAGTGGAAATGATTACATATCCATCAGCTTCTGTTTTGTTGATTCTGTTTCTACAACATCTCTAGCATCTGTCCCTCTTTTATCTACTCACAGTCCACCACCCTAGTTTAGACTCTCATCACCTTTCATTTGAACTATTGCACTTGACTGATAATTGGTGTCTCTGCTGCAGGTCTCTCCCTTCTCCAATATGTCCATCACACTGTTGCAAAAGTGACTTTCCTAAAGCACAGGTCAGATCATGTCAGTCCCATAAGACCTCAGCAAACTGTAGTGGCTTCCTATTACTTTTAGAGTCAAATACAAACTCCTTGAAAGGCATTTAAAGGCCTTTATAGTAAGGCTCTAACCTACCCTTCTAGCCTTGTTATACACATTACTTCCCTTCATGTATGCTAAACTGGCTTTATTGCAGTTCCTCACCTATGATATTCCATATCACATCTAATTGCCTTTATAATGGCTTTGTCCCTTGTGACTAGAATGCACTCCTTCCTTGTCTTTGCTTCTTAGAGTCTCAACTTTCTTTCAGAGCTCAGCTCAAGCTCCACTTCTATATTAAGCCTTTCCTGGTCCTACCTCTTGCTAGTGCCTTCCCCCCCACCAACTTACCTCATGTTTATTTTGAATATCCTTATGTGTACACTTGCTCCCCTGATAGAATCTAAGCTCCTTGAGGGCAGATGTGGTTTTATGTTTGGCTTTGTGTTCCCAAAGTGTGGCACATAGTAGGCACTTAATAAGTATTTATTGCTTGATTGATGCTGAATACCTTTTTCAGTCAGTAACATAGATTGGGAAGCTACCATTGGAGAGCATTATTTACCCTTGTTTTTCCTTCTTTACCTCTTCTTTCCCCTGGCCCCAGCCCATCCCAGAACCCTATCCAGGATGGCTATGTTGCAGGAAGACTCACAGCGTCCTCTGGTGCCCTCTATCCTCTATAACCCAGACTGCCTAAATGTTCACAGGGATTAGATCAACAACTCCATTCCTTCTGATGAGATGAAAAGCCTTCCAACCCTGTCCTGCCACCACCTTCTAAGGTCTTTCATTCCATACCATCTGCTCTGCTACCATATACACTGCAATGTCACCTGTGTGCCCCTTCTTTTTACCTTCTCCTTCCCCCCTCATTTTTTTTTTCTGGGTGGGCCCAGTGGGCACTTTTATTGGCTCTGTACATGTGATCTACTACTCTAACGTGTGCACCCTTGATACTTCCAGGACTTTACAGCTACCCTACAGCTGTATTTTCTTTTACTTATGTCGCCTCCAGTTAGAGTATGAGCTTCCTAAGAGCAGGAATGGTCTCACTTTTCAGTTTGTATTTCTGACACTTTCAGAAATGTGCTTGGCACATGATAAACCTTTAATAAATGCTTTTTTCTTTCATTCATTCTGTCCTAGGAATGCTTCGCTTTCGAAGTCTCCCATTTTTCCATAGATACAGACTATTTGGTCAAACATTTGAAAGGATCATAATTTAATGTTAGGTGGAAAATAAGTGTTTATATGAGACTCAGTCTAGTATTAAAGTATAACTTGGACTATTAAGTAACACTTAAAAGTTTTTGCTCATTTACTTCACCTCTGAGTAGCTGTTTTGCTTTGAATCATGCTTCTTTACCTTCATGCCCTTTAAGTTAATCTTTTTAAAAATCTTAACTTTTCTGCTGTGAATTTATGGCATTAAGAGTGGCTTTTTTTAAGCATTGATCTGTCCATATCAGAAAAATAATTACATTGCATCTAAAGATTGTACCTATTCTAGTCCAGTAGGACATTAATAGCAGGGAAGAAAGTAGGAAGTGAAGAAGAATATTATCACAAAGCTCTTTTATTTAAACTATCTTGTTTGTTTGCTATCTTCTAATAGGGTAATACTTATTATACCAATGAGCTTTTTATTCTGCATGGCTTAAATGCAGTAATTGTCAAAAATAGAGTTATGTAAAAAATCTCTTTTTCCCCAAAACATTTTTATTAATAAATTTTGTTTCAGCATATCATACAAGTCCCCAGAATACTCCCAGTCAGATCTCTAACAGTGTACACTCTTTGAAAATGGCTAAGTACAAAACTGTATAATACAAAACAGTGATTTAGAGTGATAGTACATGCTTCCTTGCACTTTAGTAATTTTATACTTGTTTAAAGAAAGGGTAGGTATTTGCTTTATTAATTTCCATATTATGCATTGTTTTTGATCTAAGATTTATTGCCACCTAGAAGTTTGTTGCTTTTTTTTTAATATTGCAGATTTTTAAAATTTTGCACTTTGCAGTAGTCTGAAATCCCAGGATATGATAGTCCAGTTAGTTGGGGGGTAAGATATCAACACAAAAAGGTCTAATTCACAATTGTGCATGGTCAGTTCAGGAGGGAAGTAACAGAATAATATATGTAAGGTGAAAATGATGCCAATTTGTAGAGTGCCTTCGAAGTAAGTAGTAGTTATCCTCATTTTACAAATGAGGAAACTGAGGCTCAGAAAGGTAACGTGCCATTTGGGATTTAAATACAGGCATTCCTGACTCCAAGTCCACTATGTTCTATTGCTCAAAGCCATTGGAGTAAATGAAATTGCCAGGGGAGAAGAGATGTGGCCTAGGGCTGGTTCAGTTGGGGAACATGTACATTAAGGGTGAAGGAAGAGGAGCAATCAGTAAAAATGTAAAAATGCTGCTGATGTCAAGGAGGCTGAAAAAAAATGCTGCTGGATTTGACAATAGGTGCTCACTAGTGACAACAGAGACAGTAAAAAGTATAAGGCGGGGTTGAGAAGAATGAAATTGCTGTGAGAAAAAAGGAAGGGAGCAAGGGACTATTCAGTTGAAGTTTCAGAACGTTCCTTCTTCCATTCATCTGTACTGGGATGAAATTGAAATTCACTTTTCGTAGGATCATTTGTAAGATTGAAAGTTACTTTCTTTGTAGTCTTAAGATGATGTTTCTTATTTTCTCCTACAGTAAGAGGACCTGGGTCATCCAGTGGCAGAAGGGTAGTCTTTACGGTTTGGAACTTCTTTCCCATTTCTTCATTCTTGTCCTTCATCTGTCTCAGTTCAAGTTCACATTCTTTACATACAGCAACACTTCTCTTCACAAACTCAGATGATTCCTTTACAACAAACATTATTTTATTAAAATACAGGTTACTCATGTGAAATATTCTATCATTCTTCTCCTGTATTATGTTAAAGCTTTCCACTTTAACTTGTGCCCACATTACCAGAGAGAAGAGAATGTTTTCTTAGCATTTAACAGTTGGAATTCAGCTACCACGTCGTTGATGTAATTTTGAGTCTCTAAAACATCCTTGAGAATTTGCAAAATATGTAGATCCATCTTTTGGCTGAATTTTTTGTAGCCACTTAATATTATCTCAGATCCTATCTCAGAATGTTGTTGAAGATACTGTATTTTAATAAATAAATCATTCTGCCTTTCTTCCTCCTCAATTAAGTTCATTTTAGATTTGTTGATGGTATTATGATGGTCTGTTCTTATTTCTATAACACACTTTAACACATCCACCAAGACTTTCAGGAAGCAGATGATATTTACGTGGAGATTATTATTATGACTCCAGGCCTCAGCTCGACATTTTCCAAAGTATTCAGGAAAAAGGTATACGTGAGCGTTGACCTGAAGGTAATCGTGAATATATGTCGTTTGCAAGTAAAAACAAAGTCTGCTTAGAAACCCACAGCGATAATCCAACACAGTGTATTTCTTCAGAAGTTCGTTTATCTTCAAGTACTTTTCTTTAAGACTTTCAATAGGATATTGTTTGTTGTCCTCTCTTGGGTTTTAAAAGTTTTCTTGATTTACATAACTGTAGTAATTGTGTATATTGTTCTTTTGCTTCTGCTTTGTTCACTCTGCATCCTTTTATAAGTGTGTTCATATTCTTTCATATTCTCCATATTCATTGTTCCTTATGGCTCATTAATATTCCATAATGTTTGTAAACCACAGTTTGTTCAGCTATTTGTGCATTTGTTACTGGAATAAGTTGTCAGATTTTTGCTTTTGCTGCTATTGGTATTTTCTTGTAGATTGTTTTTTTATTTTTTATTATTATATTATTATTATGCCATAGGGTATAAACCTAATAGTGGAATAATTGGGTTAAAAGGTATGAGCAGTTTTGTAAATTTTCTTGCATAATACCCATGTAACAAAATGGTTGGATCAATTCACAGTTCCATCAGCAGTGTATTAGTTTGTCTTTTCTTGTTAGATACAGAATTTTGCATGGGGATGGTGATGAACAAGGCTTAAAATTTTATAATAATTTATTCAATATTGACATTGACTTTTCTTAATAAATTGTATTTTAAAGCAAGAATTCCTGCTATCATTTGTGATCTGGAAGCCTTTCAGTATTAGTATAGTAGTAGTTGTAGTAGTATCAGCAGCAATAACAACACATATTAAGCCCTCATTGCCCTGGATGAACATAATGCATATAGGTGGATAAATGACTCAGGAACCATTTATTCTAAAAATAGAATAGACTAGTAATATCTGAATGCACATACAACAATGGAGCTTTTGTGCTGATAAAAGAAAGACAAGATGGTGCAGTGCAAAGAACCCTGAATTAATAGTAGGAAACCCTAACTTTTTGTTCTAACTGCCTCTTGGGTACCAGTTATGAGTCTCAAATGAGAAAATTCTTTAAAAATGGTAATGTACCATACAAGGTATTCCCCTTGGATATACTTAGAAGAATGAGGGAACAAATAGTTGAGAGGTGCTGGTCATTTTTAAAGTTCTCTGAGGTTCATGCCAGAATTTCTAGTACCTGTGCTATTTTAGGTCTAGAGCAGCTAGGGCAGGGGTTCTATGAACTTGGATGAGCAAAAAAAATTACATCTTTATTTTCACTAACCTCTACCTGAGATTTAGCATTTCCTTCAGTTATTTAAAAATATAGATTGTAAGAAAACTTTGCCAGGCTGCTAAAGAGAGCCAGGACACAGAAAAGTTTAAAAAAAACCCTGGTCTGGGGAGAAATGCAGGAATTCTGGTCTGCTTATTCATATCTTTGCATTTGGTCTAGTTTGTATTCATACATACATATATATGTATACATATATATATATACACACACATACATACATATATACAATATTTTAAGTGAACTTGAGTTCTCATTATGCACACACATCCCAAATATATCTGCTTCTCCATCGTCTGACTCATTTCCTCTATCACTGTTGTTCCCGTGCTGTACATATAAGGGCCTTTAATACCATTTGGTGCCAGTCTCTGTTGCTTCTTTTGTTTATAAAAAGGCCTAGTGATTTCTTAAGCTTTGCTGAAAACCTGCACAGTGTTTGAAGTTTCTCTTTTTCTTTTCTTAGGTTCCTTGTTTTCTCTTTCTGCATAATATCTGCATCAGAAATGGATACTGAAGGCTTTGGTGAGCTTCTTCAGCAGGCTGAACAGCTTGCTGCAGAGACTGAGGGCATCTCTGAGCTTCCTCATGTAGAACGTAACTTACAAGAAATCCAGCAGGCGGGTGAGCGGCTTCGCTCTCGCACTCTGACACGTACGTCTCAGGAGACAGCTGATGTCAAGGCGTAAGTACTTTATTGTGAAAATGTTGGGCTATGTGAGTTGGGAAATAGAATATATTTTTTTCTCTTACTATTTTAATATATTCTGTAAATCAAGGGGAAAAACATAAATAATCATTCTAAGAACTCAAGATAATGAAATATGTAAAAAGTCTTGAAATGTTGCCTACTTTACCTGTCCAAGATACAAGGAGATGTTGCCTACAGAGATATTCAAGGGATAGTGTAAGTAAGAGGAAAGCCATTTGGTGCTATAGTATTATAGCAGTTGATGCCATAAAATGAGATAATATTTGTAAAGTGCTTTGTAAACCTTGAAATGTTATATAAATACTAGCTATTACTATGATTACTATTAACCTTGTATTATGTCTTTAACTGCTGGCTCAAAAATGCGTGCTGCTGCAGGTTAACAAATGTGAGCCATTTAAATAAGCCATGTATTCAAAGCCCAGGGAGTACTCTACGAAGGACAGTGTTTTGGAGATTGCCAGGAAGAGCTTATGCTCAGTCAGTAGTAAGATAAATTAGTAAATCATGATGTGATCCTGATCTGCTTAGAGTTAGTGACTCCAGAGGCCAAGACGGAAGGAAAGGAAAATCATTGGAAGTATAGCTTCTCCTTAGGGATGACAGAGCAGTAAAGCCAGAGAGCCCCCAGAGGAAGAAGCTGATGGAAATTGCTGATTGGCAGCTGTTTACTTTGATGATAATGTTTTACAGATCATGAATGTGTCTAATTCAGCATTCAGTGTAAGGGAAGTAGGAAATGGTTATTGTATCTTTCCTCGATCTTCTAACCTGAGAAAAACATTTGTGTTTGTGTTTGATTTAGGGGACCAGCATATGTGGTATGTGTTCAACAAATATATACCCAGTGTTAATTGTCTGAACCAAATTGTACCCGCCCTAGGTAGTAGTACTTTCGAGACTTGGTGAATGTTTTGACTCCAGAATAGAATTAGTAGGTACAGAATAGAGGTTTTTAACCTAGTTGTCTCCTTTTTCTCAAATGTTTTAAATCTCATGTTGGCTCTATCTTCTTGTGCTTCTGGGCACATACTTTTTGTCCATTTTAAAGAGAGGCTAATGGAGCTCTGGAGAGGACCTTACCAGGGTACTCAGAAGCCCCCTGCAAAGAGAAGTATCAGCCTCACACATTTACTTCAAGCTTATCTTTACTGGAGGGTACTCAGCTCATGTTTGCAGGATTATTAGTTCTGGTCTGCTACAAAATTGTTATACGGTTCCTGAGCACACAGGCTAATATGCCTTCAGTTATAATTTCATTTTATAAATTCTAGAACTTAAGACCTAAAAATATTGGTTTATTAGTAACTCATGTTCTTTCCCTTATCTTGTTAATTCTGTTCTTTCTCTAAATTACTTTAGGGAAGAGTGAGTAATGCATTGAAGGAATGGGAGTAGAGTAGGGTAGGTACAAATATTAAAAATAACATGAATTGACAGCAGTCTTTGTACATTCTTTTTCTGATAGGTAGAGAAATACACCATAATTTGAATAGAATGTTTTGATACAGGATGAGGCAAGAAAATTACAAGTTGAATGGGAAATTTCTTTTCTTCTTCAGATTGATAAGGAAAATCCAAGCTTTAAGAATTAAGTTTAGAGATAGGATTTAAGCTTGACATTTTCTTGATTAGTTGTAGTAGGAATGATGTTGTAGGGCTTAACTTTAAGATACAGACTAATATATATTTAACTGCTGTTATCCAAAACAACCTTAAAATTTAAGCAAAAATAAAACCCCTAGCTGCCAAATTATATTTGGCATATTCCTGAATTAACAACATAATGTAGTATTTTAATAGTTGGAAAGTTTGGATAAGTCTTCGCTATTACTGAAGTGGATTAATAGAATAGCAAATGAATTAAGCAAAAGAAATCTTTTCACTTCTTAACTAAATATGTTCTTTTAGAAAAAATGACGTTAATATGATTAGCATATACTTATTCCCATCTTTGCTTCAGGTGCTAGAGTCAAAAGTTGATATGTTAGACTACATTGTGTGCTAGGCTTTGGGAGGGGGGTCCAAAAAAAGTAAAAAGGAAGTATGACTGAGTGAAAGAATACCAGATTAGATGTTGAGTGACCTGGATTCTGGTCTGCTCATCCTCAATCCTGGATTAAGCACACTGTCTACCTTCTCTGAGCCACTTAATATTCCTGAAAGAAGTTAAAAACTTATATTCATATATGCGGTTAATTCATGTTATCTAATCTCAACTGGACCCTTATCACTGTTTGGTAGTTTAAAAAATTCATTGTTGATTGACTCATTATATTTCTCACATCTGTTATTACACACTTCTTCTCTATGCTCAAGCCATCATCCATTCTCACACTTTCCCCTCTCAGCAGATGACCCCACCTTCTAGTTTACTGAGAATGATTGAGGCTATCTGTTGTCAATTCCCTCATCTTCCCTCCCTCAGTCATCAAAATGCCTCTATCTTCATCCATCCTTTCCTTCTGTCTCTAGTCTCCAAGGATAAACTCGGTCTCTTTGCCAAGCCTTACTCTCCTACTTGTGGTCTTGATCCCATCTCTCATTCCTTCTAGAAGTTGCTGAATTGATCATTCATTCCTGTTTTCTCTCAATTTCTCCCTATCTGCTTGTTCTTTCTTTGTTTTCTAGAACTATACTTGTGTTTCTCCTATTTTAAAACCTTCCCTATACCCATGATGCCTTTAACCTCTTGTCCTATGGCTACTTTCCCATTCGCTGCTAAATCCCTAGAAAGAGTAGTTTACACAGAGGCTTCCTCCCCTTCTTCTTGTTCCTGCCTCCATCCCTTGCAGTATGACTTCTGACTATCATTTCATTAATAATAATAATGACAATAAGAATAATAGCTAGCGTTCACATAGCATCTACTTTGTATCAAGCACTGTGCTAAGCACTGCACAAATATTATCTCATTTGATCCTCACAACAACCCTGGGAAGTAGATTCTATTATCCACATTTTATGGGTGAGGAAACTGAGGCAAACAGTTAACTGACTTGCCCAGGATTACATAGCTAGTAAGTACTTGAAGTTGGATTTGAAGTCAGGCCTTTGTGACTCCACACCTGGCACTCTACTGGGCCACAGCTGCCTCTACTGAAACTGCTTTCTAAGTTGAAATTGAATTAAAACTGCTTTCTAAGTTGATTGATTTTTTCTCAGACTTCATCTTCCTTGACCTTTCTGTAATATTTTATGCAAGCAAGCAGGCAGGCAGCAAACATTTAAGTACTTAATGTGTGCCAGGTACTCTGCTAAGTTCTGGGGATGCATAAAAAAGCAAACTAAAAACCAGGCCATCCTCAAGGAGTTGACAGTCTAACTTGGGAAGACATGGAAGCTAAAAGGTCAGGGTTGGGGTGGGGTGTGGAATAAGAGGTACCTGCAAATGTATTCCATCACATTTGTACGCCATAACACGTTCAGTCATTCCCTAATTGATGACACCTTCTCGCCCTCCCATTCTTTGCCACCTCAAGAAGAATTGTAAATACAAATACATCCTTAGAGTTTGTTTTGTTTAGTATTAATCCCTCCTTTAATCTGCTTTGTCTAATTCTCCTTTCCCTTCCTATTGCCCTATTGAGTGAAATGTATTTCTGTACCCGATCCTGTGGGTATTTTTGTATTTGAACTCAAGTCCTAGTTCAATTGAGAGCAGTGTTCCGGTGTCAGCTACTCCACCCCACCCCTTCTTCATTCATATAGCTGTCTACTTGTGCACCTTATGAGATAATTTTCCCTAACCATCCTTTTCTTCCACCCTGTGTATTCTTCTTCCCATCTCTTTCCTTTCTTCTGTTAAGATCATCAAGAACTAACAGAACCACTCCCAGACTTTCTGTATAATTAGAATCCCTCAGAGGAGTCACATGTATCATCTCCTCTTATTGGAATGTAAGCAGTTTATCCTTGTTTAGTCCCTTATTCATATTCACCTTTTTATATTTCTTTTAACTTCTGTATTCAAACATCAGAATTTCTATGCAACTCTGGTGTTTTTCTCAATTGTGCTTGGGAATTCTCTATTTCATTAAAGGTTTATTTTTCAGGGCAGCTAGGTGGTGCAGTAGATTGAGCTCTGGTCTTGGAGTCAGGAGGACCTGAGTTCAAATCCAGCCTCAGATACTTATTAGCTGTGTGATCCTGGGCAAGTCACTTAATCCTGATTGACTCTCCAAAAAGCAAAAAAAAAAAAAAAAAAGATTTATTTTTCATTTTGTAGTATTGTAATCAGTTTTGTTGACAAATTATTCTTGGTTGCAAACCTATATCCTTTACCTTCTGGAATATCATATTCCAAGTTCTCTATTCCTTTATTATAGTGTGTGTGATTCTGACTGGTTCCTTGGTACTTGAATTCTTTCTTTCTGATTGCTTATAGTATTTTTTCTTTGCCCTAGAAGCTCTGAGTTTTGGCTATAATGTTCTCAGGAGCCTTCATTTTGGGGTAGAGCAGTAGGTTCTTTCTGTTTCTACTTTACCTTCTGGTCTTAAGAGATCTGGGTAGTTTTCTTCTAAAATTTCTTGAAATATGATATCCAGGCTTGTTTTTTGGGAGGGTCATAGCATTCAAGTAATCCAGTGATTCTTAAATTTTTTCTCCTTGATCTGTTTTCCAGGTCATTTGTTTTTACTGTGAGGTAGCTTCCATTTTCTTCTATTTTTTTCCCCATCTTTTGACTTTGTTTTAATATTTCTTGTTGTCTCATAGAGTCATTGGCTTTTCCTTGGTCCTTTATAATTTTCAGGGAGTTTCTTGCACGGGCAAGATTTTGTATTTCTTCAGTCAAGCTATTAATTGTCTTTCTAATTCTTTTTTTTTCATAGCTGTCATTTCTTTTCCAATTTTTTTCCTCTATTGCTTTCATTTCATTCATTAAAAAAAATTTTTTTTTTTTTACTCCTTTGAAAAAAGAATCCTCTTGCTTTATCTCTTCCAGGAATTCTAGTTGAGTTTGTGCCCAAGTGCAAGTTTTCTTGGAGGCTTGCTTATAGATGCTTTGGAGTCACTCTCTTCTAGGTTTGTGGCTTGAGCATCTCTAGCACCATAATAGCTTTTTGTGGTGGTATTCTTTTTTTGTTTGCCCATTCTTCCAGACTGTTTCCTGACTTTGGACTTTATGTTTGATCATAGTTCTGCTTACTTTTGGAGGGAAGGTCTGAGCTGCTCCTTTTGCTGCTTTCTTGGGAATATTGAGTATTACATTATTCCAGGATATCAGGAACAGCTCAGGAAGGGGACCTTCAAGCCTGCAGTACTCCAAGAGTGGTCTGATCTAGGGCAAATTGTAATTGCAGCCCCTCTGGTCTGACCTCTGCAAGTTTTTGACCTCAGCT
>NW_020954571.1:15866228-15958078 GCF_900497805.2 Vombatus ursinus | reverse complement strand
GTGGGTTGGGGCCTCTTATGTTGGCAATTGGAGGCTGTAGGGTTCTGGCAGCTTACCTGGTGTTGGACTGGAATGGGCAAGGCTGGGACTTTCAGGCAAATCTAGGTTGCCTGCTTTTCCTTTCCTTTAGCTTTGTTCTGCTACTTTTAGATGGGTGCTGTCAGGTGTTTATCTGCCTGAGGCCCCTTGCAGTGCTGCCTCCCTTAGTTCTGTTGAGGCACTGGGAGACTCCTTTGCTGTAGAATGCCGAGGCACCTGGTGGTTTTCTGAGCTGGTTTCCACCAGTTCCCCCGCCCTCACTGAGACACTCGGAGGACCAGCTGTTGGTGTTTGCCTGCTCGACCACCTGGGCTTCGGGATCTCCTCCTGGTTGGCAAGTTATGGTATATGAATGTGATAGCATAGTACTGTGCTTTATTCCATGGTCTTTAAAGAGATTATGCTGTACTGCTGGGGAGCAGAGGGCACTGGCCCAAGCTTCTTGTGTTGGGAGCCTAGGTCTTGGTCACTGGCTTTGTGGGTTGGGGCCTCTTATGTTGGCAATTGGAGGCTGTAGGGTTCTGACAGCTTACCTGGTGTTGGGCTGGAATCAACAAGGCTGGAATTTTTGGGCACCTCTACGTTGCTTTCTTCAGCTCCTTTCAGACGAATGCTGCAGGATGCTTATCCTCCTGGGGCCCTTTGTAGGGCTGCTTCCCTTATTTTTGCTGAGGCACTGGGAGACCCGTTTGCTGTAGAATGCCAAGGCACCAGAATCTCCTGGTGTGCTAAAGTGGATCTTTCCACTAGCTGGCTGGGCGACTCCCGGTTCCAGTTCCGTAATGCTCTCCTTCCCCCAGGGTAAGAGGGGCTTTCCCGTTAATCCCTCTAGCTACCTGGGCTACTGCACTGCTGTACCCCGTCTTTCTTCTGGTTCAGCTGTTCCAGGGTTTTTTCTGGGGTGATATTTTCTGGGTTTTCAGAGGTTGATAGAGGAGGGTGAGCGCAACTACCTTTTTACTCTGCCATCTTGGCTCCCAGAAGCGGAATTCCTCATCTTTTCTTCAGGAACAAGATTGGTCATTATAATTACTCGGCATTTTATTTTGTATTTTTATTCTTTCTATTTACATTGTTATAGCCATTGTATATATTATTTTTTGGTTCTACTTACTTCACTCTGCATCAGTTCATATATATCTTCCTATAATTCTTTGAATTCTTCATATTAATCATTCTTAAAGTGCAGTAGTATTCCATTATATTCATGCAACATACTTCGTTTAGCCATTCCATAATAGATTGGCATATACTTTGTTTCTAGTTCTCTGCTGCCACTCACTCAAAAAGTGCTGCTGTGAATATTTTGGTGTGTATAGAACCTTTCTTTCTGTCTTTCATCTCCTTGGAGCATATCCCTAGCAGTGGGATTATTGGGTAAATGGGTATAGACATTTTAGTCATTTTCTCTGCACAATTACAAATTGTTTCTAGAGTGGTTGGACCAGGAGCAGTGAATGGAAGTTCCAAACAGGAAAGTTCCTGATGTCAGCAAAAATTCCCTTAAACACTAGAACGTTCCAAATGTAGGATGGGCTGCCCTCAGAGGTGATAAGTTCCTCCCACCTTGGAAGACTTCAAGCAAAGGCTGGATAACCTTTTATCAGATAAATGTAATAATGGGAATTCCTTTCTTTGTATGGATTAGACTAGCTGGTCACTGAGGTCCCCTCCAACTCTTAACTCTTGTGATTCTGTGAAGTAGATGCAAAATGTTCATGAAGTAAATGCAAGGTAATCTTCTTCTTTTTTTTTTTCCAGGAAAGGGAGGCACTAGTAGCTGGGTGTAGGGAGTGGGGAGGGAGCAAGGCATGGGGATCATGGAATGCTTTGTGTGTAGGTGACACACCTGAGTTTTGAAGGACACTGGGGATTCCAAGAGGTGGAGGTGAGAAAGGAGTTCATTCTAGACATGAGGAGACATCGACAAGAGAGAAAGCATGGTGAGAGAAGAAAAGAGGGCCCAAAATGGAGCCTTGGCGAGCATACACAGATGATCCAGCAAGGGAGACCGAGGAAGCATTAGTCGTACGGGTAGAAAGAAAACTACAAGATAGCCTTGTCATAAAAGCTGAGGGAAGAAAATATTCAAGAGGAAGGAATGGATGCTTAATAGTGTTAAAAGATGCAGAGAGGTCAAGAAGGATGAGGACTGAGAAAAGCCCATCAAATTTAGTAATTCGAAGATTCTTTGTAACTTTGCCGAAAGCCGATTCATTCAAATGGTGGAGTTGGAAGCAGACTGTAAAATTTAGAGAAGTAAATAGGTTGGGAGGGAATGAAGGCAATGGGGATATATGCTGTTTGTTTTTTTTTCCTATGAGTTTGTCTGTGAAAGGAGGAGAGACGGAGGAGGACAGTTTGAGTGGATAGCAGGGTCAAGTGATGGTTTTTTAAGGATGGAGGAAACCTAGGTATATTTGTAGAGAGCAGGAAGGAGCCAATATCCAAGCAGACACTGAAGATGAAAGAAAAAGGACAGGATTAAAGGAGAAAGCTCCCAGAGAAGATGGGAAGGACTGAGATCAAAGAAACAAGTGGATGAGGTGACCTTGGAGAAAAGAATGGGGAGTAACATAGAAAGGTTTTGAGGTACAGACTAGGGCAGGGAAAGGATCTTCACAATGAATGGCCTCTAATTTCTCAATAAAGCAAAAAGTCATAGGATTATAGATACCAAGCTGGAGGGAATCTTGGAGGTCATCTATATTCCATCCCTTCATTTAACAGATGAAGAAACTGAGGGCCAGAGATAGTAAGTTATCTAAGTCCACACACGTAGTAACAGAGTTGGGATTCTAACTCAGGATTGACTCCAAGTTGACTGTTCTTTTATCACACCAAACTGACTCCCAAAGTGAGGACCTCTGCTGAGAAGGAGGGAGAGAGTGGGGTAGAGGAGGCTTGGGGAGCAAAGGGATGGCCTGGAACATCTGACTGTGGGGAGTGTGACAGAGAACCAATCACAAATTACATATTAGAAGGAGAATTAGAAGCAATTGGTCATTATAATTACTCGGCATTTTATTTTGTATTTTTATTCTTTCTATTTACATTGTTATAGCCATTGTATATATTATTTTTTGGTTCTACTTACTTCACTCTGCATCAGTTCATATATATCTTCCTATAATTCTTTGAATTCTTCATATTAATCATTCTTAAAGTGCAGTAGTATTCCATTATATTCATGCAACATACTTCGTTTAGCCATTCCATAATAGATTGGCATATACTTTGTTTCTAGTTCTCTGCTGCCACTCACTCAAAAAGTGCTGCAAATTTTTGGGCATGGCCAATGAAGGACATCATTTTGCTTGACTATACATTTTTGTAACAGGGATTTTATTTTTATTGCTTTCTCAATGTTATGGATGAGGGGAGATGGGGGAAAGAAGGAAGATTTTCATCTGAAAAATTTTTAATTAAAAAAGAGAATTAATTAAGGAAGGATATAATGCTTTTCATGTAGCAGTGAGCACCCAGTTGATATTTTTTTTAATGGAGTGAGAAAGTCTGAACCTGTAATTTCATCAGAGTACAAAGATCTCTGCTAAGTAAACTCTTTACCAAGGCAGATTATCAACTGTTTTGCAACTTAGTCTTAGAAAATTGTTTGGGGACAGTTAGAGGTAATGACTTGCTCAGTAGCCCTAGGCAAGATGTGTCTGAGGCAGGACTTGAATTTAGGTCCTGACCACCTACAATATCATACTGCCTCTGGGTTTATAGAACCTGGAGGGTTTCTTCTAATTTTGCTTTTTAAAAAATCTCATTTTATCATTTATTCTTCCAACTTTGCTTTTTACAAGGTGCCTGAGCCATCCTGCTCCACACTGCCCTACTTTGACCATCCACGATCTTTTCTATGTTGGAAATTCTCAAGTTTGCCTTCTTGGATTTTTTTTAAGTGATCTTATTTCCAATCTTATAAATGTCAGATTTTCCTTCATAGCTCTCATTAAAATTCTAAACCACTTTGAAAGTTCTAGCGATCTGTTCTCTCTTCTAGGGATTTACTGGCATGGTTGCAGTCTTGTATTTACTAGAGATTTCTTCCTTTTCTTTTACTCCCTGGTACTTGTTCATTAAGTAGGATCTCTTTTTTGATTACTCATTTCTCCTTTTCTTCCCTGTTAATTTTCCTGTGAGGATTTTATTTCTTCCTTCCTTTATGTTTGTCATTGTTTTGAAGTGCAGGAGACTTGGGCTTAATCATGACCACTCAACTATCACTTAATTGGAAGTCTCCTTTCTTTACATTCTTCCTTGTAGTCTTATGGGTTCCATGATCATTTCTATAGAGGTGATTCCACAATCTAGCTATACAACTGTAATCTCTCCCCAGAGCTCCAGTCCCTCATTGCCAATGACATCCCAAACTCAACAGGTTCAAAAGACAACTCATTTTCATCTCCCCTGTCTTCCCCTGCCTTCTCCAAATTTTCCTATTTCTGTTGAGACACCACTCTCTTACCAGTCATCTTGGCACATATTTTAAGAGTTGTTCACTCTTCCATCTCTCTCTCCATCTCTATCATTTGCTAGGTCTTTTCAAGTCTGCCTCCACAACACTTCCTCCTTCTCTCCCCTCACAGTACCACTATTCTAGTTCGGGGAGCATCACCTCTCACCTCAAATAGGACTATTTGCAGGGGTCTTAATAACTGACCTCCTAGCTTCTGGTCCCTCTTCTTTGGGATCTATCCCTAACTACTGCCAAAATTATCTTCCGAAAGAACAGTTCTGACGACGGTTCTTTTGCTCAAACATTTTCAGTGGCTCCCTATTGTTTCCGATGTTTAAACACAAAGTTCCTCATTAGGCAGGACCCCGTTTAAGGCCTACTACTCCCCCCTCCATACACTGAGCTGTAGCCAGCTGGCCTCCCAACGCTGCCCAGGCTTGGGAGTTTCTTTGTGCACCACTAGCATCCTGCAAATCTAAGTGATCATTGATCCTCATAGATTAGAGGTAAACGTTCAACGAGTTAAGTCCATGCTCACCTACTAGGGAGCATCAGAGATGGGATTTGAACACGCAGGTTTTCCAGATCCAAAGTCAGAGTTCTTTCCACTGCGCCACGCTCCAATTTTACAATGAGTACCGTCTTCCTTCAAGGGTAAGCTCAGTGACCCCCTCCTCTGTTAAATCTGCTTTTATCTCTCTCCTCCCCCAGACAAACTTCGTGGTCTTTATATTTATCTGTGTATCTCTAGCATCCACAGTTAACCCCATTTACGTCTCACCTCCTTCACAAACTCCGTAAAGGCAGGCACTTGCTTTTTTTCTTTCCATGCCTTATAGATAGTGCTTAATTACTATTTGTGGACCTGGAAGGGATCATAGAAATAACTCGTCCAACCCCTTCATTTATCCAAGAACTGCAAAGTGTGCTGGGGCTTTGGAGGCGGAAAAAAATCGCTTCTGCTTGGGGCGCAAGTGTGTCTAGCTTTGCATCCTTGCAACGTCTACTATGGAATGTGGCACAGAGTAAGGGTTCAATTCTTTTCCGTTTTTGCATCTTCTCCGTAGTCTAGCACAGGGTTCTGCACATAGCAGGCACTTAATAAGTATTTATTGAATTAAATGCAATCCATGCTTTCTGAAGGGCTGGGACTTCTGCAGAGTGAAATTATACCGGGGTGCATCGTGAGGCTGGCATGAAGAGGTCTCTTTCCATGCACCGTCGTGTTTATTGGACAGAGGGAGTTTTCGTGCACCTCCCGCTGGGTTCCCGGGGGAGGGCCAAACGGGCTGGCGTCGAGAGGAGCCGCCGAAGAAGGGAGGGGCAGGGAGGCGGCTTGCAACATCAGGACACTTGTGTGTACCAGGGGATTCCAGCAGGGGCCACTAACGCTTAATGCAGCGCATCCCACTACGCTCTCTACAACAGAGAAGGCAGTAGAGGCGCTTCGCAGGAAGTCAGGATGGCCGAGCGGTCTAAGGCGCTGCGTTCAGGTCGCAGTCTCCCCTGGAGGCGTGGGTTCGAATCCCACTTCTGACAAGTCCGCGTTTTTGTTTCAGACTTTATTTTAAAACTTTTGAGGGACTGGCCTCTGCAGAGGCGTGCTCCAGTTCAATCCGCGCTTTCTCGAGACGTGGGTTAGGTACTTGCAGTTCTCGTAGCGCAAAGCGGGAGTGTGGTAACTGCACGTAACAGTGGTGAAAGTCTGACGTCCGACCACTCGCAACCCAGACAAAAAGCAAAACTCACTGTGCTGTCAGAAGTGGGATTCGAACCCACGCCTCCAGGGGAGACTGCGACCTGAACGCAGCGCCTTAGACCGCTCGGCCATCCTGACTGCCGTGCAGGTTCGGTTTGCCAAAAGCATTGGGAAGCTGTGGCCGAAGCCTGTGCGGACAGTGTAATTGACACACTCTGCGGATGCCTGCCGTGCAAACTGAGCAAAGACCAGGAAGGGGACCAGGGAGCCGCAGTAGGGCCTCGGCCTCTCGGGGCCCGGGGCGTTACACCCAGCGCCGAGAACTCACAGTGAGGGCGTGAAAAGAGTAGAAAAGGGATGATGCGTTTCCTGGAGACACTTTTACGCGAGTCATTGCAACATATGCAGTTATACTGTGTCAGTTAGGTTCACCTCCTGGATCCTGCAGAGGAGGGAGAGAAAATTTCTGCGTTTATAAAAATCACATATTGTCTGAATTGTCGGTGTTCTTAGATGTCATTAGTCCAGCACCCCTCCTCCCCTTTTTTAATACTGGGGGAACTTGAGGACTAGAGAGTGGACGTGATTTGCCCAGGGTCACACAGTTAATTGGTAGCAGAGGAAATCAGGAGTGGGAAGATTTAAATACCATTTTAATGAATAAGTAGGAAATATAACTCACAGATATAGGCAGTGCTCTGAATTTCTTTTGACTTTTACTTTGTTATGACACAACCTTTGAACAAGTGGCTGAGGGGGGCGGGGAGCGGAAATGCAACCAAGACACACTTAAAGTATAATCTGCATTATTAAAACTTCCTTCATCACTTTAAATTTAGTAAAAGCAACAAAACAATAATTCAAGTCCTAATTTGCAGTGTTTGCCGATTTCCCATGTGTAAATGCTTGAGAAAATTTACCAGTTTAACTTTCGGCTCAAGAGCTCCAGCTTACCCCTGAATCATCCGTCTCCCCCTCCGCCTCCGCCTCCCCCTCCCCCGGCAGACTGGTGGGGTCTATGGACCACTTCTCAGAATCGTGTTTTTAAGTTAATAAATAAAATACATAAGATTACAAAGGAAACCGATTCTATTGAAATAAAAGTATATTTTTCCACCATCTAAGTTCATGATCCTCTGAAGTCTATCCCCAGACCACTTGGAGTCTGTGGAGCCAAGGTTAAAAACAGCTAGTTTATATCAGAGCTAGGCGCTGAACCCAGATCCGAATGACTCTTGAGGCCAGCCTTCTATCCACTAGGCAAGGCTGTTTCCATTCTGACTCTATACCATCTCCTAATTATTTCATATGTAGGCAGCACTTATCCTTTCCCCAGTAAAACTTTGGTTCCCCAAAGGCAGAACACGCACACACACTCCATCTGTCTCCCTGTGGTACTGGAGACAACGGACTTGCTTATCAACACGGAGAGGAAGCAGGTTGTAGAGGAAGCGGCATTGATCGCGAAGTCTCTTTTACTGAGGTGAGTGACATCAGCCTCAATCAGGGAGCTAATTCATCCACGAGTTGACAGTAAGTGATTGTGGTGAATTGTCTTTACGGGACTCCACACCTCCTTCCCCCTACCCGATGTCTGGGATTAACTGGTGTAAACAGGCAGATTGTCCAGCCTCTCCACAACAAGGTATAGAAGAGCTTTCATTTGTTCTGCTAACTCGTATGTCCTATTAACATTAAGTTTTTTCAGTAGAGCTCTCGCCTTGTTGAAAGTCTTGAAAATGAACATGAGCATCGCACTGTCAATGATTTCTTTTGTCATTCTTTTGTGCTGATGGAGCTAGGTGGAGAGCGTTTCTCAGCTGAAAGATACACTGGTTGTGGGTATCCACAAACTGTTCGTTCTCGGAGACTCCAAAACACAAGTTGGTAGGCAGTCTTGGTACATACTTGTCAGCTTGAATTCAAGAGAAAACAGCCAATGTAGTAAAATTGAGGTCTTTAATCAGGGCAAGGGAGCCGCTGAGAAGTACCACACAGCAAGTGATGGAGTACCCGGGGAGGGAGCTGGGAACAGGGTTTATATAGGGTGCCAAGGCTGAGGGACTGGCCAAGCTGCAGGTGGGAGAAGTTAGGCAGAGGGAAAGGGGCTGCAGGTGCTATGGGATTGGGACATTCTATGGTTTCACAAGGTAAGTTGTTTTGCATAGCAACTGAAAGTTCATAGAGAAAGCTGGGGAATCCGGGAGGGGAGAGTTTAGGACCTTTTACAAAATAGTCAGAGGCTAGGAGTGATAACTCTGGTCGGCCTCAGGCAATTCTGGGTCTAGGAATACCGACAAGGTAAGATTCAGTCAACTGAGTTTGACATACCCAAGCATCAACAGGTAGGGTAGAAAACAAGTGAGTCATTCCTGGCAGAGCTGTACAATATGTAGAAATAAAGCCACATGCTGATTCCACTCGATTTTTGTTCTGGTCGAAGTATCTCCGGTTTGATCTATGTGCAATTCAAACATTCAGGTTGTGGGTCCCCTTAAGGATGTTAAAGTATTGCTTCTTTCCAATGCTGACTAAAACTAACATCTTCTTAAGCAGAATACTTTCAAAGTTTTTGCCTTGATCCAAATGGATATTGATAGGAGGTCGATATACTGAGAAGTATCTCCCATAATACTTTATAGTGGAAGCATTCTGTTTGGGTGTGCTCATACATATCTCGTGAATTGGCTAGTCACTACCAGTATATGACTTGTGTTCTTGCTTTTTCCTTCCAGAGTTAAGAAGCCAATACAGACAAACACCAAAAGTTTGTTAATAATTAGGATTTCCAAGTAGGTCATGTGCTTACATACAGTGAATAGAAGTTTCACTTCTTGATGACATCTAAAGCCGTCTTGGAACAGTTAAATCTGTTTTCTACTACCTCTAGGGCACTTGCTTGGTCAATGTGTCCAAAGACAAGGTATAACACTTCATGGCCATAAAGTAGTGCTCATTGTAATACCAATAGTACCAATTGCTTCCAGATACCACATATGGAATCAGTGACAGTCTGGTATAGTAATTTGTCGTATGGCTCTAACTTCTGCCATTGTCTCAGCAATAAAATTCATTAAGGAGATGGTGCCTTGATAGTCCATTGCTATCACACTCCACTTCTTGGCTTCTGTTACTTTACTTAGTTCTTTGACAGCCGTCTGCTTGCTCTCATTGGTACTCATGCATAAGTTAGAAAACTTCGCTCAATGAAACAAGGTTATTGGCATGCTGTCTGGTGGCCATCCTCAGCCTTCAACTATTCTTCCATCTACTTTATAATCTAGTTCTGTATATGCTACCATGAGTGGTCTTCTCTCTTTCTTCAGGTATCACCATAGCTTTGGTGTCCCATGGCCTTCTGGACCACCATCTGCATCCACATGGGTCTTCCCTGGTTGGCAGTGAATGCTGAATTAATAGTTGGTTAGTGCTGTTACCCATCTCTGGCAGACAATCTAACTTGGTCAGAATATGTCAGGGAGTTGTTGTCAGTCCATACTTGCAAGTTCACCCCGAATGCAGTTTACCTTTTCCCATCATGACTTTCCTCCTAGTGGTTTTGATATGTTGTGGGTCGGCATAAAAAACTAATGGGAGTTTTGGGGAAGCCGCAGATGACACACAAAGGCCAGTAGGCAACACAGAAAAACTTTAGAAACTCAGAGATGGATAAAATATATGTTTAGTATTATATAACATCAACCCAAATTTTACAATAAGGAACTGTAAACACCCCATAAAAGAAAAAGAAAAAAATCAGATTTCTTCTCTGCTACAAAGAGGGGGCCAAAAAATTTTACATGGATTTTCCAGATCATGGGGGTGCTGTGCCCCTAACCCTTATGATGTGGAAGGGATAACTGTATGGTTTCCAAATTTCTTAGTTATAGCCCACATCAAAACCAGGATCTCTAGCTTGTGGATGAGGTAAAAAGTCTTGTTGTTGCCAAGAATCTGTTGGCAAATGCCTCCAGTTTCATTCGATCATCACCTTCTTGGTTTAGAACTTCTCCTAGTCCCTTCAAGCTGGCATCTGTATGCAGGACAATAGATTTGTTTGGGTCAGCATAGTCCAACATCAGTGCAATGTATGAGACAAGCTTTGTTTACATCTATCTGTCCAACAGCTTGATTGCTTTTTAAGATGACTTTGTGCTCCCTGTCTTTCTGTTAGAAAAGGCTCATTAGGAATTACAGATAAGATCATGTTTGTCATGTGTGGGTTCCTGTGACTTCCTGCCCTGACCTCACTTTCTTTTCCCAAAGCTGATTGACCCTTTAACTCTCAATTTCTTTATCACCAAAGTTACATTATCTTCCTAAATGCTCATAGTCTAATTATGGCAATCTTCTCCATAGTTATGTCAGAAGGAAGTTCCGCCCCTTTGGCTTTCTTTTAATGATGATGTTTCCATGACAGTCTGGTTTGCCTCACACACACACACACACACACACACACACACACACACACACACACACATCTCCTCATCTTGTTACCTTTCCTATTAGAAGGTATTCCTTTCATATCAAGTAGGTTAGGGGCGTGACATGGTGCCCCCGAGATCTGGAAAATCCACGTAAAATTTTTTGGTTCTCCCTTCATACCAGAGAAGAAGTCTGAATTGTTATGGTACTAAAAGATAAAATATATTGATGTTATACAATACTATACATATATTTTATGCATTTCTGAGTTTCTAAACTTTTTCTGTGTCATCTGCAGCTTCTAAAAAACTCCCCCAAAATTCACATTTAATTTCTTATTCTGACCTATGATATATCGAAACCATGATGGGGAAAGTCTCAATGTGGAAAGGATAACCATAGTATGGGTTTGCTCCCAGGATGAGACAGATTTTTTATAATATTCCTTAGTTGACTCTGTACCTGCTGGCTATTCTCTCCCCCTGCCCCCTTCTCCAATTAGTTTCCTTGGCCCATAAAGAAGCAGATGTTCTTGAGGTGAAGCTTTTTTCCCCCAGCCTTTTCCATTACTTCATTAACTTGTTCAGTGATCAATGTCACTTATTTGCTATTTCACTGTTTAGGGTGCCCTCAAGTCATTCCAGCCTACCAGTCCTTTGGCCACTTGGTTCAACCTGTTCATATTTTCTGTATCAGGAGAAATTATCCTTTCCCACACTATTCTTTTCCACTCACTAAGTTTGTGTCCGCTAGTCCCCCCAATTGGGAGGGTGGCCCTTTGCTGGATGATACTCCCAGTCTCCCCAAGTGCCATCTTCACTGATTACCTAGGAGCCATAAAATGTCCCCAAATAAATTAAACATTCTAGACATATGATATCGGGGTTTCTATCCCTTGGCTCCTTCAGGTGTTCACATGTGGGGTCTTTGGAATTTTCCATCAAACAGTTCATCTTATCCAAATCTGAGTCCTACCAACCCTTTATCTCTTCTCTAGCCTCCTAGGTCTTGATCTCTGCTATAGGCCTCAGGTCAATTTCTGAGGAAGTCCTTATGTTGAGCATCTTTTTGCCATCTCTGCCCCAGTATATGGACTTGGGCAGGTTCAGAGGTCCATCTCAAGGTCCCATTTTGAAATTTTGTTGAATTCTCTTTCTGACTAACAAAACAGAACCAGCTTGGACCTTGTCCCTACTGCCACAATGCCATCTCTCTGACTTAGGAGAGGTAGCCCCTGCTTACTAAGCATAGGTGGGCTTTCACCAATGACAGAAAGCATATAGACTTGGCATCACTTACATGTGAATAGTCTAGTCTGCTTCTGGTGACAGACTTCTTGGCTTCTTCTACTATATGGATGTCGACCCAAATGTAATGGCAAACTTGGGTTTCACATTTTGTGCTATGCCATCATCTTCCTTTAGTAAATGTCACAAGTTCATTCCATAATTTTTCTGCCTCAGAGGGAGGATCATAGACTAATACTCAGATACTATCTCCTATTTGTATTTTGTTTGCTATGTCTGAGTATTCAACTGGATCTGGAAACACATCTTTAGAGTGCAGTGGACTGATATCCCTATGTGGGTGATCCTAATGTTCCTCTTCTCTTTTGCATTGTACTTAAACATTGATAATCATTATTCTAGAGGAATAATGATGAAATATGCTACCCACCTCCTAATAGAGATGTGAAAGCTTCGGAAAAAAGGATGAGACAAATATATTTTTGTTCATGGACAATGTGGAAATTTGTTTTGGTTGACTATACGTGTTTGTAATGAGTTTTGTTTTTCTGTAGTTCTCAAATGTGGTGGGGGAAGATAGGAGATATAATAAGAAAGTGGATTTTTACTGATTGAAAAAATATATAATTTAAAAAAACAATCGTTTATTTTTTAAAAATCTTATACTTGAGGTCTACTCCTATCATTAATCTCTTATGAATATTAACATTAGTAAGGTGATAGTTTGTTCCAAGAATCATGCTCAGAAATTCATGATTTCAATCCAGAATGCTAGGATTTACCCATTAACAAAGGGCCTCTCATAAACCAACCAAACAATTCAGTTCAGCTGGGCAACATACAAATAAAATTACATCATATGAAGCAATTATATGGCAGCTAATATTTTAGCTTAAGCATCATCATTTGGCAAGCATTAATAACCATGTAAAGGGAAGGAATGGAATAGGTCAATTCATTGGAAGCTAATTTGAAGTAAAGTTTGGGGAAAACACAGAAACAAAGATTAAAGTATATATGCCCGTCCTGTCAGAGAAAAGGACCTGATTTTTCCCCCTAGGATGAAGTTCCCATTTGAAGCCTTTAGGAGTCACTAGAGACCTCAGCATAAGCTCATTTTTCTTTTTCTTAGTCACTCTAGAGCAGGGGATTGGGAACCTGCGCCCTAGAGGCCACTCTAGAGCAAGGGCACCTCTGGGGTCACATAGATATTCCCCCCTGCTATTTCCGGGAGGTTATCAATGTTGATTGTTCATGAAAGATATTGAAACTTAGAATCCTGATGCTAGAGAAGAATTTTTTCTCTAATCACTGGGCAGAAGCTGGTCTCTCTGCCCTGTAGTACACTGTAAAATTCTAGCTAGTCATTGCATATCTTCTCCTTATCCACACCCACTAACAAACACTCACTCAGAAAGAGAGAAAAATAGCTTTATCTAGAGACAAACTCCATCATCAAAGTACAAATAACAAGGAAACAACACTCAAACTGGAAACTCCCAAAAGCAAGCAATGCCAGTTTGGCAGGCAGTGAATGATGAAGTAGGAGGAGGAAAGAGCTGAAGAGTAGATAAATTCACCAAGTACCAGTAGTGCCCTTGGGTAGGCACAATTGGGCAAGTTCTTTTCTGTCAGATCACTTCCTAAACAGACCAGTGAGCAAGGCAAGTCTCCAGCCTATGGTAAGTCTGGAGTAGCAAAATCCTCCAATTAATTCCCACTGTCCATCTGAACATTTGCACCCCTGTCTCCTCTCCACATAGGTCTTCAATGTTCCTGGACTCTCTGTGTCCCAATGGGTTGTAATCATTCAGCCTACTTTAAGGTTGGAAAAACTACACTTACTAGCAGCCCATGTGCCCAATAGAGGGTTGTGAAAGGACTTTATTGGGGGGAAAAATGCCTCCCTCATCTAGTATCTGAACTTCCATCATAACTGATCCATACCTTTGGGTTAAGCATACTAGCTCTCTATGTTTCTTTTTCTTTTTTTTTTTGGTGGGGCAATCAGGGTTAAGTGACTTGCCCAGAGTCACACAACTGGAGAATGTTATGTGTCTGAGGCCAGTTTTGAACTCAGATCCTCTTGACTCCAGGGCTGGCACTCTATCCGCTGCGCCACCTAGCTGGCCCCACTGTTTTTTTTTTTAAATACACCACTGTCCCCATACCTTCTACCTCACCTCCAGAAAAAGGAAGACCTTTCTGTCACTATCACATGCTTCCCACTAGAATGTAGGAGTCTGGGACAGAAGGAGGCCACTGGGCATGGGGCCACCTTGGAGGATGGGGAATGAAAAGGCAGGTGAGGGGAAGTCATGGCATATTAAACCAAGTTTTCAATTTTATAGTGAGATGATTTTGATTTGGAAGGTCCAGCCCCTCTTTTGACCCCACTATGAAAAAGCATTTGGGAAGGAAAAGGTAGACAGATTCTGTGACTTCTCAGTAGATGACCTTTTTCAGAGGCATGAAAGTGGGTTGTCTTTTCTCCTTTTTAAGACCACTAAAGGAGTTCTTTGTATGGAGAAAGTATTGAAGGAAACAAGACCCTAGTAAAAGACTTGAACTCAGAATTAAAATTAAAGTGGGAGCCAAAGTAAAAGTATGATTCTTGTTTTCAAGGGAAATGACCTCTTAAGTCCATAGAGTTTAAGATAACATGGTTAGGAGCCAGTGCCAGGTCCAAATCAAAGCTCAGGAAGTTTATCAGTGAGAAAAATTCCCCTGACTTCAGCCTATGAGTGAATTTGGGAAAATCCCTGGGACTGGCCCTTTATTGTGTCTTAATGTCCTCAGCTGCAGAGGGGAAGGGAAAGAGAAGGTGCTGGCTGGACTATAATTAACATGTCCAGGGAAATAAAGTTCATGACCCCACTGTGCTTATGGATCAAAGATGTTGACACAATGACATTCTTGCTTCCTAGGGCAAAGAGTAAAGGCTTTAAGCCTATCTTGTGGTTTAAAGAGACACCACGGTATAAAACAAAGAGCTCTGGATTTAGAGTTAGAGGAGTTAAAAACTCTAATTTGGACTTAGTGGCTTTGAGTAGTGGCTTAGCTACTCATTGGATGACCTTGGACTATATCCCTTCCCCTTTGGGTTTCAGTTTCTTCATCTGTAGAACAATTGAGGTTAGCCTGCCTGATTCCTAAGATCCTTGTTAGCTCTAAATCCTACGAGTCGTCTATGAATGGCCTGTGATCCATATGGAAGGAGCCTCCAAGGAGGAGAGTTGTTGAGTGAGTGATGGGGTTCTGGAAGTAGCAGGGAGAAGAAAGGGAGAGACTGACTCCTCCTTCAGGCCCAGTGTACTTGGATGTGAGAGAAGGTAGAGGTAGTACTAGAGACAAAGGCCAGTCTTCTATGGGGATTGTGATTGCTGTGATTTTAAGAAGGAAAAGGAAAAGCATATAAGAGAAAAGGTCTAATGTGAAGGATAGACTTCCAAAACAGGAGGCCTGGGGTGGGGGTAAGGGGATCCCCACCTTCATGGCCCAATCTGGGAGTTATCAGATCATAGACTTAGAACTCAAAGGAAGCTTAGAAGTTGGCTCTTCATCTGAGTTTCCAGAACTTGTCTTTTAAAAAAAATTTTGATAACTGCATTTCAGTGTAATTGGTTTCCTTTGCAATCATATATATTTTATTTTATGCATTTTAAAACATCATTCTGAAAAGGGGTCCATAGGGTTAACCAAACTGATAAATGGGGTCCATGACATAAATAAAGTGAAGAAGTCCTGGTCTGGTCAAACAACCCCAGTTTACAGATGAGGAATCTGAGACCCAGAGAAATTAAGTGACTTGTCCAAGGTCAAACAAGTACTAAGTAGTTGATCTGGGATTCAGACTCAGGTCTTCCCATTCCAAATTCAGCACGCTTTCCACTGTTTAGCCTGAGCCCTTGACCTTCTGCTCCTGTTCTAGCTTCCTGGGAATGGGTCTCAGTGGAGAGGTCCATCCCTGCCCTTGGATGACCTAAGAGAGCCAGTTTAAGGAGAAAGCAATCACTTGAATATGATCCTCAGTGCTCACAGGGGAAATAGTCCTGGCTTTGGTACTTGGGGTTCAGAGTAAGGGGGAACAAATGGCTTGACTGAGGATAAGCCCTCACCCACAGGGTGCAGAGCTGGTCTGTGTGGTGAAAGGCAGAAGAAGAAAATGTAGAGGGGCAGCAAGGTGGCACAGTGGACAGAGCACCGGTCCTAGAGTCAGGAGGATCTGAGTTCAAATATGACCTCAGACACTTAACACTCACTAGCTATGAAACTCTGGGCAAGTCACTTAACCCCAATTGCCTCACCAAAAAAAAAAAAAAATTATAGAGAACTTCAAGATTCCCTAACAATCAGTCAGCTGGCCAATTAATGAGCATTTATTAAGCCATTACTGTGTGCCCAGCACTGTGTTAAGCTCTACTGAAACCAAGAAAGGCAGGACTCTTAAGCAACTTGCTGGGCTAGGTGCTGGGAACACTGACAAAAATGACCAGTCCTTTCTTTCAAGGAGCCCACAGGGGAAATAACCTGTACATATATAAGTACATGAAAAGAAACCTAAAATAAATACCAGATAATTGATGGGGGTGGAAGAGGGAAGACACTAGCAGCTGGGGGAGGGTGGATCATGAAAGGCCTCCTGTAGGAGGTGGTATTTGAGCTGAGCTTTGAAGGAAATTGTCTTTCCTTTCCTTTGGTTTCCATGGGAATCAGCTGTGAGGGGAAACTCGGGGGTGTATGCTGTAGGCAGGTGCTGGGTGCTTTTTAAGCTGAGTCAAGTTGGAGGTGTAGGTGGCAAGGGAGGAGAGGAGGGGCATTATGAAGTGGTAAGAGGGAGGGGAGAGGGCACTGGAGAAAAGTCTGTCAAGGGCTTTTGTATGGTGCCTGACCTCCCCTAGGAAATCTCCATCTACTTTTAGCTCACACTGATCCCTCCTACTCTGAGCCAAGGGGATATGGGGGGATCCAGCTGAGAGGTGCCCAGACTGTAACTGCTGCTGCTTTGATGTAACTATGCTGAGCTGAGGGAGAGACTATAGCCTTCATTATGGGCTGCCTCCTACTGCTCTCTGACTCGAGCAGTAGGAGCTATGAGTTACTTGTTGCTTTATTCTTTTCCTGTTAACAGGGATTTTTTGGAAACTTTGTGGAAGGAAGGAAGGAAAGGAGGAAAGACTCAAATACCTACTATGTGCCAGGCACTGTGCTCAGTGATTTACAAATATTATCTTATTTGATTCTCACAACAACCCCGGGAAATAGGTGCTATTATCTTCATTTTACATTTGAGGAAACTGAGGCAGAGAGAAGTTAAGTGATTTGCCCACAGTCATACAGCTAGTAAGTGTCTGAGATTGGATTTGAATTCAGGTCTTCCTAAGTCCAGTACTCTATTTATTACACTACCTAGCTGCTGAGAGTGAAGGAAGGAAAGGTGGGAGAAGGACAGGTCAGGTCCCTGAGTTGGGATTCATGGAGGAAACTTTCTGTACAGTTAAAGATTGTCCTGAATGGCCTTGAATACCCATTTCTGCTCTGAGAGTCTAGGGTTTTGTAACTTGCCCAAGGTCACACAGCTTTATTATACTGAGGGGAGGTCCTGACTTTCCCAGATTGGCAGGCGAGGGGGGTTGGTGATGGGCTCAGAATGGAGCCCAGCCGGTACACTGGAAGGACCTTGCACAAAGGTTGCTGAAAGGACCTACACAGATACTAAGTCCATAATACCCCCTTCCCTCCTTGGGAAGGGGCTGAAGGGCCTCTAGTGCCCTGGCACTGAATTGCCCTATACAATTTATTAGCAGGCCCCTTGGACTAGTCATCAGTTGCTGTCTTGTTAACCCCCTGTTTCAGGGGCCACACCCAAAATTTCCTCTAGTAGAGGGTGTCATTGTCCTCTGCCTATGGAGCAGGGAATTGGGCTCTACTCCTCTCCCCATTTCAGAGTGCCTATTTTTGCTTATATCAATATTTACTCAAGCCACACCTCTCCCAATCTTTTGCTCAACATTACTTACTCAGCTCACACCTATATGATTGTATGGCAGGGGAGATCCATAGCCAAAATCTGAAGTCATTTAGGTGGTGCTCCCCCCAGGAGTCAGGATCTAACTGCCTGAGACAGGCTGGACATATAAGGAAATTTTGTCTCACATAAATCCAATTTATCAAACCCATTTCCTTTAGGAAGTTCACTCTGTCTCTTGCAGAATCCTAATAGGGAGGGATCTGACTAGAATAGGAATAAGGTTTGGTATGAATAATTCCCCATCTCAGTCACCTAAAAAGAAATAAAAAGGCATTCCCAGTCTGATGGTGCTAATAAATTTGGTTGACTCTATTAAGGTGCTGTAAAAGAGCTCAGAAAGCTCTCTCAGTCTATGGAAGTCAGCTGCAGAGAGCAGCTCAGCATTGTCTTCACTAGATCATGCCCTCAGGAGCCATTGTGCCAGTAACTCATTGGATTTGAATTTGAACTTCATCAACCTTCGCAGCTCCTTGGTGGAAAATTTCTGCTTACCACTTCTTCTCCCGGGGGCAGTGATAGTCTAGCCAAGAGCTTTCTTACCATTGGTGGGAGTTCCCAAATCTATTCTTCTCCGGTCTCATTGCTCCAGTCTCAGCAGGAACTGGAGTTTCAGTGTCCAAGACCATTGAGTGGTTTTCCCCACCCCCATTAGGAGAGGTTCCCTTTACTTCCACAGCCACCAGCTCCATCGGGATGCCTCTCAGCTTTCATTACAGAGTCCTTGAAAGTCAAGAGCTCTGTTTTTAGCTGATAAATGGAATGGCCCTATTTGTTTTCAATCTTATCCTGGAAGTCCAACTTGGGCAGAACAGTCAACAAAAACCAGGGAATGCTGGACTTGGTGCTTTCTTTACCCTCCCAAACAACCTTTTCCAGGACACACTGAGCAAGACCCTGTTCCTTGTCCCATAAAGAAGATTTTCCCATACATGATCAGGAGGGTTCTTGTAACCTAGAACTATGCAGTATCCCACTATCTAATCACATTATCCTCTATATTTTCAGAACTCTTGCCCAAGTCAGCCATGATGTAAGCCATGATGTAACCATCTTACCTTGTCCCAGCCTACCTTAATGATACCAAATGTTGGAGATGGCTCCAACACCTGCATCTCTTTGTTCATATTCCATGTTGGGATGAAATGAGGCAATTGCAAGTCTTTGAACAGTTAGCAAAAGGTTTATTTTGTCCTAACATAGCAAGGATAGGCCAAAAGGACACAATGGCTCTTGGCTTCTCTGGCTGACGTCCACGTCTTTCCATATAGAAATGTGTCTGATCATCAGGGTAGAATATGGTGAAGGAAATGGTGACTTGTGGAGTCTTCAAAAATCCACCAAGTCTAAGGGACACTGATTGCATGGGAATGGGACTTTTTATGCCCTTAGGTGGCCAAGGAGCTGCATCAGGGAAGCAGGGGCCAATCAGGTCACCTGATAGTTTTGTCTGCTTTTTGGGAAAATGAATCCCTGTCTCAAGAGGGAAGAGGGACAGTAGGCCCAGAGGTGTGTCTTCATAGGATGCCCCCAACCCCACTCTCACCTCAGTCTCTGGGCCCATTTTATAAATAGTCAAGTTGCCCAGTCTCTCTACTATTAAGTAAGAAAAGTCTTTCCATCTACCAGCTAACTTATGTGTCCCATGAACACCAAGATCTCTCAGCAGGACTCTGCCACCTTACTGAAGGTTTGTTTGACAGTAAACTAGAGCATCATACCTTTATTTCTGACAGCAATCTTTTGAGCTGATTTTTGTGGGTAGGTGATAAACTTCCTTTAGCTTCTCTCTCAGACTGGAGATATGTTGTTTGTAGAATTCTGCAGCCTCTCCATCTTCATTGACTCCAAAACAGAGATCCATAGGGAGGCGTGGCTCATGCCTAAACATCACTATTGAGGTGTGAAGCCAATGTCTATGTGATGGTTCCTGGTGGAGCTCTTTGCATGAACTGGGAAAGCCACTGTTGGCTCTACGGAATTCCTGATTCTAGTCTCCATGTATCTAACATGTTCATCAATATAGTTAAGATATTCAAATTTTTGAGGGTGCTAAAGTGATTTCCTCAATACTAACAATATTTAGGGGGGTGGTGTGGATAGATAGATATAATTCTAGGCAAGTACTCCTTCTCTGAGGAAAATTTTTCTGTCTTGTTTCTCAGGGGATTTTGTCGTCCCATTCTGGAAAACACATTTTGTTTGCATTTTACCCCTTTCTTTTCATGGTGAGCAGATTTTCTTCTGAGGCATAGATAGTTTTATTTCTTCCTGGTTATATCCTGGAATTTTAAAAAATTTAACTTTTAATTGTATTTTTATTTTCTGGATGTGTAATAAGCTGAAGTCAAACTAGCTTGACTTCATTCCTAGCCAATTGTTAGCATGAAAATATTGTTATACAATTGCAGAATTTAATGATATGTTGTATATCTTAAAAGTTTGCTACTATATGCATAATTAATCTATGTTGATACATAAAAAAGTCATCGATACTATTTTCATTATTTGAATTCATGTCTATTGCTACGCTGTTGCATTGCTTAAGCATAGTGTAATAACCCATGTGACTTTCATATCGCACATTGTTGTTTGCATTAATATTTGTGTATTAATGTGAGCACATATGGAAGTCTCTGAAAAAGATGGGAATTGAGGCAGCTGAATGATAATATCTTGTTTTTGCAGTTGAAAAGCTTGGAGGTCTTCTAATATGAGGAGTAGGGTAAGTAGGCAGCACAATGGATAGAGTGCTAGTCATAGAGTCAGGAAGACTCATCTTCCTGAGTTCAAATGTGGCTTTAGACACTTACTAGTTGTGTAACCCTGGGAAAGTCACTTAACCCTGTTTACCTCAGCTTTCTCATCTGTAAAATGATCTGGAGAAGGAAATAGAAAAACTACTCCAATGTCTTTGCCAAGAAAATTCCAAAAGGGGTCAATGAAGAGTCGGACACAACTGAAAATGACTAAACAACATCAAATCCCATTCTAAGGATGGAGGCCAGGGTTTTGCTTCTTTACACCTCTACAGGTGCTCAAAAGCAGGATCGTTAAGGCTTCTCAGAAAGCAGTATATCTTGTCACTGCCAGGGGCCCATCAATCTCTGTAACAATTCTGTTGCTTATCAGGCCCAGTCTTCTACAGTCTTGGGTGCAGGGAGGGGTAGTGATCTTCCCCGAAGATGTCCCTAGATTTGATTTGCTTTGGGTCTATAACGATGTGTACAGTTTGCAATCTATCCTCGGTGGAAGCAAATCTGAACCTTTCAGGGAGGGTTAGGTTCCCTGAACCATCACCAATCGATAACACAATTGACCAATTTGATTAATTCTAACAATATAAATTAGAAACAGTAGTGATCATTTCAACCACAAACCTCACCTGGTGAAGTGGCTCTGTTTACCACGATGGACTTATCTTTGGGTGTTCCTTTCAAAGTCAGGCTGCTATTTGAGTTGGAGAAGCTTCCGTGGACAGCTAGGTGCTGGTAAGAGAAATATCCTTGGTATAAAGTATAGACTCAATGTGTTTCTGCCAGGGAGGGTCCTTCTGTAAGGAAAGGAGAAATGAACAAATGCCTATTTATTATTGAGAGCCTACTATATGCAGGTCACTGTGCTAAGCACTTTACAAGTGTTATGAGCCCACAACAACCCTGCAAGGTAGGTACTATTATTGTTGCCATTTTACAGTTAAGGAAACCGAAGCAAACAGAGTTTAAGTGATTTGCTCAGTGTTATACAGCTAGTATCTCAGACTGGATTTGAAATCAGGTCATACTAACACCAGGCCCAGTGTTCTAACCACTGTACCACCTAGCTGCCTCAATATTCTGTAATATTTTGTATGGATGAAACCCCCTATTTTCAAACCCAAATCTCAATTGCTATGCTGAATCATCATTTCCATTCATTAATGTTTCAAGTATATTACATAAATCCTCCCCCTTAATGGGGAACCATGAACCAATTTCCAGATACTGTACCCTGTCTAAAATAAATTTTTTGGTATTCTTGAATATTCAGATGATTCAGAGAGCATATTTTTGCTTCTGGATGTTTCATACCCTGATCCTATATATATTTTTCCGTAGTCCCCCATTTATCAGATTCTAATCTTTATGAAGTCTTTAGCACCTTCCTCGTTAAACACAAGTTCTATTCTCTCTCTCTCTGTTTCCCCCTACACACACATATATATATAATACATATGTATGTATGTATATATACATATATATACTCTACATATCCATATGCTCTCTCCATATATATAATACATATGTATGTGTATTATATATATATACTCTATATATCCATATTCTCTCTATGTATACATATATAATATATATACATACACACAATTGTGTGGAATTAAATATTTTGGTTAATTGTATTATGTCTTGATGGTGGTTGGGTAAATTTTCACATTATGGAAAATATTGTGAGAATTTGAAAATGACATTTGACAAGTATTAATTTATAGATTTTGCTATTCATAAGAGACAACTGATTATATATACCTACACATACATATGTGTAGGTATGTAGATATGTATTGGTATAAGGGACAGCCACCAAGTGATACTGCAATTGACCAAACATTTTACTAATTCCAACAAATTAGAAATAGTAATAAAAATTTCAACCAAAATTAAGACAGTTATAAAGCAGCTGGTATTCATAGATCTAAACTAAGATTCTTATAATTAAAATGTTTTAAAATAATGCTTGAACTGAACATTGCCGGAAATCCTGCTTAAAAGGGAATCCAAAGCACATTTTTTTTTAAAAAGCACAATATTTAAACTACCAAACAGAGAGAATAAAAAAAAGTTATCCTAGATTAGCCCTCAATTTGTAACATCCTATTACAACCTTTAATTTGTTTCAAGCTTAGGGGACAATATAATGACTCCTAAGATTCATGTGGTTCCCTGCTCTTCAGCCATGGGGAGTTTACACAAAATGTTCTGAGTTTAGTCACAATTTCTGAGTTAGGAAAATTCCTAATATTTGGGCAGAATTGGGCTCTCTGCCTAACTTTATTTTTATTTCTGTCTCTAGTTAAACTCTGGTCTCTTTGTGGTTGAATCAAAATTCAGTTTATTGGAAATGTTTGGGTAATGAAGCAGCAGGTTATGTATTAGTGTCTGTGGATAGACAGGCACCAGAAGGGGAAGCTGGGGAAAGAGTCAGCCTTTTCACAAAACCTCCCTCAGCCCAGGCCTCAGTCTTTCCCTTGTCTGCCCCCCACTCAGGCTTTCTAGCTTTGCTCCTCATAGGCAAGGTAGGTCATGCTAGCTCCAGCATCTTGAATCCAGACCCTCGGAATATCGGTCTTTGAAACAGATTCTTTTTTAAAAAATTATTTTATGTTTAGTTTATGGAATAAAACAAGCATTTCTATAACAAAGTATAATAAAAAGATTATTGCACATGAAACTGCAAATCTATTATGTACCACATGCTATTCCTTTGAAATATATCATAATCATATAAATTTATTTTCTTTTTTTTTCTTCCCTCTTCCCCCAATCCTAGAGATGGCTACCATTAGACTCAAATAAATATACATATGTAAAATTATTCTATACATATATCTATTTATCAGTTCTTTCTTTAGTCTTTATTTATCAGACATAGATTCTTTTTATTTATTTATTTTTTACTAATTGCCTGGGGTGTGACCGAGTCTCTCACACAATGGATTTGATTTATTCAAGGAAATATATCTATATATTCACACTGGGCTTGTTCATACTGGGTTTTGATTGCTTGATTTAGGCAAGAAATATTTTTAATAAACAAAGTAAATTACTTTTAAGTAAGTGTGATCAGCCTTACAAATGTCTACTAGTTAACTGTTAATAGGAGCACAATAGTAAGTGCTCACCTGTTGGTTAGGCCTCCAGGGTTATATCCCTAGAATTCTGAGATTAGTAGTAATCCCTCTTCTGGGGACCCAATGTGTCAACAACTGTGTGAGCCCAGAGCAGGACTCAATGCTACACTTGTAGAGGGAAATAGATCTCTTCTTGGTCACGTGCCCCCATGAATTAAAGGGATGGGCTTCCTTGCATTTGTAAGATTATTATAATATAAACAAGGATTATTATTATTAAAAGTTTCCCAGTTACTTTTCCTCTCTGACCTTATTCTTCAGTTCCCTAGCAGCTCCTAAAGCCCAAACTGAGGTCCATAAAAGGAATAGGGGAAGGGGAGGTTACTCAGGCATTTAAGAATACAATGAACACATCCATAAAAGGGAAAACTTTAAGAGTTACTTTCAGTTCTACATAAGAAGGGAGTTGGAGTAGAAGCAAGACTGGACACCATCAGGAAACTTGAGTTCCAAAAGGCCCCAGGAAAGGGCTGGACTAGATTTCTAAGTTACCTGGGATCCAAATTTCAACTCAAAATGTTCATCCTTTGCCTTTCTGTCTCTCTTCTGCATGTCATGGCATCACCTCCCTGATGTCATGGTCTTCTCCAAGAATGAAGGACAAACAACAACAGATCATGCTCAAATAGCTTTCCTTGTTATTGTTATTTATTTGGTTATCTCTGATTACTGATTGGTGGGTTTTTCTGATAGCCTAGATTAATTCCCAGGTGTCTTTTTCCCTCCTTCCACAGATTCTAAATCCAGTGTGTTCTCTGTCTTTTGGCCAGATAAGGGACTTAGACTTCAAAAAACATTTGGTGGAAAGAAAATAATGTTAAAAAATAAATAAATAATTTTTTAAAAAGGCATTTGGTTTTCTTCAGCAGAGGAAGTACTCCACTGGACATTCCCTCTTATTTGTCACAGGAAGCAGGGGAAGTTCCACCCAGTAATCTGAAAGGTTTTTGAAACCTGTATCCTTTGTTTAAACAAATTGTGATGAACATAGTGGAATATCAGTATGTTATTAAAAAGTGATGGAGGGGCAGCAAGGTGGCACAGTGGATAGAGCATGGGCCCTGGAGTCTGGAGGACCTGAGTTCAAATCCAGCCTCAGATACTTACTAGCAGTGTGACCCTGGGCATGTCATTTAACCCCAACTGCCTCAAAAAAAAAGTGACGGAATGGATAATTTTAGAGGTAACTTGGAAGACCTCTATGAAATGATGCAGAACAAAATGAGCAGAAATGGAGAACAATTTATACAATTATAAAACATTATAGAGAAAACCAACTGTGAGCGATTTTAGAATGTTGATCAATGCAATGAAAAACCATAAGTCCAAAAGGATGAAGATGGAATTCATCACTCACCTCCTGACAGAGAGGTGATGAACTTTAAATGCAAGGATATATACTTTTTTGGACATGCTAATGTGAAAATTTGTTTTGCTGGAGTGTGCAGCTATGTATTTATTCAAAATAAAGTATAATGGCTTTGTTTTATTTGCTTAATGGGTGGGTGCAGTAGGTGGGACAGATTAATAAAATAAATATTAATTGAAAAAATAAAAATAATAAGCCATTTTAAAGTAAAGATACAGTGCAAAAATCAAACAACATATAATAGTGACTATAACAGTTTTTCAGCAGGAGTCATATTTCTCTGGGTGTAGATATTCATCAGACACAATGCAAAAACTACATGCAAAGTTGAAATGTCTCTGATTTTAACTCAGCTAAAAGTTTTGAGTAAGAATCTATATCTCTTGATGTGACAAGGGGTGATATCATATCTTAATTTCCTATCATGTCTGGATCTTTTAACTGTTTCTATATGATTGGGAGGAACGGCAAGAATGCCAGTTTGACTGGATCATTAGAAGGGATATAATATAACATAAAGCTGGAAGGGTAGGTTTTGTGAAGAGTTTTAAATGCCAAAAGTTTATCTTTGATAAATCAGTGATAAGCCATTGGAGTTAGTTGAGTTGAGCTGGGAGGGGTGGTGTGTGTCACATGGTCAGGCCTGCACTGCAGTGGCAAAGAAATCAGTTAGATTATTGTAGTAGTCCAAGCAAGAGGTGATTAGAGTAGTTTGTGGATGTGCGAGTAGATAAATGATAGGGAGAATGTTGTTCTGAGTAAGTGCTTGGATATGTTGGTTAAATGAAAGTGAGGAGACAGGGATAACATTGAACTTATGAATCTAGGTGAGTAGGAGAATTATGATGCCCTCATCAGGAGCAGGGAATTTCAAAAGAGGGGTGGGTTGGTGGGGGAAAGATAATGTGATGAGATCTACGATGGAAATTGCAACTCATTTGTGACCTCTCATCCTGTGTAATTAATTACCTCTGTCCTACCCCAAACAAAAGGGGAGAGAGAAGGAATGGGGATACATAGGTCACCGCGCCTGAGCACAAAACCAGTGGTGGAGCACCTGCCATAACCAAGAGGTGAGCAGAGTCAAGGAGTGCTGGCTGATAATTGGTGAAAGCTACGTAAGGTTAAGTTGGGGACGAGTTTCATGATTGGCTATCCTGAGGAGAAATGGGTTGCAACCTGACTTCAAACCCTCCAACTGTTTGATCACGTAGCACGTGAGAGGCAGGCGCTCTCCCTTTGGAGACCACCACTGTAGTTTATTAACCATGAACATCTCATTGTTTCTTGAAATGAATGAAACATAGGAAAGATGCCAATGTCACCATACTATTCTAAATCTCTAATGTGATAGATGGCTCCTTCAAGAACCTCTATTTTAGGATGGCATTCAGGCTAACCCTCTTTTCATTTCCCAACAGGCTGCACTCCTCTGGACATCTCCATCATGCTCTTGTGCCAGGTAATTTCTTTCCTCTACTCTTTCTTTCCAGCTTTCTTTTATGTGTTGCCTTCCTCATTAGAATGTAAGCTCTTTGAGGGTAGTGATTACTATTTTTTCCTTGTATTTGTATTCCCAGGGCTTAGCAGAGTGCCTAGCACATAGTAAGCACTTAATAAATGCTTGTTGATTGGTTGGGTTGGACCTGCTCCCAATTCCTTTGATTCTATTCTAGAGCATTTATGTGTGAGGGAGAAGGTGTTAAGTAAGAGAGATCATTTAAGACCTCAATGGGATTATGGATGGAATAGTCTTCATCTTACAGCTCTCTCTCTCTCTGTCTCCCTGTGTCTCCCCTGCCCCATACACACATATATGTGTGTGTGTGTGTGTATATATATATATATACACACACACACATATATGATGGAAGGAAGATATAGATATAGCAGAGAGACAGATAGGGAAAGAGAAAGGAAGGAAGAAGTGTTTATTGAATACCAGGAACTGTGCTAAGTGCTTACAGATATTTCATTTGATTCTCACAATAACTATCCTGGGAGGTAGATGCTATTATTACCCCCATTTTACAGATGAAGAAACTGAGGTAGACAGAGGTTAAATGACTTGCCCAGGGTAACACAGCTAGGAATTGTGAGACCAGATTTTCCTGACTCCAGGGTCAGTATTCATTGTACCACTGATAAATTTGAGAGGCATTCAGATGTAGTTGAAAGAGTATTGATCTTGGAGTCTTGGAGTCAGAAGATCTGGGTGCCAGTTTTGAACAAGTCATGTTACCTCTCTAAGCCTCAATATTAAAAGGAATAAAGACAAAGTAAGAAAGAAAGAGAAGAAGAAAAGGAAAGAAGGAAAAAGGGAAGGAAGGAAAGAAGGAAGGAAGGAAGAAAACAAAGGAAATCTTCACAGGAAAATTAACAGGGAAAAAAAGAAGAAATGAATAATCAAAAAAAAGAGAAAGATCCCACATAATGAACTAGTACCAGGGAGAAATTTCTAGAAAGTACAAGGCTGCAACAGTGCCAATAAATCCCTAGAAGAGAGAAGAGACATACCAGTAAAGAAAAATCCAGGGAAAATAAAGAAAGAAACCTGTATCCTAGCAGGGTCTGGAAGGGCAAAGAAGTGTCAGACACTGAGTTTGGGCATCAGTAACAGGTAGCTCAGTGAGAGATGGTAACACAAAAACAAGAGATAAGAACCAGTTCAGGGGCAGCTAGGTGGTGCAGTGGATAGAGCACCGGCCCTGAAGTCAGGAGGACCTGAGTTCAAATCCGACCTCAGACCAAACACTTGACACTTACTAGCTGTGTGACCCTGGGCAAGTCACTTAACCCCAATTGTCTAAAAAAATAAATAAATAAATAAAAATAAAATAAAGATACGAGCCAGTTTGGGTAAGAGTTTGGGAGGAGGGAGCAAGGGGGAAATAACAGGAAGAGATGAATGCAATATCAAGGCCCTGTGCTATTCATCTCAATGACCTGGATGAAGGCAAAGAGGTCACACTTGTTATCTTTGCAGATGACATGAAGGTGGGAGGGATAATGTTTGTTGGAAGACAATATCCAGATCCAAACAGATCTTGACAGGATGGAACAAAGAACCAAATCTCATAAAATGAAATTTAAAAGGGGTAGATGTGAAGTTCTTCATTTGGGATCAAAAAATAATTTTATGAGTACAACATGGAGAAAATATGGCTAGACAATTTTTAAAAAGATGAGAATTCAGTAGACTGCAAGCTTTGTTAACACAGTGCCTTGCACTTAGTAGCTATTTAATAATGCGTGTTGAATTTATTTTGATATGAGTCACCAAAGTAAATATGACAGCCAAAAAAATTTCCTGTGATTTTTCCGTTGTATTAAGAGAGGTGGTTTCCAGAATATGAGGAGAGAGATTGTCCTGCTGTCTTCTGGTCTGGCCAGACCATACTCATAGTAATGTGGTACCAGTTCTGGGTGCTATACTTTAGGAAGGACATTGACAAGTGGGAGTACATCCCCAAAAGGACAACCAGCTTAGTGAGAAAAATGATGACCATGCCATAGCAGGATCAAAGGACTCAACTGGGAATGTTTAGCTTAGAGAAGGAAAGGTATGACAGCTGTCTTCCATCATTCTGAGGGCTTTTTTGTGAAAGAAAAACTAGACTTGTTCTTCTTGGCCCCATTTAGAGCAGATTAGGAGCAATGGATGGGAGTGGCAGAGAGGCCACCTTCAGTTTGATGTAAGGAAATACTTCTTAACCATTAGAGCTGAACAAAAGTCGATTGTGTTGCTTGCACAGGCAATGGATTGACCCTATGGGAAAATCTCCAAGCAGAGGCTAGCTGGACCAAGGCAGCTAAGTGTTGTAGTGGATACAGCCCGGAGTCAGGAAGAACTGAGCTCACGTTCTATCTCAGACGCTAGCTGTGTGACTCTGGGCAAGTCACTTAACTTCTGTCTGCTTCAGTTTCCTCATCTGTAGAATGAAGATAATAACAGCACCTACTTTCAAGGTTAATGTGAGGATCAAATGAGATAACATTTGTAAAATGCTTAACCCAGTGCCTAGTATATATCCCCTTAGGCCATAAAAGTTAAACAAACTTACTTAAATCATAATCTTATACATCCTCTAAGGAAATAAACCTAGTTAAATGGATTATAGGTAAACTAAATCAGGTTACAGATTAAACTACATTTAGAGGATTCATAGTAGGCTAGTTAAGAGGAGAAATTTTAATAACTACAGAGTGCATCAAGGAAATTTTTTAAAATTATCTATTTATTTTTAACATTCCTTTCTTTTTAAATTTGGAGTTCCAAATTTTTTCTCTCCCTCCAATCCCCACCTCTACCCACTGAGAAGGCAAGCAATATGATTACCAATTATATGTGAGAATAATGCAAAACATATTTCAATATTATCCATGTTGCAAAAAAAAGCAAGCAAAGTAAAGTGAGAAACTTTACTTCAATTTGTACTCAGAGTTCATCATTTCTCTCTCTGGAGGTGGATAGCATTTTTTTTTTTATCAAGAGTCTTTTGGAGTTGTCTCAGATCATTGTATTAATCAGAGCTGTAAAGTCTTTTTGCAGTTGATCATCATTACAACATTGCTGTTACTGTGCACAATGATATCTTGGTTCTTCTCATTTCACTTTGCAACAGTTCATATGGGTCTTGCTGTGTTTTTCTGAAAATACCCCCCTTGTAATTTCTTAAAGTACTCTATCACAATCATATGCCACAACTTGTTCAGCCATTCCCCAATTGATGAGCATCCATCCCCTTGATTTCCAATTTTTGCCACCACAAAAAAAGCTGCTATAACTACTTTTTCTTTTTTCTTTGGTCTCTTTGGGATGCAGACCTAGTAATAGTATTCTTTCTTTTTCTTTTTTTGGTGAAGGCAATCGGGGTTAAGTGACTTGCTCAGAGTCACACAGCTAGTGAGTATTGTGTCTGAGACTGGATATGAACTGAGGTCCTCCCGACTCCAGGGCTGGTTCTCTATCCACTGCGCCACCTAGATGCCCCCTAGTAATAGTATTGCTGTATCAAAGGGTATGCATAGTTTTATAGCCCTTCAGGTGTAGTTCCAAAATTGCTTTCCAGAATGGTTGGGCCAGTTCACAACTCCACCGACAGTTCATTAGCATATCTATTTTTCCCTCATTCCCTCCAGCATTTGTCATTTCTAATAGGTATGAGGTGGTACCCCGGAGTTGTTTTAATTTTCATTTCTCTAATCAATAATGATTTAGAGCATCGTTTCTTATGACTATGGATAATTTTGGTTTTCTTTTAACACTATCATTCCATTAAGAGGAGTGACAGGTAATATAAAAATATAACAATTTTTCTGTCACCTCCTTGTGTATAGTATGTACTTTATTTTAAAATGACAAACAAAAACAGGCAGAGGAGAGTTTGCTTGGGACCCTTCTGCTTTGGGGATATTGTCCTACCCAATGCTTGGTAATAAACAGCCAGTAACCAGAGACCATCTTACTTCAGACAGTTTTTACTCACTTCAACAAGTTTTTCAGTCTCCCTGGGTCTCAATTCCTAATCTAAAAAAAGTAGAGATTGGATTAACTCTTCTAGCTCTAATATGCTATGAGATCACCTGTGATAACTTCAGGGACAAAATTAGGATACAAACAATTTTCTTCCAGCCCCCTCTAGACACTTTAGGAGATTAACCATCCTCCTTTTCAGGACACCCATCCCACACCTTTGCATCCCCTCCCTCCACCAAAATGAACTCTTCTGTGCCCTATATCCTCCTACAAAGTTTTCTGTAAGCTAATCTGATAAAGCTTCATGGGTAAAAGACAGTTAAAGAGGCAAAGCAAAGCACAGACCAAAGGGAGGAAAAGGGTGGGGGAGAAAGGGAGGTGAAAGAGCAAGAGAAAAGAGAGGGAGGAAGGGGGTGTCAGCAAAGGAAGGACTCTGATTTTTTGTTGTTTGGATCAGATATTGCATTAGCCCTCTAGCACGCTGCTCCAGCTCCATACCAGTTGACTGTCACCCTTATTCCCCTCACCACATCCCATCCTTTTTCAACCTATACACCACTATCTGAGTCCTGAGACAACTCCATCCTGAGGCCAATCCAATGACTGATGAGTCCTTACCTAGAACCTTCATATTATAAGAAGGCATAGCCTCAGGGCTTCCTCTCTACTGCCAGCTCATCTTCCAATGTGCTTCATATCCACATGGGCTACCTGGTCTCCTAGGGACAATGATGCCTTGTCTAAACTTATTCCTCAGTGGTTAGCATACTCTCACTCCAGCATATCTTCCCCACCCTGTGATTCTGAATTTCCAGCTGTCATTATACAAATCCCATTCCTCATCCCCTACTGTTTGCTTCCATGTTCCTATCCCTCTGAGTTTGGCCCACCCTGCCATCATGTTGCACTCATATCTCATCATCTAGGCTCTCCGGAATGCCTGCTCCATAAATTACAAATTTGCTTTTATCTCAAACCATTTCCTTTCTCATTCCTTACTTCTTATACTCACTTAGACATGGCTCCTTTCTCATAACCCAGCATCAATGACCACCTCTTTCACACTAGTCACATTTTCGCTCATACCCATGACTCACTGGCCATGTGACAGAGTCAAAATGCCCCTCGATCCCTATTCCCACTTCCAGACTCTCCCTCTACCTCTACCACTCAGTAACCTCTGCTCCTTTGAGGTTCAGATTTGTCATATTTACTTATTTATCACTCAATCAAGGTTCTTTTAGCTGCTATCTAGCAATTTCTACTTTTCTATCCTTCAATGTCTTGCCTCCCCAGATTCTGCCCCCATACTAGTGAACTTCAACGTGCATACTGATGTACTCTCAAACACTGTAATTTCCTAGTTCTTCAACTTACTCATTTCACATGACCTACTCCTCCATCCCACCTCAGCTACACATAGAGATGGTCATACTCTTGATCTTGCCATTACCCACATGTGTTCCACTTCCATGTTCATGAATTTTGAAATTCCTTTATCTTATCATAATCTCTTATCATTCTGCCATTCCCTTTTCCTTATAACCCTTAACTCTGTTCTTCATCCTCCAAACTCTTCAACCTTCAGCTCTTTCCATGACCATCACCCTAGCTCCTTTTTTCTCCATTTTGACCCCTTGGAGAACCATTTCAATTCTATACTGTCCTCTTCTCTTGAGTCCTTTGCCCCCTTATCTATCACCTATTTTGTTATGCCAAGCCTGAGTCTTGGATAACTCCTAATATCCATTGCTTTTGCTCCTTTTCACATGCTGCTAAGTAAAGCTAGATAACATCTTGAAACCATGCTGAGTCCATAACAAATTTATGTTACCTAATCTCAACTGAGCCCTCACCAAAGCAAGGCAATCCTTTTATACTTTTCTAATCAATTTAACTATCCCACTCACCACAGTGACTTTTCCAAACCTTTCCATCCCTCCTCAAATCTCCCATGACTCCCCCTCACCCCACCCTCTCAGCTTCATATTTTACTTTCATATTTTACTGGAAAAAAAAGAGGCCATTCACAGAGTTCCCTCTTCTTCCCTTCTCTTCATCTCACATCACTCAGATGCCTTCTACCACTATCTCCTCCTTTACCCCCTCTCACTCAATGAAATGGCCCTTCTCCTTACCAAGCAAAATTCTACATGCGCAAGGAATCCCATTCCATCCTGATATCTCTAGCAGATTGCTTTCTCCACTATCCCCACTCTTTCACTTATCTTCTATCTCTCTGTGACTACTGGCTGCTTCTCTACTGCCTCCAAACATGCCCCATCCTCAAAAAACCCTCACTTGGTCTATCCATTCCCTCCAGCTATAATCTCATATCTCCCTACTCTTTTGTGCCTAAATCCTGGAGAAAGACATCTACAATGTGACTCCACTTCCTTTCCTTTTACTTTCTCTTTGAGTCTCAGCAGTCTGGCTTCTGACCTCATCATTCAACTGGGATTGCTCTTTCCAAAACTACCAATAATCTCTTCATTGACAAATCTAATGCTCTTTTTTCAATCTTTATCCTTCTTGACCTCTCTGCTATCTTTGTTGTTGATCCTCCTCTTTTCCTCTTCTCTCTAGGTTTTGTGACACTGCTCTCTCCTGGTTCTCCTACTATCTTTCTGTCAATACCTCAGCTTCCTTTGCTGGATCTTCATCTAGGCTGTCCCCACAGCTCTGTCTCCTCTCTTCTCCCTCTATATCATTTCACTTAGTGATCCCATCAGCTCCTATGGATTCAATTATCACCTCTGTGTAGGTGATTCTCACATCTACTTCTCCAGCCAGCCTCTCTCCTTCCCTCCAGTCTTGTATCTCCAGCTGCCTCTCAGACATCTGACCTGGACAGCTCATAGACATCTTAATCTCAAGTTATCCAAAACTGAACTTTCTTATTACTGTTGGGTATACCACCACCCTCTCAGTCATGCAGGCATCACCTATCACCTAGATATCACCTAGGTCTCTTTACTCCCTCTACCACCCCTATGCAATATGTTGCCAAGCCCTATCAATTCCACCTTTGGAACATGTCTGGTACATGGCTCCTTCTTTCCTCTGACATTGCCACCATCCTGATGCAGGCCTTCATAACACATACATAGATTATTACAATAGACTGCTGATAGGCTTCCCTGCCTCAAGTCTTTCCACTCCAGTCCATTGTCCATTCAGCTATCAAAATGGTTTTCCTAAAGTTTAGGTCTGACCATATAACTCCCTTTATTCAATGCACTCCAGTCACTCCCAACTGCCCCCTGGATCAAATAGAAATTCCTTTATTTGGCTTTTAAAGCCCTTTATAACTGTGCCCAAAGGGTTATAAAACTGTGCACACCCTTTGATCCAGCAATACCACTACGGGTTCTGTATCCCAAAGAGATCATAAAAAAGGGGAAAGAACCTCCATGTACAAAAATATCTATAACAGCTCTTTTTGTGGTGGCAAAAAATTGGAAATTAAGGGTCTGCTCATCATTTGGGAAATGGCTGAACCAGCTGTGGTATCTTAATGTAATAGAATATGATTGTTCTGTAAGAAATGATGAACAGGCAGATTTCAGAAAAACTTGGAAAGACGTGTATGAACTGATGCTGAGTGAAGTGAGCAGAATCAAGAGAACACTGTACACAGTAACAGCAACATTGTGCAATGACCGACTTTGTTAGACTTAACTCTTCTCACCAATGCAAGGATCTAAGACAGTTCCAAAGGACTCATGATGGGAAATGCTATCTACATTCAGAGAAAGAATTATGGCGTCTGAATGCAGATCAATGCATACTATTTGCTCTTTTTTTTTCTTTTTCGTAGTTTTTCCCTTTTGTTCAGATTCTTCTTTCACAACATGACTAATGTGGAAATATGTTTAATATGATTGACATGTATAGCCAATATCAGATTGCTTGCTGTCTTGTGGAGGGCGGAGGGAGAAAAAAGTTTGGAACTCAAAATTTTGTAAAAGTGAATATTGAAAACTATCTTTGCATGTAATTGGAAAAAATAAAATGCTATTAAGTAGGGAAAAAATAAAAAGAATAAAAAGAAAAAAGGGGGGGAACCCTTTATAATCTAGCCTCTTCCTAGTTTTACATATCCTATAATCCAATGACATTGACCTCCTTGCAGTTCCTTGCTGATTCCTACACAAAACACTCCATCTCCCCACTCTCAGCACTTTTACTGGCCATCCCCCATGCTTGGAATTCTCTCTTTCCTCAGCCTCCTATCTTCCCTGGCTTCCTTCAAATATCAGTTAAAATTTCACCTTCTGAAAGAAGCCTTTCCTTTTTTTAAAAATTTTTTTAACAAATAATATCTCATTTGATTCTCACCTGAGGGCTAGGATGAGGAAGAAACTGAGGCAGACAGAAGGTACATGACTTGCCCAGGGTCACACAACTTATAAGTGTCTGAGGTAGTATTTGAATGCAGGTGTTTCTGATTCCTCCATCTACAACACTGCCTGCCATCTACTTTTGGGTCTCCTCAATGTTAGAGCTCTCCTTCCAATGTATCCTGTATATCTTTTGTTTGTACGTAGTTGCTTACTAATTGTCTCTCCTCCCACCCATCTTGGGACACTTTACATTGTGAAAGCAGAGATCTTGTGCCTTTTGAGAACAGAGATCTTCCCTTCTCCCCCCCTTTTTCTTTTCCTTTTTTTCTTTTTGTATACCCAGCACTTAGCAGTGTTTGGCACATAGTAGGCACTTAATAAGTGTTTGTTGATGATTTGCCTCAGTCTCAGCTACCATTACACTCATCTCATTGGTGAAATCCAATCCTGGTGAGCCTGGCCTAGGAGCTTTGTTGGTGATGCTGACTAGAACTGCCTGCAGAAGGAATTCTTTCACATAGTGCAGGTTTTATTAAACAAAAATGTTTGGACATCTTTCTTCTTCTTTTCTTTTTTAGAACTGTCTATCAGCACCTAAACTTTTTTTGCATTTATTTTATTTTTAATTTATGGAATAAAACAAGTATTTCTGTAATATAGTATAATAAAAATATGATTGCACATGAAACTGCAAATCTATTATGTAGAACTTGCTATTTCTTTTAAATATGTAATAAAGTTATCATGTAAATTGCTTTTTTTCTTCCTTCCCTCCTGCCCCCGCCTTAGAGATGGCTACCATTAGACACAAATAGGTGTGTGTGTGTATATATAAAATTATTCTATACAAACTTCTCTTTATCAGTTCTTTCTCTGTATGCAGATAGCATTTTTTTCTTATATTCTTTAGAGTTAATTTGGATATTTACAATAGTCAAAATTACTTATTTTCTCAATGTCATTCTTTTTAATCATCATTTTAAAAAAATTTTTAACATGTGTTTTTAAAACTTTGGGTTACAAATTATCTCCCTTCCTCCCTCCCTACCCACCCTCATTGAGATAGTAAGCATTTCGATACAGTTTATAGATGTGTAGTCATGCAAAACACTTCCACAGTAGTCCTGTTGTGAAAAACTAAGTGTATTTCCTTTCATCCTATCTTACCCACCATTTATTCCATTCTCTCTTTTGACCCTGTCCCTCCTCAGAAGTGTTTGCTTTTGATTATCCCCTCCCTCAATCTGCCCTCCCCTCTATCAACCCCCTGTGCTCTTGTCCTTTTCTCCCCTTATTTTCCTGTAGGGTAAGATAGATTTCATTACCCCACTGTGTATGTTACTCCCTCCTTAAGCCAAATCCTATGAGAATAAGATTCACTCATTCCCTCTCACCTTCCTCCATTTCCCTTCCACAGTAAAAGCCTTTTCTTATCTGTTTCATGTGAGATAATTTACCCCATTCTACTTCTCCCTTTCTCCTTCTCCCAGTATTATCCTCTATCACCCCTTAATTTATTTTCCAGATATCACCCCTTCATCTTCAACTCACCCTGTGCCCTCTATCCATCTATCTATACAAACATATAATTTTTTTCCTCCCACTACCCTAATACTGACAAAGGACTCATGAGTTACAAATATCATCTTTCCCTGCAGGAATGAAAACAGTTCAACCTTAATAAGTCTTTTATGATTTCTCTTTCCCATTTACCTCTTCATGTTTCACTTGAGTCTTGTATTTGAAAGTCAAATTTTATATTCAGCTCCGGTCTCTTCCTCAGGAATGCTTGAAAGTCCGCTATTTCATTGAATGACCATTTTTTACCCTAAAGGATTATACTCAGTTTTGCTGGGTAGGTGATTCTTGATTGCAGTCCTATCTCCTTTACCCTCTAGAATATCATACTCCATGCCCTCTGGACCCTTAATGTAGAAGCTGCTAAATCTTGTGTTATCCTGATTGTGTTTCCACAATACTTGAATTGTTTCCTTCTGGCTACTTGCAATATCTTCTTGACCTGGGAATTCTGGAATTTGGCTACAACATTCCTAGGAGTTTTCCTTTGGGGATCTCTTTCAGGAGGTGATCGGTGGATTCTTTCAATTTCTATTTTGCCCTCTGGTTCTAAAATATCAGGGCAGTTTTCCTTGATAATTTCTTGAAAGATGATGTCTAGGCTCTTTTTTTGATCATGGCTTTCAGATAGTCCAATAATTTTTAAGTTCTTTCTCCTGGATCTATTTTCCAGGTTGTTTTTCCAATGAGATATTTCACATTCTCTTCTATTTTTTCATTCCTTTGGATTAGTGTTACAGTGCCTTGATTTCTCAAATTGTCACTAGCTTCCAATTTCTCCATTCTAGATTTTAAGGAAGTATTTTCTTCAGTAAACTTTTGGATTTCCTTTTCTATTTGGCCAGTTTTGCTTTTTAGGGCATTCTTCTCCTCATTGGCTTTTTGGACCTCTTTTGCCATTTGGGTTAGGCTATTTTTTAAGGTGTTATTCACTTCAGTACTTTTTTGGGTCTCTTTAGCATCACTCTCAGTTTTTCCTGTACTTCCCTTACTTGCTTCTCAAAATCCTTTTTGAGCTCTTCCATGGCCTGGGACCAATTCACATTTTTCTTGGAGGCTTTGGATGTAGGAGCTTTGGCTTTGTTGTCTTCTTCTGGTTGTATGTTTTGATCTTCTTTGTCACCAAAGTAAGATAATATAGTCTGACTCTTTTTGCACTGCTTGCTCATGATCTCAGCCAATTACTTGAGTTATAAACTCTTTGTTAAGGTAGGAGTCTGTTTCCAGTGTGGAGAATATACTGTCCCAAGCTTCAGGGGTTTTGTGCAGCTGTTTTTAGAGATACTTCTAGGGACCTGTAAATTTTCAGTTCTTTCAAGGTGCTATGATCAAGGGTGAGGTGTTTACTCCTTTCCTAGCCTGTGCTCTGGTCTATGAATACTCTTTTCTGTCTTGGAACTGTGAAGAGGGTTTCCTCTCCACAGCCACTATAAGCTCCACCACACCATGCTCCTCCTAGCCCCAGGACCGCCACCCAGAACTGTGACCCAGATCCAAGCATGGGCAAAGCAAGAGAATCCCCCTTCCTTCCCACCACCCTCCCCAAGACTGCTCACAGTCTGATATAGGCTATACATTTACATCCATATTAAACATATTTTCACATTAGTGATGTTGGAAGTAAAAATTAAAACCAATAGGAGGAACCATCAGAAAGAGGAAACAAAACTCAACAGAAGAGAAAAAAAATAGTAATTTGACTTCCATAGTTCTTTCTTTGGATGTGGATAGCATTTTCCATCACAAGGCCTCTGGAGATGTCTTAGATCCTTGTATTGCCAGGAAGGGTTAAGTTTATCAATATTAGTCATCATACAATGTGGCTGTTATTGTGTACAATGTTCTCTTGGTTCTGCTCACTTCACTTAGCATCAGACCATACAAGTCTTTCCAGGTTTTTCTGAAGTCAGCCTGTTCATCATTTCTTATAGCACAATAGTATTCCATCACATTCATATACCACAACTTGCTCAGCCATTCCCCAATTGATGGGCATCCTCTCAATTTCCAATGCTTTGCCACTGCAAAAAGAGCTGCTGTGAATATTTTTGTACATGTAGGTCCTTTTCCTGTTTGTGTGATCTGTTTGGGATATAGCCCTAGAAGTGTTTTAATAGCATTCTTAAAACAATATTGCTGTTACTGTATACAGTGTTCTCTTGGTTCTGCTCATTTCCCTCTTCATTAGTTCACACAAATCTTTCTATGTTTTTCTAAGATCAATGAGCTCATCATTTCTTATAGCACAGTAGTATTCCATCACAATCATATATCACAACTTGTTCAGCCAATCCCTGATTGATGGGCATCCCTGAAATTTCCAGTTCTTTGCTACCACAAAGAGGGCTGCAACAAACATTTTAGAACATATAGGTTCTTTTCCTTTTTTCTAATCATCTTTGGAAATAGACCTAGTAGAGATCTTTTATTTTCACATCACCTATATTTCCCAATGTATTCCTTTCCCACATCCCCTCCAGAGAGCCATTTTATATAATAAAGAAAGAAATTTCAACAAAATTAATTAGCATGTGAAAATTAGCATCTATATAGTATTTCAAGGTTGGTAAAGCACTTTGCATATGCTATCTCATTTAATCATCACAACAGCCCTGACATATGCCCCGGGGGAACTGAAACTGACAGGACTTTTTGAATGTCTCAGTTGCCAATCAAAGAGCCTTCTCTTTATCTTGGGGTTAGCAGAATGCAACCAGTTATGAAATGTCTATGCATGCTTTACAGTCAATCTCTCCAAAGCACTTCCCTCCCTCATTATCATGATTGTCCAAGAAGCGACTCGCTAGAGACCTCCATGTGTAGAGATGCCATCTTCTCCCTAGTATCCTCCATGTGAGATATCTGAGGCACTATGGGCATGCACCAGAGTCCCATTACCCAAGTCTTTGCATGTTTCTCTGTATTCATTATCACCATTGTGATTCATAGTGCAGTAATCAATTATATTCCTGTACAATTTAGTCATGCGTCAATTGATAGGCACCAACTTTGTTTCCAGTTCTTTGCTTCCACAAAAAAAGTTCTGCTATAATTATTTTAAATATATGGGGTCTTTCATTTTGTCATTGGTCTCCTTGGGCACATATACCTAGCAGTGGAATCTTACTTTATTTGCAAAATTCCAAATTGCTTTCCAGACTGGTTAAGAGTATATAGAAGGTGTCTGATGCATGCACAGATCCCATCAGCTTGCTTAGCTGATGCAGTGCCTTCACATGGAGGATTCTAGGGAGCTGAGTCCTGTTTGAATCATGATAATGATGCAGCGAGGTGGCACAGTAGATAGAGCTTAGCACCTGGAGTGAGGAAGACCTAAGTTCAAATCTGGCCATAGATACTTGCTAGCTGTGTGAGCTGGGCAAAGTCACATAACTTCTACTTGTCTTCATTTCCTCATCTATAAAATAAGGATAATAGTAGCACCTACCTCCCAAGGTTGTTGTGAGGCTAAAATGAGATATTTGTAAAGCACTTTGCATACTTTAAAACACTAAATAAATGCTAGCTATTATTGCTGCCATCATCATTATTATTGATGTGTAAGAGCAGTGTCTTAGAAAGACTGTGGAGTACATACAGACATTCTTTAGTTGGTACTAGTTGGCCAGCCACATAAGTTTGCATAGCCAGAACTGTCAGCATTTTCACAAAGGCCCAAATCAGCTTCCACCATTCTTTCTTGGCTTCATTCAAGATTAGGGGAGCTTGGTGACTGTTTTGCTCACATTGTCCAGTGGGAGACCATGTGGAAGGGGAAGGGCTTTAGGCCTTCTCCTCTCTGAGGCTATATGGCCCCAAGAAACAGGCCTCAGTAGGTCTTTGGCCTTTTTGTTTGTTCATTTCCTTTTCAAGGTGAAAGGAGTAGAGCCTCAAGACATGGTGAGTTTAAAAGTTAATTAGGAGGGCACTCTGGCATCCTTGTGTTCAAGAGTCTGGGTTCTAGAGCCAGTGCAGCATCGATGCTCTGAGGATCAAGGAATGATCTTCAGCAGTAACTTTTGGGACTCTAGCCTATTTGAAAAGCTTACCTAGAAGCCATGCCACATATAGACATGAACTTGGTGGGATCAATATTATGTAGGAACTGAGCTAAATTTGACCCTACTCCCCAGGGACCCATGATGGCACAGGGGAGAGTGTGCCCCAGAGGTATTATGGAAAATGCTTATATGTTTGTTTGAAGTAAATAACCCTTTGCAAAATCTAATTGATGTTAAATGATTAAATGTAACTGAGGCAACCAGCCCCTAACAATGGGGGAAATAAGCCAATGTCACTAGAGAAGAGTCATCCTAACCCCTCACAGTCAGCCTTTTGAGCTCTAATTGGACTCTAGGAGAGAGACCCAGAACAAACAAGGTATGAGAACAATTCACAACCCTATCAATAATGGATTAGTTGCCCATCTTTTCACAACTCCTCTAACATTAACTGTTCCCACTTTTTATCATCTTTATCAATTTACTGGATATGAGGTAAGATACTTATTTTGAATATGCATTTCTCTTATTATTAATGACTTGAAGCATTCTTTCATATGGTTATTAATAGTTTGAAATGCCTTTTTTGAAAATTGTCCATATCCTTTGCCATTTATCTAATGATGAATGGCTTTTGGTCTTATATATTTCTGTTAGTTATCTATATATCTTGGATATTAAATCCTTTTCTGAAATGTCTTATACAAAGATTTTTTCCTAGTCAACCATTTCCTTTCCCATCTTAGTTGCATTAATTTTGTTTATGCAAAAGTTTTTCAATTTCATGTAAATTGACTCTATTCTTTATTTAAGAATTCACCCCTATGAAAGGCATAACTGATCTAAATGATAGGCATAAATTATCTGTTTCAATTCTATTTTTTTACAATCTTTAATATTTAGGACATGTATCCATTTTAAATTTATTGTGGTATGTGTTGTAAGATTTTTGGTCTAAACCTAATTTCTGCCAGATTTCTTTCTAATTTTCCCAGAAGTTCTTGTCAAATAGGGAGTTCTTTCTTGGGTAATTTATATTTTGAGATTTTTCAAACTCTGGGCTATTAAAGTCAATTATTTCTGATTTCTCCATGTCCTGAATCTGTTGACCTACTTTTCTATTTTAAAACTAATACCAAATGATTTTGATGACTATTACTTTATAATATAGGTTGAGGCCTGGAAAAATTATTCCCCCTTAATTCTCACCTTTTTCATTATTTCCCTTGATATTCTAGATCTTTTGTTCCTCTAATGAATTATGGTATAATTTTGTCTAGTTCTTTGAAGTATGCTTTTGGTGGTTTGATTGGTATAATACTGAATCTGAAAATTATTTTCAGTAATATTATATTGTCATGTCCCAGCCATGAGCATTGAATAGACCTCTAGTGATTTAATTGTTCTTAACTAAGGTTCACATCATCTAAATTTATCACCTAATCCAGATGTTCATGGCCATTATCTATCACTCTCATCTTCCTCAGTCATTCTCTTTCCTTTCTCTCTGAGTTCATTGTCTGACTCATAGTCTTTCTCTCCCCCCCAACTCCTGCCTTTATACTAAAGGACTTAATATATGCAAAGTGATGCTATCTCAAATATTCCAACTTCCCAGTTCCTCAATCTACTCAGTTCCCCTGACCTACTCCTCCATTCCACCTCAGCTACACACAGTGATGATCATATGCTTGATGTTGCCATCTCCCACAAACATTCTGCTTCCATGTTCATGAACTCTGAAATTTCTTATCTGATTATGATTTTTTAGCATTCCATCTTTCCTTATGCCTTATGGCCTCTAACCCTGTTATTCTTTCTCACTGGGATCTGTATTCCCTACATTTCTTAATTCTTTCTGAAACCTTCACCCTTGCATTAGTTACACTCTTTTCCCTTCTGTATCTCAATCTGTTGGTAAACCAATTCTACTCTATACTATCCTCTGTCTTTGAATCTCTTGCCCCTTAATCACACCTTCCCAAAACCCTTCCCTGGTTTACTCCCATCATCTACTTCTTTCATTACTATTTACATGATGCAGAATAGAGTTGGAGGAAATTACAATACAGCGCCCAACACAGTTCACCACAGATTTATGTTATCTAATTTCAGTTGGTTCTTCACTGAAGCAAGACAATCACTCTAATTCTCCCTGATGATTGGTATCCCACTCTCCACAAAAGCTGTTCCTTATCTTCTTGTCTCTCCTCAAACCTCTCACAGCACCTTCTCTTCCTTCACTCTTATAGTTGAGGATCTTGCCTCATATTTCCCTGAAAAAAAAAAGAAACTATTAACTTAAGCTCACCCTTCTCCCCTCCTTCCCAGCTCATATCATTCAGAAATATTTCCACTATTTCCTTCTTCATTCTGGTCTCACGTGAAGAAGTAACCCTTCTCTTTACTACGGCCATCCTTTGTACTTGCACTATTCCTTTCCATCTTCTCCAATAGATTTTCCCCCACTCTCATCCTCATTCATATTCAATTCCTCCCTATATACTTGTTCACTATTACCTCTGGATCAAATATAAAGTACTCTGTTTGGTATTAAGATCTGTTTACAATCTGGCCCTTTCTACCTTTATGATCTTCTATTTTATGCCTTTCCATACACTCTATGACCTACCAATCTGGCCTATTTGCTGTTTCTTGACCCCACTTTGTGCCTTTTCACTGGCTACCCTCCATGCCTGGGATGCTGTTCCTCCTTACCTTTGACTCTTAGCTTCCCTGACTTCCTTCAGACTCAGTTCAAAGTTTATCTTCTACAAGAGGCCTTTCCTAGTCCTAGGATCCAGTCCCCCATAATAATGCTTCCCCTTTAGGATTATCTTCCATTGCCTCTGTATATTCTTCTCCCCCCTCCCCTCATCTGAATGTACATTCCTTGAAGGCAGGAACTGTTTTTAAACTAATTAATTAATTTTTAGTTTTCAACAATCACTTCCATAAACTTTTGAGTTTTAAATTTTCTCCCCCTCCCTCCCCACCTTTCTCTCCTAGATGGCATGTAATCTAATATTGGCTCTACATATACATTCCTATTAAACATATTTTCATATTAATTGTGTTGTAAAGAAGAATTACAACCAATAGGAGGAACCACAAGAAAGAAAAAACAAAACAGAACAGAAGGAAAAAAGATCTAATAGTATGCTTCGATCTTCGTTCAAACTCCGTAGTTCTTTCTCTGGATGTGGATAGCATTTTCCATCATGAGACCTTTGGAGATCCTTGCATTGCTGAGAAGGGCTAAGTCTGTCAAAATTGGTCGTCACACAACATGGCTATTACTGTGTACAATGTTCTCCTGGTTCTGCTCACTTCACTCAGCATTAGTCCATACAAGTATTTCTAGGTTTTTCTGAAGTCCGCTTGCTCATCAATTCTTATAGCACAATAGTATTCCATTACATTCACACACCACAATTTGTTCAGTCATTCCCCAATTGATAGGCATCTTCTCAATTTCCAATTCTTTGCCACCACAGAAAGAGCTGCTATAAATATTTTTGTACATGTGTGTCCTTTTCCCTTTTTTATGATCTCTTTGGGATACAGACCTGGAAATGGTATTGCTGGGTCAAATGGTATACATAGTTTTATAGCCCTTTGGGCATAGTTCCAAATTGCTCTCCAGAATGGTTGGATCAGTTCATAACTCTACCAACAATGCATTAGTGTTCCAATTTTCCCACATCTTCTCCAACATTTATCATTTTCCTGTTTTGTCATGTTAGCCAATCTGATAGGTGTGATGTGGTACCTCAGAGTTGTTTTGATTTGCATTTCTCTAATCAATAGTGATTTAGAGCATTTTTTTCATATGACTAGAGATGGCTTTAATTTCTTCATCTGAGAACTGCCTATTCATATCCTTTAACCATTTCTCAATTGGAGAATGACTTGTATTCTTATAAATTTGTCACGGTTCTCTATATATTTTAGAAATGAGACCTTTATCAGAGACACTGGTTGTAAAAATTCTTTCCCAGTTTTCTGCTTCCCTCCTAATCTTGGTTGCATTGGCTTTGTTTGTGCAAAAACTTTTCAATTTAATGTAATCAAATTTATCCATTTTACATTTCATAGTGTTCTCTATCTCTTGTTTGGTCATAAATTCTTCTGTTCTCCATAACTCTGACAAGTAAACTATTCCTTGTTCTCCTAGTTTGCTTATAGTATCAGCCTTTATATCTAAATCATGTACCCATTTTGACTCTATTTTGGTATATGGTGTAAGATTTTGTTCTATGCCTAGTTTCTACCATATTCTTTTCCAGTTTTCCCAGCAGTTTTTGTCAAATAGTGAGTTCTTATCCCAGAAGCTGGGGTCTTTGGGTTTATCAAACAGTAGATTATTATAGTTATTGACTACTGTGTCTTACACAGTAACCTATTCCACTGATCCACTGCTCTATTTCTTAGTCAGTACCAAGTAGTTTTGATGATTGCTGCTTTATAATACAATTTAAGATCTGGAATGGCTAGGCCACCTTCACAGGGACTGTTTTTGGCTTCCTTTATATCCTCCTCACATAGCACAGTGCCTAGCACATATTAAGGCTTAATAAATACTTGTTGACTTAATTTTTTTGTAATAGTGACTATACAGATATTCTGTGCTTTGGTAGACTGACTCCCAGCTATTTTATTCATTTCCTAGTTATTTTGAATGGGAAATTCCCTTTCTATCATTACTACTGAATGCAGACTTAATCTCTGGAGGAATTTTTTTTTCTCTGACCTGAAGTCGTTGATGCTAGGATGTTCATGTGTGCCAATGATTTACCAGGTACCAGTTACCATACAGATGCTGACCTTGGCTAGCATCACCTTTTGAAGTTGGTTATAGGTGGCCTCACCAGAAGAGCTGGTTGCCAGGGTCATTGGCTGTACTTTAGATCAATTGTCCTATTTTCCTAATTGTGCTGTAAGTGACCTCTATGTTTTGACCCATGATTTAGTCACAATGGAGTTAGCCTTCTGCTAGATTGTAGATAAGGTGCTAAGGAAATAAAGAGGGAGGAAGTGCTGGCTTCTTGTGGAGGAGTGAGGATTCAGGGACTACAGAAGGAGCACAGTAGCTAAAGGCAAGAACAAGGCAAGTTATCTCTGCTTCCTGACTGCTGCTCCCCACCCAATTGCTTCCTTTGTCCCACAACCTTTTCCTCAAAGAGCTATCAGCTGAAGAATGAGGTCACCTAATTTTGAGCCAACCTAAGACACTGGAAGAATTTGGTGGTTTCCAAGGCAGACATAGAAAGTCAATGATGAACTGGTTCTTTTCTCAAAGGCTTTATTTTCTCCATCTTTGAAGCCTCGGTTGCGAGCCTGGATGACTGGGCAGATGGTAGTATACCTAACAGTAATAAGGAAGTTCAGAAGAAGTGACAGTTTCAGCAAAAGATAATAAATTCAGTTTGAAACACATACAGTTTAAGACATCTAAAAGATGTCCAAGTCAAACTGTCCAAAAGGCAGCTCTAGATGCAAGCCTGGAGGTCAGGAGAGAGATTGGACAAGTAGATCTGAGAATCATCTACAAAGAGATGATAACTGAATCCATGGCAGCTGAATGAGTCACTAAGTGAAAGGGTATAGAGAGGGGGCAACTAGATGGTGCAGTGGATAGAACTCCAGCCTTGGAGTCAGGAGGACCTGAGTTCAAATCCAGCCTCAGACACTTGACACTAGCTGTGTGATCCTGGGCAAGTCACTTAACTCCAATTGCCTCACCAAAGGAAAAAAAAAAGAAAAAATAGAATAGAGGGAAAAGGGGAGAGAGTCCAGGATAGAGCCTTGAGGAACACTCATGGTTAGCAAGCACAGCCTGGATGAAGATGCAGCAAAGGAGAATAAGAAGGAATGGTCAGATAGGAAGAGAGAATAGTGTCACAAAACCTAGAGATAAGAGAATATTAAGAAGGATTAACAGTGTCAAAGGCAGTAGAGAGATCCCTAAGGATGATGAGTCAGACAAGACCATTAGATTTGTCTGTTAAGAATCATTGGTAGCTTTGGAAAGGGCAGTTGGAATTGAATTATGATATCAGAAGTTAGACTGAAGAGACTTAAGAAGAGAGTAAGAGGAAAGGAAATGGAGGCACCTTCTCCATATATACATGTCCTTCTCCAGCATTTTAGTCACAAAAAGGAGGAGAGATATAAGGTGATAGCTGGAGGGAATGGACCAATAAAATTAGGGGTTTTTTTGGGGATGGGGAGAAGTGAGCATGTTTGTAGATGGTAGGGAAGCAGCCAATAGAGAGAAATTGAAAATAAGTGAAAGAGCAGGGATGATAAAGGGGGTAATCTATCAGAGAAGATGGAATAATATGAGATAACTTGTGCATGTAGAGGAGTTTTCCTTGGCAAGGAGAAGACTCTTCTCATCTTGTGAAAGGGGGTAAAGGAGGAAATAGTGACAGAAGGCATCTGAGTGATGTGACATGAAGAGAAGGGAAGAAGAGAGAGAGCTTTCTGTGAATGACCTCCATTTTAAAAATAAAATATGAAGAAAGATCCTCAGCTTAGAGGATGGGGTGAAGAGGAGGCATGGGAAGATTGAGAAGAGATGAGAAAACTGAAGATTACCCTTTATTTCCTTCCTATCTTCTCCTCTTCTTTCCTCTTTTTTCCATTCCCTTCAGCACTAGACCTTGGACAGAGACAGGGCTTTGCCTGCAAGAGGAGCTAGGATAGGGGCAAGGGTAGAGGTAGGGGTGTCAATGAAATGAGCATTGGCCAACTTCCCAAATGCCAGAGGGCTGCTTATTGTGGTGGTCACAATTGGATAGAGGTTGTGCTTGGGAGGTCGGAAGTGGAGCTTCCTCTTAAGTCTACATTCTCTTCCTGCCCTTGACTGGGGTCTCTGATGTTGGAGTGCAGCTCTCTGTGATCATTCATGGGGAAGATGGCACCTTCTTCTTCCTCCTGTGCATGAGGGCAGTACAGAGACAGAAATTCAGCCAATGTGTTGCTGTGGGTATGGCCTACAGAGTTGTTGCCATGAACTCATTTGCTTCAATGAAAGCACTTATAAGTATCATTCATTCCCAATTCAATGGGCTATGGGCTAAGTGCCAATGATGTGGGCTGAGTTCCTTGAATGAGGAGGCATTTGTGGTTGGAGGGGGAAGAGTACTCAAATTGGCCTCAGAGTCAGGAGCTTTGGATTCTAGTTTTGTCTCCGTCACTCACTCACATGTAACTTTGCCGCTCTCTCTATGTCCATTTTCCCTTCTGTAAAATGAAGGGATTGGATTAGCCTTGTTAATTCTACCTTCACAACATTGAGGGCACCACCATCCTCCCAATCACCTAGGTGTTGTCCCTGACTCTCTACACTCACTCACCTCATATATCCAATTTATCACCAGATTTTATTGTTTTTATCTTCATAGACTCTCTCACCTTCTCTCTACTCACATAGGCACCACCCTAACTCAGGCCTTCATTACCTTGTGCTTAGACTATTGTAATAGCTCTCTAATTAGCCTCCCTGCCACAGATCTCTTCCTCTCCAGGCTACCCTTCAGAGCTGCCAAAGTGATATTGATAAAGTGGAGGCCTGACCATGTCACTGTCCCACTCAATAAACTTCATGGGCTCTCTGTTACCTCTAGGATCAAACTTCTCTTTTGGGCATCTAAAGCCCTTTGCAACCTGGCCACAATTCAGCTTTCCAACTTTATTATATTACTGTCCTTCTCCCACTCTATGGTCCAGTCATACTGACTTTGCTATTCCTCACATGGCATAGTCCGTTTTTCATTTCTATGCCTTTGCTTAGACTGTCTCCCATGTCTGGAATGCTCTCCGTCCTCACCTCTACCTCTGAGAATCTCTAGTTTCCTTTAAAGCTCAGCTCAAGTACTACCTACTATGAGGCCTTTCCTGATCCCGTCAATCCCTAGCGCCTCCTCCCCCCATCCCAATTACTTGTAACATATATGTATGTCTGTGTATATGTATGCATATATACACACATATATATACAAATGTGCATATATACATGCATACATATATGTATATATAAGTATGTTCTTAGGGCATCTAGATTGCACAGTGGATAGAGTTTTGGGCCTGGAGTCAGGAAGACTCTGTTTTGTGAATTCAATTCCAGCCTCATACACTTATTTGCTGTGTGACCCTGGGTGAGTCGCTTAACCCTTTTTGCCTCAGTTTTCTCATCTGTTAAAGGAAATGGCAAACCACTCCAGTATCTTTGCCAAGAAAACCTCAAATGGGGTCACAAAGAGTTGGACACAACTGAATGACAAAAACAAAGTATATTCTTATGTGTATAAGTATAAATGTATGTATACACATATATATACATATAGTATAAACTTATTGTATAGCAGGTCAGCAAACTCCCACCCAAGCCAAATCCAGATCTGACACACTTATTTTTGTTTAGTCGGCAAGCTAAGAATGGTTTTTACATTTTGAAATACTTTAAGCTTGCCAGTCGTATAAAAATTTGGTCCACTGCCATAGTTTGCCAATCACTACTCTAAAGAATATAAGCTCCATGAAGGTAGGAACTATTTTGTCTTTGCCTGCATTCCCAGACATCTGTATCTACTATACCAGGTCAGATCCCTTTTTGTGAACTCTCCTTGTGAGTTCTTTCCCTCAATGGAATTATTTTATAATGACCTAAATGTGTGGGCCAAGTGTCAGCATGAGGACTGGCGGTGGGTGGCATGGGGCAAAAGCAGAACCATGATGTGCTGCAGAGTCAGGAATCCCCAGTGTGGCCATGGCTCTCTGGACCAAAAGTGGGTGGAGGAGGGTATGACCCAATACATTTCCTTTAGTCTATGTAAAGGCAGGATTGTCAACGCAAGACCAGTTCCTCAAGCAGAGACCACAAAGAAGAAGTAGGCTGCCTACAAATATTCTCCCGGTCTGAGTGCCCTGGTCTGTCCCATCACCCTTGGAGCATATCAGCTGAGAGGGCTTGGTCATCTTCATCTCTAGAGGACTTTGCCACCTGGCAGAGTAGAGCTGGAGGCAGCCAGGATTCCTAGAAGCCACCACCCAGGGCTGTAAATAGAAGATTGGTCCTTATCTGAAAGTGCTCTGGGGTGTGTGGGTTGAGGGTCAGGCTCTGTTCTCAGAACTGCCCTTTGGGAGCTCTTACCTCAAAGGCGTCTATGTTCTGGGAGCAGGGCCTTTTCTTCAGGGAAGACTATGGTAAGACAGAAACTGGGTCCAGAGGGACAGCTGAGCAGTTGGCCCGCTAAAGAAATGCCTTTCATTTCTAATTAAGGTCTCTTTGTTTTACGTTTTAAATTCCTACTTCTTTCCTCTTGTAAGCCAGAAGCTCAATTTGGCAAAGAGAATAATTAGATTCTGGGCTTTGTCAAGGTGGAAACTCCACTGGAATTTTGGGGGTCACCTGGACCCCAGCTGGAAGCCCCCTCCTTCATTATCACAACAGACATTTACTAAATGAAGAACGGATCTGAATGGTTTATATTTCTAGGTTTGAGACAATTTCAGGCCCTCCATTCAAACTGAATGCTCACATTCATAGCCCTAGGTTATGTCAAACTACATCTGATCCTAGATTCTCATAGGCTATTGGAGTGGCCAAGAAGTTTAGATAGCACCAGTCAATCAATCAATACATCAGTAGGTACTCACTATGTACTGGTCCCTGGGGATAAAAAGATAGGAATAGTGCTAAAAAATATTAAGGTTAATTAATGATCCAAAACAGTATTAATACCAATCTCTCCCAGGTGAATAGTGTTATATCCTTTTCAAAACACTTTCTCATTCACCACTTTTTTTTTTTTGATTCTCATCAGGAAGTAGGCAGGATCAGGGATTATTATCGCCATTTCATAGATGAAGAAATTGAGGCCAAGTGACTTACCCTAGGTCACACAACAAGTTAGTAGCCAAACCAGGGCTCTATCCCAAGTTTCCTGTTTCCCTTTCCAGTGTACTTCCACTCAACCAAGCTGTGTCATTACTGATTACAGTGTCAGGATGCAGAAAGATCTTGACAGGTTAGGCTAGACCCACTCTAATAAGGTGACATTTAATAGACATAGATATAAAGTCTCTCACTTTAGTTAAAAAAAAACCCAGCATCTCAAGTTGGAGGAAGATGGAAGAGGTATGGTTAGATAGCAGTTCATCAGGAAACAAAAAGTCTGGGGTTATTAGTAAACTGCAAGTTCACTGGGGGAGGGGAGAGATGGTCAATAATGTGATGGGGAAGGCAAGGGAATAAGCATTTATATTAGCACCTACTATGTGCCCAGCACTGTGCTAAACACTTTACATACATTATCTCATTTGACTTTACAACAGCCCTGGAAGGTAGGGCTATTACCTTCATTTTACATTTGAGGAAATTGAGGGCAAACAAAGGTTAAGTGATAACCCGTTGGGAACCATTCTATGGATCATGCTCAGAGCTTCTATTCCTGGGTTCTAGATTTTAGGTCCTGCTTCCAGGCATGTAGTGACCCACTGGTGAAAGGATTTTGCATTTTGGGATGGTGTAGCAAATCCTGAGTAGTTCCTTGGTCCCTGGGCCCTTCCCTCTGACTTTCTTCTTGCCCTGAGACAGTGGCAGGAGGGTGGAGTGCTTTGTCAGTTAAAGGAGGAGACAGCTTCTCACTCCTTTGTTATGACTGGCACTTTCTCTTGTGACTCTTCCTTGTAGCAAGTAGTGCCACACACTTACTAGCTTTGTGGCTCTGAGCACATCACTTAACCTCCGTCTGCCTCAGTTTCCTTATCTATAAAATGAGAATAATAATATCATCTACCTTCCAAGGTTGTGATAAGGATAAAGTGAGATAATATTTGTAAAGCATTTTGCAAATTCTAAATTACTATATATGTGCTAATTATTAATGTTATTTATCATTAGGACATGCTGTCTCTAAACTATTGTGAAGGGGGTAAAGGAATATGTGACACTCATTCCCCCCACTCCTTAACTGCTCCCCACTGGAGAATAGACCCCAGCGAGTTTGTGTCTAATGCCTCAGCTACTTTTTCCACTTTAGGTTTTCCTTCCTGAGTAGATGCCTCAACATGGTACTCAAGGTGTATATGTCCAAGTCTGGAAGCAACTTTGTGAGTCTGAAAAACCCAGGGGGCCTGGGTCCAATGAGAGCTTTTGGTTTTGGCAGCAGCAGGAGTGACCTGGTAGTAGGGAAAGAAAGAGAAGATAGACACTAAGAGGATTGATCCAAGGCTGGCTGTTTTACCAGTAGACCTATACCGGGACTAGTTTGGTGCTAGGACAAAAGCTAATAAAATACTTAATTAACTGCTTTATATTCTGGTGAGATTTAAGTATCAATTTCCTAGCAGCTTGTAACAGCAATTGATTGAAGTTACTATATCCTGTTTAATTCCTTCTATTAATGTGTTCTAAGAGTCTTTTATTGTTTAGCATGTGTTGCATACAGGAATAAATTATCTGTCCCACACCTCATTCATACTGTACATTGAATACCTTCTTCCCTCCCTCTCTTCTTGGGGAGACCCTCGACTTGAACCTGAAGTAAAATAACATCTATGATGCCAAGGTTGGGGTTTTAATGAGCTAAAGAGGATTTTAAAAAAGGAATTTAAACCTTCTTGCTAGAGTCTTAGCTCCTTAGGACTGAACGCTATCCAAACTGCATGCCCAGGTATCAAGGGAGTGGTACATTTCTCTGCCCCACCCCAGAACCATGAGCTCAGCAGCAGTTGTTTAAGGTTAGAAATGTGTGTATCTATCTCTATATCTCAAGGATAAATAGAGCCTGTCTGTATATATACTTTAGTTCTTTGAAATCTGTAATATCGTAGGCCTATCCTTCATATCTGTACACATGGTTTCAAATTCCATTGTTATGTACACAGCTAAGCTTATAAAATGGCATGATTATGAAATACCTTCTTTAGCACTGCCTCTTAAAATGCTTCTGGGAAAAGCCAGGGCCCACATCTGCATATGGACTTGCCCTGTTCTAGCTCACACTGAGGGTTTAAAAAGCCATCTCCCCACAAAACCCAATGAGGGAAGAGTTCAGAACTCTACTCATTACCTCATTACTTCATTACCTCATTATAGATGAGGAACTGAGGTTCAGGCAGGTAAGGTAAAGTCATACAGCAACTAAGTGACTGCTCGAGCACTAAGACTTAGGTGGCTCTGGGTACAGCTCTTTTTACCTTATTCAGTCAGTGGGGAAGGCAGGGTGCTGAGAATGGGAAGGGTAGGGAGAGAAGAAAATTCTCTTGAGATTCAGGGACTTAGGCTATATTTCAGAAGAGATTGTCCCTACCTGAAACTGGGCCTAATGCAGATAGCTCCCCTGCTCCAATATTATTTTGACTGTTTGCTCGTTTTTTTTTTAACTTTGCTTTTCCAAAGCTGGGGACTGAAAATCTACCAGCTTGCTGGTTCTTTTTGCATCCACACCTGGCTCTCAGCTCCCATCTCTCCCTGAGCTCTGAGCTATCCCTGTCACACATGGATGCAGGCACAGACAAAAATGAAGGTAGTTCACCCTACCAGCCCTGGGGGAGCCCTCCTGTATGAAACCCTGAGCTGGAGCTGGACTTTCCCAGGGGCCTATTGGGAAATTTGAGATCTCCCTGCCCCCCCCTTCTAACATCCCCACTAATCTCACTTCATTGTCTACTTTCCTGCACAACTTGAAAATCCACTTTTCATGGAAACATTCTTTTTCTAGGAGGTTCTGGGGGAGGGGGGAAACCTGCTTCCAACTTTGGACCAATAAAATTTCCCTTTAAAATTCCCATATTTTAATTTTGAAATTGTGTCTGCTATGTGCCAGAGCCATTATTCCAGAATACAGGGTTGTGGGCGGGAGCTTTAGGAAAATGAATCACTATTGACTGCAAATGAGGCTGCACAGATTCTTGCTTTTATTGCCCTACAAAGAGTGCCAAAGGCTGACTCATGAGGAAGGCTTAGGAAGGTCTCCCAGCTGAAGATCAGTCAGATGGCGGAGACAAAGGTGGGGGGGGGGGTGGAGCTAACAATAAGAAGCACTGGAAGACTGGACTGCCCTGGATAATTCTTACTGATGAATATATCATTGCAATTAAATGTAACATATCTAGCTCATGTGTTCACCCCCTTCCCACTCCCTTTCAGTATACTCTTGTCCCAGCTAATAAAATAAATGAAACCAACATTCTCTGAAGCTACCTGAAACTCCAGGGAGTGGATAGTCTCAAGAAAGATGGAATATTTTTGTGTGCTTGCTCTGAAGGCAAGGCATGGAGGAAATAATTCCTGAGGGATGCTACTTGACTCTCCCAACCCTGAAAGTTTCTTTAATGCAAGTACTATGCTCTACCCAGAAGAGAAGAGATTGACTCATTCCAAGCTGGCCTTATTTGGTGTAATGCTCTTTCTTTCTAGAGAATTCTCCCATCTTTTCAAGGGGCTCCTGCTAGGAACCTCAGGGTATAGTGGTGATTTTGCTACCACTCAACTCCAACCCTTTAACCTTTCTTGGATTTTCCTGGTCTATGAGACAAAAGAACCAAAGAGAAGGACAGTGGAATTGTGGATTGCACATTGTTGTGGTTTTTTTTTTTTTCTTTTTCATCCCAGTGGAAACCAAATGCCACAGAAAGGGGATGGAAGCAAATAGGATTTGGTCACAGGGACCTTCCAGATGTGTTACCAAACAGATATGGTATTAACCAGAGTAATGTGCACTGGGTAGGCAGAACAGGGGGAAAACTCTCAGGTTACCTTTTCATCCTGGTTTTCCCCTAATTCTTGTTGTGGCTTGAAAAGTTAGGTCCCTGAAAAGGGTACTTCCCCTTAATTTTCCTTGAAAGACTGATTTTGAGTCTATTTCTGATTACATGATATGATCATCCAATGGTACTATTCTGATGTTCTTAACTGTGATTTCATAAAAACTGCTCCTAAGTCTGGGAAAATCCTAGTGTATGTGTATATTGAGGGGAGGGAGATGGGAGAGAGAGAAAAGGAGTAATAAGATCAGCTGAAGTCTTCTGCTGACTCCCTAACCCCTCTCATCTCAAGCTCACTCCTTATTGAACACCAGGTTGATTCAGTTCAATTCAGTAAATATTTATTAAAGGCTAGTGCATACAATATGTTGTGCCAGACATTGGGGAAGACACAAAGTTTAAATAAGGAAGATTTGCCCTCTTGGAGAAAAACTGCTAGGGAAGTAAGGGCATCTTCTCCACTGGTCAGTCTAAATATATGGCTAATCAACGGAGGAATTCATTCAGCAAATGTTTATTAAGTTTATACAGGTCAGTGCTTGGCCTTGGTTGGTCTTTGTCTGTTATTACTGGATCTGTTCTTTCACTGGTCTGGGGAACTCTGTATAAGGAAAGTCCCTCTCCCAATGCAGATCATAACTATTCTGCAACTTAGCATCTTAGAGAATTGCTTAGGGGCACTAGAAGCTTAAATAATTTGCCTGAGTCACAAGGCCAGTATGGAGTGTGTGTCAGATGCTAGACTTGAACCTAGGTCTTTTGATTCCCCCACCCACAGTGACCACGTGGACTCTGTCCTTGGGTCCCTAGACTCAGATAAGTGAGTTTTTCCTTTATCTTGCCCAGACTGGCATACTACCCCCTCTCCCTGCCCATTTCTAGTCCCCTTTATGTTGACTTTCCCACTATTAAAATGTAAGCTCTTTGAGGGCAGGAACTGTCTTGCTTGTTTGTATTTCCAGTGTTTAGCATAGTGCCTGGCACATCGTGATTGTGTTGAGTCTGTTCAGTCATGTCTGACTCTTTGTGACCCCATTTGGGGTTTTCTTGGCAAAGATAGTAGAGTGATTTGCCATTTCCTTCTCCAACTCATTTTATAGATGAGGAAACAGAGGCAAACAGGGTTAAGTGAGTTGTCCAGAGTTACACATTTAGGAAATCTCTGAGGGCAGATTTGAATTCATGAGGGTGACTCTGCCTGATTCCAAGCCACCTAACTGCCTCACTTGGCATATAGCAAGCACTTAATAAAGCCTTCATCATCATCATCATCATCATCATCCTTTCTCTGCTTTGCTCTGCTGCCTCAGTCTTGTAGGAGCTCCAAAAGTAAATAGGACAATGAACCTGACCCTTAGAGAATTTACAATATTGTACTGGGAATTAAGACTGCACTATAATATAAAATAGGTGGGAAAACACCTAGTTCCCTATCCTACAGGAAGCATGACAGGCTGGAGAGGGGAAGAAGAAGAGGAAGAAGAATACTAAGATTTCAGAAAATAAAGTAAACAACAGAGGAAAAGATGGGGGAGAAAACCTAGGAGAGGATTTATGAGGAGAAAGTTAGGAGGCCACATCAAGCAGCTGAATGGTAGAGAGGAAGGAAGTTCCAGACTTAAGAATAATCCTCAAAGAGGATTAACACATGTACTTTCTTTTATTGATTGATTGATTGATTGAGTTTTTATTTATTTTTAGCACACATACTTTCAAAGCACACATATAAGAACAATTTTGGATTTTCCTAGAGTTGTTGAGTATCAGAGCTGAAAGGGACCTTAAGAACTTTGGCTGTCAGTGCTGGGAAAGACCTCAGAATAGAGATTAAAAGATCTAGAAGAGACCTGAGGACCCTTACTGTCAGAGTTGGAGGAGACCCACAAACATTCATGTAGACTGTCAGATCTGAAAGGGATCAACTCCCTCATTTTATAGAGGAAGAAATAGACACCCAGAAAGGAAGCAACTTGCCTAGGCAACACAGAAAATTAGTAAGAGAGTTGAGACTAGAACCAAGGTCCCTTGAGTCCTAGATTATTAGGGTTTCTCCCACTGTACCATGTTCTTGTTTCAGGAATCACATTTAAGAAAATCCAGTGTATCTGTCATGGCCAATGGAGGCCCAATCCTCAGAGTATGAACGATGTACTTTGCCCAGTGCCAACCCACATCGGGGGCTTGGTGAACCTGCTTCTGGAAATGTGAGATGATGTGTAATAGAGGGGCATGCAGAACATGCACATTCTGTGACTGTTCCCTGCCTACATATTTGAGGGAAAGAAAAGCCTCTTAATTGGTCTTTGTGTCATTCAGTCGTTTTCAGTCATATCTGACTCTTTGTGACCCTATTTGGGGTTTATCTTAGCAGGTATTGGAGTGGCTTGTCATTTTCTTCTCCAGCTCATTTTACAGATGAAGAAACTGAGGAAAAAAGGGTCAAGTGTCTTGTTTTCATGAGGAGTCATTGAGAAGGCCTGAATGGTGTGTACCTTTAGTTCTAGACCAGTCCTTCTTCCTTTCAAATGGGATACTTTTCTTTTTTAAGTCTCCCAATCTTCCCAAATTTGTGATGTCTCCATTTACCATAGAACAAAGTCACACAGCTAGGATGTGCCAGAGGCCAGACTTGAACTCAGCTCCTCCTGACTCCAGGACTGACCCTATCCATGGAGCCACCTAGCTGCCCCTAGACAAAATATAATTTAATTGGTTGCTGAGGAGGAATTAAGTGCTCACACCTGTGAAAGGTATGAATCGGCCAAAGTAAGCTCTTTCCTGATGAAGATCAAGGGAAGATATGTTCTAAACATATAATATACATATAGAATACAAAAACAATGGATAAATTATAGGAGTGGCTATTGATTACAAAATGATTCACCACAGATTGCCTTTACTTATGAAACTCTCCTTATATATTTGGTTTAGATTTGTTTACACATCAGTAACTATTTGATAGACAAGAAAAAAAGCCCATTTATAACATGAGGAGTTACCCCATTCAGAGATGAACCAGAAATCAACCAAATTTCTCAGATGAGATGATTGATGTCAATGGGAAAGTAGAATTCCCTTTACACAGGACTTTCAGGAATGGGATGGCTATATAAAGTAAGAACCACCTCTAATGTTATCTCCCACCATTCATTCATTCATTCATTCATTCATCAACTCATTCATTCAACAAGCATTTATTTGATGCTTATTTCGTGCAAAGTACCAGGGATGCAAAGGCAAAGAAAAAAACCCCATCAAAATAGAAAGGTCCCTATGGGATGGTTACCTGGCCACAGAGAATTTCCTTAATTTGGGAGGAAGTGGTGAGTTCCCCTTTCGCGATTTGTATGTCAAAAACATTTTGGCCTCATCAGTGACTAAGAATTTCAAAGTGGGCTGTGGGTGTAGTGGCCAGGCTAGACGAGATTAAATACCAGCCAGACCCTCTTCATTCCTTGATCAAGATCACTGGCTCAGGGTGAGGATAGACACCAGAGAACTATGCTCTACATCCAGGCAACCCTGCTGGTGGCCCTGATCTTGGGCAGTTCTCTTCCATTCACTCAAGCAGGTAAGGAGGCATCTGGGATGAGGTGAGGAACAGAGTTCTTGGACTTCAAATTCCTTGAACAAAGATCCCCTGTCTTCTTTGGCCCCTCCTGGAAAGGGTTAGAGATAGGAAAAATGCTTTTATTAGAGGGCAGTAAGGACAGTGGACTGGAAGTTAAGGGACCTGGGTTCTGGTCCTGGTTCTACTGCTGCTAGTCCTCTCCCTTTGGGTCAAGTCCCTTCTGCTCTCTGAACTTCATGAAGGAGCTGAACTGGAGAAATGTGAAAGGCCTTTCAGTCCGAATCTTTAGGAGCGTATGATTTGTTTTCATGAGGGGCCATTGAGGAGGCCTGGATGATGTGTACCCTTAACTATAGACTAGCCCTTCTTCCTTTCAAATGGGATACTTTTCTTTTTTAAGTCTCCCAACCTTCCCAAATTTGTGGTGTCATAGAACAATAGAGTCATCGAATGAGTCTTACTTTTACTTGTGTCTGCTCCTGAGAATATCATCCCTCCTTTTCTACCTCCTGAGATCCCATTTGTCTTGCAGTTTAAGTGCTCTTTCCTCCCTGAAGCTTCTCTGGATACCTTCTACCCAAGGTTAACCTCTTCCTCCTCTGAGCCCATTAGACCATGTGCACACCTCTCCTCGGCTCTTAGCATGTCCTGCTTTGTATCTGTAATCTTCTGACCCTTCCTACCAGACCACAGACTATTTGAGGACTGCCTAGTGCAATACAAAAAAACCAAAAAAACAAAAAAACCTCTAAAAATGGAAAAGCATTGTGGAATGACTACAGAGAATTTCCTTGATTTGGAAATAGTGACCACTCCTTTGGGAACTGGTGATTTCTTTTTCATCTTTTAATCTCCAGCGCTTGAGCACAGCAAGCAGAGTAGGCACCCAGGTAACCACGGTTGAATTGAAGTAAATCCCAATGATGATGATCATGGTGATAATACACAATCCCTTAAAGAATTTTACCATCTTCAAAGGAAGGAGGGGAGAAGAAGAAGGAGGAGGAGGAGGAGGAGAAGGAAGAGAGGAGGAGAAGAATCAAGTCTTGATGTGAAGAGGGAATGTGTCCTCATGACTACAATGCTGGACTTATTCCCAAGCAGATATGGCTTCCTATCCCATGGCTACCTTTCACACTTACTAGCTGTGTAACCCTGAACAAATAACTTTACCTCTCGGGGCCTTGGTTTTCTTATCTGTAAATTAGGGATAATAATATCTATTTGTATCTCTAGGGCCTTTCACTCAGTAGGTATATAATAAATGTTTGTTGAATTTAATTGAACTGTAGTACCCACCTCACAGGGCTGTTATGGGGCTTAAAGGAAGTAATATAGGTAAAGCACTAGATAAATGCCAGTCAAATTAACTAAAAAAAAAATTAAAATTAACTTCTCCAGAGTTTTGTTCAGGTCCACCTAATTTCTTTCTGTTCCAGGGTCTGGGGTCATTGCTGGTTGTCCAGGCCTGTCTGACATGGTTTCTTTGCTTTTTCTGCAATGACATCCTGGAAACTCACTGACTTAAGAGTCAGAAGCCTTGGGTTCAAATCCTGGTTTGTACCACTTACTAGTTTAAATCATTTCACCTCTTTAGAACTCAGTCTCCTCATCTACAAAAAGGGATTAATAACATCTGCTCACAAGGTCACCAGGAGGAAAGCTCTTTGAAAACACCATAGAAATGAGAGCTCTGATTATTTTCCTGGCAGGCCCCTATGGTGTAAACATGGAAAGCAGCATTTGTTGCAAGGACTTCGTTTCGTTTCCCCTGCCTTTGAAGGTTCTGACCCGTTTCTTCTTCACTTCCAACAACTGCCGGAAACATGGAGTGATGTGAGTACTTCTTCTCTGGGGATATAAAGGAGGCAGATGAGGGTCATGAGGAGCACATGTCAGAGGTGATCTTGGCCACAGGCTGTGGGACCCTTCTGTAGGTTGGCAAGTAGACAAGATATTTCTCTCTTGGATGGGCTTGGAATACCCCCTGAGAGAGTAGGGGTAGGAAGGCAGCCTAGCCTAGCCCTGGTTGTTCCCATTTTTGAGATGAAGAAACTGAGGGGTAGAGGGAGAATTGATTCACTGAAAGTGACACAACTGGTTTTCAGGAAGAGACTGTACCCAGGTCTCCCCACCACTCTCTATCCTGCTTTCCAATTCCCTTTCTTATTTATGTCATTTTCTCCATGGATGCCTGGAATGGCCAACCACAGGAATTATTCAGTTAGGCTAGCGCTTCATTGTCCTCATCCCCATATTCAAACCTGTTCTCAGGAAAAAATCAGATTTACACAGAGGTGTCGTGGAATGAAAAGAACTTAATTTGATAATGAAAACAATGGGATCTCCTCCCAAGGAAATTTGCAGGTTTAAAAAGGCAGAAATGTTTTGATACAAAGGAACAAAAACTTTAACGGAGAAGCAGCAAAATATAGTGGAGAGAGAGCCCTGGGTTTAGAGTTAGAGGACCTGGATTTGAATCCTGTCCTGACACTTACTATTTATGTGACCACGAGCAAGATTTCCTGGGCCTTGTTTCCAAATAGATGAAAAGCTAGGTTTGGATTAGGTATTCTTTGAGATCCCTTTCAGTTCTAGGATCTAGGATCTAAATCTAAATCTAAGATCCCATGCAAGGATGGAGGACTTTCCTGGGGCCTCTCAAATCATAGCTGGTAGAGGACTATTTAGTTCTGCACTCATTGACCTCTGAAGCCTGAAGCGCACAAGAGAGCCCAGCCCCAGCCTTGCCTGGCTTGAATTCTCTCTTTCCGGTGCCTCCCTGCCTCCGAGCCCATGGATGCTAACAGCACAAGTGATTCCTCGTCATTAATGAAGACTACTTCTTGGGCAGACTTGGCTCTGTTGGGACACAGGCTCTGGAGCTTTAGCAGTGAGGAAGAGGTGGCAAATCAATGCAGTTTTATAAGCATTTTGAAGCACTTTTTATGTGTGGGACATTAAGCTGGGTATATGGGGTGGGGGAGAAGGAGGGAGGAATATAAAGATGAAAAGCAGCCCAGTTCTTGCCCTAGGGAGCGTCTACATGGTCTTTCCTCACTGCATAGTGAGGGCACTCAGCACAGTGCCTGGCACATAATAAGCACTCAATAAATGTTTATTGACTGACAATTGATTGCAATGGGTGGGTTATGACAAGCACACAGATAAATAGGGTGTGACACATGCCTAACAATGGAAATACGTTTTGCATGACTGCACACGTATAACCTATGTCAAATTGCTTGCCTTCTCAATGAGACGGGAAAGGAAGGTACAGTGGGAATTTGAAACTCAAAAGAAAATTTTAAATAATATTTTATTTTTCCAATTACATGTAAAGATAGTTTTCAACATTCATTTTTGTAAGATTTTGAGTTCCAAATTTTTCTCCCTCCCTCCCCTCATCCCTCCTCAAGAAGTCAAGCAATCTGATATAGGTTATATACATGCAATCATGTCAAACATGTTGTGAAAGAAGAAACAGAACAAAAGGGAAAAACCATGAAAAAAAAACCCCAAAAAACAAACAAAAAAAAAAAAACATGGAAATAGTATATTTTGATCTGCATTCAGACTCCATAGTTCTTTCTCTGGAGGTGGACAGCATCTTCCATCATGGGTCTTTTGGAATTGTCTTGGATCATTGTATTGCTGAGAAGGGCTAAGTCTGTCATAGTTAATTATCGTACAATGTTGCTGTTACTGTGTACAATGTTGTCCTGGTTCTGCACACTTAACTCAGCATTGGTTCATGTAAGTCTTTCCAGGTTTTTCTAAAGTTTGCCTGCTCATCATTTCTTATAGCACAATAGTATTCCATTACATTCATATACCACAGCCTGTTCAGCCATTCCCCAATTGATGGGCAGCCCTTCAATTTCCAGTTGAACATTTTAAAGTAAAAATAAGTTGATGACTCTATGACCTGAGGAGATAAGAGGGTTTGGTTACTGAAGCAAGACAGGGTTGGTGACAAATTCCAGGAATCCCTGCCTCCCTCCATTCTGAAAGTGTGTATTGTCAGGCTTTGGAGTGATCTCCTCCAGAAAGCCCTCCCAGATTAGCCCTGACTGCTCTTGATGGCTCCTATATCTGATGTCCACTCCTCGGTCTTTGCTTCTGTGTCCTCCTACAGGTGGGACAGATCCTTTGAAGCTTCTCTCAGGCCTCTTATGTTTGTCATGCCAGCCTGTATTATATACTCCTTCAGGTCATGCCCTAAGGCTTCTGTTTTTGGAAAATCAGAATGTCAGAACTAGAAGGGGCCTTAGAACATGGAGCAGCATTACCAATAAGCTTGTGTCTATTTTAAAACAGATATGCACTTTCAGAATAAACTGATTCTGGGAGGGAGGCAGGGATTCCTGGAATTTCTTGCCAACTCTGTGTTGCCTCAGTGACCAAACCCTCTTATCTCCTCAGGTCATAGAGTCATCAACTTATTTTTAGAAGAAATCTTAGAATCAAGAACCTAAGATTGAGCAGAAATTTGTCTTGCTTGACTATGTGTATTTGTAATAAGGGTTTTGTTTTTTCTTGCTTCTCAGTGGAGGAGAAGAAGAGGATGAAAACCTGAAAAGAGAATAAAGTTCATAAGAGCTGAAAATTATTTGAGATGTGGAATGGTGCAATGGAGAGAGAGAGAGAGAGAGAGAGAGATGGTTGAATTTGAAGAAAGGAGAACTGGATTTGAATTTTGACTCTGCCATTTAGTAGCTATGTGACTTTGGGCACATAAGCTACTAATCCTCTCTGAGCCTTAGTTTCTTCATCTGTAAAGTGGGGATAGTAATACTTGTGCTACCTACCTCATAGAGTTGTTGTAAGGAAAATGCTTTGTACACCCCAAGGTGCTATAGACATGTTTGCACTTGAGCATGGTTTGTACTATTTGTATACAGTCATTTGCATGTCATTTCCCTCATTAGACCATGAGCTTCTTGAGATCAGGGAGCTATCTTTCACCTTTCTTGGTATCCCTAGATCTTAGGACATAGTGCCTGATGCATAGTAGGCACTTAATAAATGTTTGTTGACTGACTGACTCCTGCTCAGAGTACAGATGATGGAGCATAGAATGAAGACTGTTAGAATGAAAAAAGACTTTAGAACTTCAAATGTTAGAGCTGGAAGGGTCTTTAAAGGTCATCTAATCCAATCCCCTCATTTTTCAGATGGGGAGACTGAGGGTGAGAAAAGGGGAAGTGAGCTATAGATCTACTGTTTTTGTTTAGTTTTTCCTTTTTTTTTTTTGATAGTTGATTATTTTTATTTTTCAAATAATAAGTACTTTAAAAACAAACTCATCCCTCCCCCTGTCCTCTCCATTCCCCTTTGTATGCATTGCCCTTCTAAGTGATAGAAGGGTACTCTGCACACAACAGGGACTTAATAAATGCTGAACTCTGGACAAGCTGGGATCTCACTCACTGATGACGACATTTCTTTAACTCTTTTTTCTAGCCTGCTAACAATGAAAAATCGTCAGATCTGTGCAGACCCTCAGAAGGCCTGGGTGAAGCATGCCATCATGGCTCTCAAAAAGAAACACTGAGAAGAGGTCCAGCCTCGCTATGGAAGCACTGAATGTCTCTCTTTCCAGACGTTCCTAGATGCCTCCTCCTTGATCTCCATTCTTTATGGGCGATCGATATCAATAGTTACTGTGTGCAGTGTTGGGCCATGCCCAGAAGAAATAAGGCTAAGGTCTGCAGTACCCACCCAACCAGTCTGATTTCAATTTTAAAGTGTGCCAAATACATGACATTTCCCACTATTCTTTTTTTTTTAAACTCCACTACCTTTGTCCTCCCCTAACCTGTAGATACAGCATCCTTATGATCACTGTCCTCTCCCCTCCACGTGCCAATACACATCGTCTCCAGTCCTGCTTTCTCCTCTGATGCCCTATGGCAAGGCTTCTTAATTTTGTGTGTGTGTGATAGAATATTCTCGTGTAAGAATAATGGTTTTAAATGCATAGAATAAAATATATAGGATTACAAAGGAAACCAATTAGATAGAGAGCTAAAGAGAGTGTCAAGTGTCTAAGGCTGAATTTGAACTCATGTCGTCTTGACTCTAAGGCCAGAGCTCTATCCTAGCTGCCCTAGGAAACCAATTATATTGAAAAAATTATTTAAAAAAAAAATTTAATTCACAGACCTCAGGGTAAGAACGCTTGCCTTATAGTATAAAATGTTTCCTTCCTTCCTCTCCAAAAACATATCCTGACTTGACTAAGCCCTGGAACAGATGATTGAATAATTAATGCATGAGTGTGTATTACTTAATAATGGCTTTATATGTTTACAGGACTGCCACCTCACCCCTCCTCCCACCTCCAGCCAAGATTTGCATTTTAAAAGAAGACAAGATTAACCCAAAGAAGCAAATCTTTAATGGCCAATTTATTTTAAGCATTTTAAGAACCTGAATGGGAGAGATTTTCTTTTTCTAAGGGTGAGAGTGGGGTTTGACTGGGAACTTTTTGGTCACAGGGTCCAAATCCTAGTACCTTCTGAGAGGTTCCTAGGGATGCTATGACTGAAGAGAGAGCTCTCTATAAGGTCCCTCTAGGACAGATTAGGCCTTTCATGATGGCCAGAAAGGGAAATTAGATTAACTGCCCAATCCTTTGGAAGAGAGCCAGCACTGAGATCCTGACTGCAACCTGAAAATAATGAATAAGTGGCAACTAGGTGGTGCAGTGGATAGAGCACCAGTCCTGCAGTCAGGAGGACCTGAGTTCAAGTATGACCTCTGACACATAACACTCACTAGCTGTGTGACTCTGGGCAAGTCACTTAACCCCAATTGCCTCACCAAAAAAAAAAAATTAATAAATTACTAGGAAGGGAGAGGTCTCCTTTCATAGGTTTATACTTATGGGGTGAGGAACCTGTGGCCTCAATGCTACATGTGGCCCTCTCAGTCCTCAAGGTCAGCCTTTTGACTGAGTCCAAGTTTCACAGAACAAATCCTTTAATTAAAGGAATTTCTTCTGTGAAATTTGGATTTAGATATGAAAAGAATCTTAGAGATCAAAGCTAGGATTCAAATCCAGGCCCTCTGATTCCATGCTAGAGGCTAACAGGGCTAGATAGGATATCCATGCCACTCCTTCCAAGTGTATTTGGTTGTATCCTATAGGCCCCAGCCTACCTTCTTCCTGACCTTCTCTTCCATGGCTCCCTCAAATAGACTACTTTTAAGAAGCAATCTACCATATTGTCAAAAGTATGGGAGCTGGAGTCAGAAGACCCGAATTCGAACCTTGGCTCCAATGCTTACCAGCTATGTGACTCTGAGAAAATTAGATTGCCTCTCCAAATCTTAAGTTTCTTTAGCTATGAAAACGGAGATAATGAAGTTTACACTCCCATCTCCGTGCCTTTGCAATGCTTATTCCTCATCCTTGGAATGGTTTCCCCATTCCCCCCACATCTACCTTTTGAAATCCACCCCTTCTTTAAGACTTAGCTTTGCTGTCAATTCCTTCATAAGATCTTTGAGCTTCCCAGCAAAAAGATTCCTTTCTTGAATCTCTTGTGTCTCTCTTGACTGATCTAATGCATTTATTGTATTATAACTTGTACTAGAGTTGTCTGTATTTTTGTCTTATTCCTCACTTTCTTTCCCTCCCCCAACCCCACCTACTCCCCCACCAGATTGTAAACTCCTTGCAGAGATTGAAGTAAAAGGCTTATGAAAATAGCTATGGTCCTTGCTCGTATTTTGTGAGTTGTAGTCTAGGGAAAGGTGGGGTAAATTAGAATCACAGACCTTCATTTTACATATGAGGAAACTGAGGCGGTGAGTGGGGAAGTGACACCACACAAATAATGAAAGGCAGAATAGGAATTTGAACCCAAGTCCTCCAGACTCCCAATCCAACATTCTCACAACTCTCTTTTGATTTACAGATGAGAAAATTGAGACCCACAAAGGCTAAATCACTTCCCCAAGGCCATATAGGAAGTAAATGGCAGAGGTGGGATGTGAATTCTAAGCCATATAGTGAGGAGAATGCTGGACTTGGAGTCTGGAAGACCCAAATTCAAATCCTGCCTTTAATGCTTACTGGGTGATGACCCTGGGTAGGAAACTTTTTGTCTTAATTCAATTTTATTTTATTTTCAACTTCAAATTCTCCTTTTCTCACCTCCTTCACTCTCACTGAGAAAGTAAGATTAATAAAACCCATTACAAACATGTATTGTTCACATGTATATGTGTGTGTGTGTGTGTGTGTGTGTGTGTGTATGTACCCTTCCACCTGCACTCTGAGTCCATTACCTCTCTATCTGGAGGTGAGCAGCGTGTTTCATCATGAGTCCTCTGGAACTATGGTTGATCATTGCATCAACCAGAGTTCCTAAGTCTTTCAAATTGTTTGTCTTTATAATAGTAGTTATTGTATAAGTTATTTTCCTGGTTCTGCTCACTTCACTTTGCCTCAGTTCATATAAGTCTTCCCAGGTTTCTCTGAAATCATCCCTGAGCAAGACATTTAACTCCTCTGTGTCTCAGTTTTCTCATATGTAAAATGAAGCCATTGGACTTCTAAGGTCCTTTTCAGCTGTAAATCTATGATCCCCTGGTCCTTAACACCATGCTTTGACCCTAAGCTCAATGTTCTTTTTAAAGAGGAAATATTAAAAATTAGAGGAGAAATATAAAAATTCAAATCATAGTTTAAGAAATCAATCAATTTATAATTGGAATCAATTCTATTATATCTTACTTCAATATGAGCTCAAGAATGTGAGTATTAATATCAACTGTTGCAGATTAGAACCCACCCATGGCTTTTTATGTTGTGAAATTCTTGTTATTATATCTCCGAATGTACCAGCCAAGTGCTCCATAGCCTTCTTTGCCATGTAACTGAGAAGTTCACTCACACTGAGATGTTGAAGATTTGCCTCACCAGAATAAAGATGAGTTGAAACTGACCTTAAAATAAAAAATAGTAGATCTAGAAGGGAGCGTAGAACATAGAACATAGAATGCCAGAGCTAAATGGGAGCTTAGAATCCAGATTATAAATCCCCATGGGCAGGAATTTGTCCCTCTTCACTAAAGCTACAGCCCCTCACCTGGGCTTTTGACCCCACCAATTTTAGAAATCTTGACGTCCCAATTATTCTTTCTTTAGTGTCTTGCAGATCCTTCTCCCCTTCCCTGCCTTTAAAGTTCAGCTCAAATACCCTATCTTCCATGAAGCAGTCCAGAGAAGGAAGAATGCCTACTTTTAATGGATTGAGAAACTAGTTCCTCCCCTCTGTGAGTCCCATTCTATTTCTCCACCTCTCCATGACCCTCCCCCCCGGAAAGTCATGTACTTTTCTTGCCCTAACTTTAGAATGGTGTTGTGTTTGAAGTAGAGCAGCAATTTCTTTGCTGGCAAGAAAACAAGACAAAGGTCCACAGTTCCATTGATATGATTGGACCCGAGACCAATAAGGGTTTCATCGTGCCACAACTCAAGTCCTTCAGCACATAAGCTCCTTCCTGTAAGTGGCCAAGGGGCTCAGCAAATGCTCCATGGGATGTCTGCCTTTACACACAGAACATGGAATTTCAGAGCTGAAAGGGATCTTATAACATAGAATATCAGATTTAGAAGAGACGTTAGGCCAAAGGATATTGAGATGAAAGAGACCTTAGAATGTAGGACATAGAATCTCAGAGCTGGAATGACCTAGACATCATCCTAAGCCATTGCCCTTATTTTAACAAAGGAAAATGGGTCATCCAACTTTCTATTACTATTAGCTCTTTGCCCCTTTTCCCTCAAATCAGATCAAATCAGATATTCTTTGCTCTTAACGACATTTTATTTCTCTATTAAGGCTGATCTGGTTGTTCCCTGTTAACTGCTTTTACTTTTACTTTTACTTTTTACAGTTTAATAAGGATGATTGTGGAATGAAAGGTGTACAATCCCCTATACTTCCTCCGTCTTCCCCACCCCCAGTCTGAATCTAGCAATGCCCAGTGGAAGAAAAAAACGTGATTTCCACCTAAACCTCTCCCTTTGTTCTGTGTCAACAAGGGAGTGTCAAGTTTGGTGAGGTATTTCTTTCTGGCACCAGCAAGAGTCTTCTTGCTTCTTGGGCATTGAGAAATCAGGAGATGGGGACGTGGAAAAAGAAGACAGGAATCACCTTAGGAACAGCCCTTCAGTACCCTTTACCTCATCCTCTTCCCCTTTCCCAACCCCCTGGCTTCCACCCCTAGTCGTTGTTTCGTCTCTGGGGAGTCCTAATAGCTCTGAGCTTGGTGGGGATTGGGGTGGAGTGGGAACACTAAATCCGGAAGTACTAGGACCAGGGGGCCTCCCTTCAAGTTTGAGAAAGTAAGTTCAGGAGCACAAAGGGAACTAATTGATATCTGACTTAGAATCATAGAATCTTACATCTGGAAGACATCTCAAAGATCACTTGTCTTTTTTGTTATTCAGTCTTTTCAGTCATATCTAACTCTTCATGACTCCATTTGGGGTTTTCCTGGCAAAGATACTGAAGTAATTTGCCATTTCCTTCTCCAGCTCATTTTACAGATGAGGAAACTGAGGCAAACAGAGCTAAGTGACTTGCCCTGGGTCACACTGCTAGTGTCTAAGGCTGGATTTGAATTCAGGTCCTCCTCACTCCAAGGTCAGTGCTCTATCCACTGTGCTACCTAGCTGCCCTCATTTAGTCCATCCCTTTCCTTTATAGAGGGGCCTCTGTTTCCTCATTTGTAAAATAAAGGGGTTAGATGAGATCATCTCTAAGATCCGTTTCATCCCTAGCAATCTATAAACCTAAGGCTCACCCACGTAAAGGGAATTGTCTAAAGTCATGCAGTTAAAGTGGTTGAACTGAGACTAGAACCCAGAGCTCCTGTCTCATAAGATCCTTAGAGAGCATGTAGTCCAATCCCTCATTTTACAGATCCGGGCAAGTGACTTGTCCAAGTGGTGTCTCATAGATGGAAAACACCAGAGTTAGGATTCAAACCTATGTTGTTTGATCCCAAATCTTCTTTCCTTATAACACACCATTGACTCCCAATGTAGCTGTGTTCCCATCAAGGGGGTAGTGTGTGTCAACTTAAGGAAGTTAAGGTATCCTTATTCCCAAGAGGTGGACAGGTCTAAGGTATAAATACAGAGGCAATCAATACAGAATTTAAGCTTTATCCTCTAAACACAATTTCAGAATTGTAAACAAAAATATGGCTACCGTTATGAGGCAAAAATTGTAAGTACCACCTGTTCAGATATCAAATCCCAGGCTCTTGAAAGAGAGAGGAACCCTTGATGATCCACTAATCCAAAGTTCTTATTTTATACATAAGGGAACACAGGCCCAGTAATGATGTTCTATAACTAATTCTTATACTGTAGATTAAAAGTGTCAATTAAGAGTGAAAATTCCCTTATTTATCACCTTGATCTCAAAGAGCAAAAATGAATCCCTACCTGTGTTCCAGTCAGAAAAGATTGGGAGGCAGAATGGCAGAGGGGATGGGTCACTGGATTTGAAGTCAGAGGACCAGGATCCCAGCTCTCCCACTTATGTGGCTTTGCACAAGTCATTTTACCCTCTATGGACCTCATTTTCCTCATCTGTAAAATGAAGGCATTCCACATGATCCCTTGCAGAGTGAAGTCTATAACCCTGTGGTGCTGAAAGAAGCTAGGGTCCCAGAATCTCAGAGTTGGAAAGGACCTTGGGATTATTGAGTCCAGCCTGTGTCTGAGCAAGCATGCCTTCTATGTTTGTTTTTCAGTTGTGTCCGGCTCTTTGTGACTTTTTTTTTCTTGGCAAAGATACTGGAGTGGTTTGCCATTTCCTTCTCCAGCTTATCTTACAGAAGAGGAACTGAGGCAGCAAACAGGGTTAAATGACTTGCCCAAAGTCACGCAGCTAAGTGTCTGAGGCCAGATTTGAATTCGTGAGGGTGTCTTCCTGATTCCAAGCACAGTGCTTTATCCACTGTACTACCGCTGCCTGCCTTCTATGTAGGTGGTCTTTCAATTACTGTTAAAGGTTGACAGTCAGACAGTGGTTCACACTAGGGTTGTAAGGATTTACTCAGTTTCTTCTGACTTCACAATTTCTGTATGTGGTTCCTCCATTAATCCAATCTACCATGTTTACAACTTTGGGTTTTTATCTGTCTTCTCCGTCTTTCTTACGTCTCACAGTTAATCTGTGACCAAATCCTGTCAATTCTTCCCCTGCAACATCAGTTCTCTCTCTACTATTGTCACTGTTACCTCCAGGGAGAGGCCACACCCACATAGATAATAGTCATAATAGCCTTATACATCATGCATCCTTCTCTTATTAATCTGGTCTATCCTTAATACTGTTGCCTTTAGTCTAGACATGTTATTCCTCTAGTCAAGTCTTTAGTGGCTTTCTCTTATCTACTATTCTACTATTCCTTTATATACTAAAGGAATGCCAATTCCTTTGGCATTCATGACTCTAATCAGCTTCTTGAGAAATGTCTTGATGTTTCAGAGAGAGGAGAAAAAAGAAAGGTAAGGGCTAAGTGAAAGGCCACCTGCTGTCTCTCTGCTGAATGGAAGCCAGACCTGTAAGGATCTGAGAGGAGTTCAGGTCTCTAGTGTAGGGAGAAGGAAATACTTGGACTCTTCCCTTTACCACCTGCTATATGTCCCATAGGTCTTGAAAGTTTCTCCTGCTTAGTATGAATTGAAAAAAGGTAGTCACAAATTCTTTGTTATATGAGATGGTTCTTTGGAGATAGAGGGATACAAAGGGAAATTTAGGCATGTAAAAATCAAAGGTATCAACAAAAATTATTTTAAAAAAAGCAAAAAAGTGGCTATTGCCTGTAGAAAAAAAGGGGGAGGAAGGCAGTCTGCTATTGTTTCCTTTGGGATAATTTACCTCTTTGGTTAGGGACACACAGGTAGAAGAAATAAGCTGCACCCATGAAATCACAGCAAACAGCCCTTTTCATTTTTTCCTCCCCCTCAGAGGCACCGGCCTTAATTTAATTCACTTCAACAAGCATTTATAATACATCAGCATCTCAAGAGCCTGTGATAAATGGGGGGAGTGGTGTAGAAAGAGAGAGAGAATTTAGGTAAGACACAATCTTCCCTCCTATCGTCACTTCCTGAAACACACAATCTATTAGGAGGATCTGACACACATGTAAATAACAAGACAAAATAACATAGAAGGGCGTTTCTCAAGCATTTCTTAGATCCGTTTCAGTGATGTCTGTTGAGAGCACACTGACCCTTTAGCCTGTACTTTGGGGACCAAAGGAGACATGCAGAGAAGTAGCTACATTTGAAAGTCTGGGAGACCTGGCTTCTAATCCCACCCAGACATTTACAAACTGTGTGATCCTGGGCAAATTACTAAACCTCTCTCAGCCTCAGTTTTCTCATCTATAAAATGGAGATAAATAATACCTATAGCATTTACCTCATAGTGTTATGAGGACTAAATGAGACCATAAAATGTCAGAGCTGGATGGGATGCTATAGATCATCCAATCCACTTCCCTCCCTTTAACAAAGAAGGAAAATAGCTGTTAAACATCCTATTACTCTCAGCTTTCAGTCCCATAAACTACTTTGCAAATTCTGAAGAGGTAGATAAATATATCATCATCATCATTATTATTATTACCAATAGGATGAGACCTATTTACTCTCCTGCTTAGAATCGAGGCACCCATTATCCATAAATTGTTCTCATAGGCCAGGCCTGCAAAACCTGTAGTCCTCAGGCCACTTACAGCAGCGGGCACAACAACAGATTTCAGGCAGCCCCCCCAAAAGGTAGAGGATGTTTTCCTCTACATTTTTCTCGGGTGGCCCAAAATCCTTTGGCTGGTTGTGCAGGCATGTCATAGGCACTCATCCTTCCTTGTTCTGTACCTCACATGCAGTCTGACTGGGTTCAGTCCTGAGGAGCCTGGTCTCTGGTGAGGAGGGGCCCCCTTTCCTCACATTCTGTTTTATTAAGTTCCCCACTCTGGTCCCCAGAGGGAAAATACCTAAGGATTAGGTTATACTTGTGTCTAGGTCTCCCCAAATGGAGAAGTAAGAGAAGTACTCAATGTACCGTATGAATCAGGATATGGGACAGGTAATTTATTGCCCCCTGCACAAAGGAAAGCTTAGTGCAAAATAACCACAGTAGACATTGGTGTAATGATTAGAACAAAGTTCAATAATAACATAACTATTATTACGATCTGCTAGGAAGCTGATACTTAAACATTATAGTACATGAAGCAATTTGCTGAGCTGCTACTTAGGTATTTTACATTGTGCCTCCCTCACTATCCTGATAGCTCCCAGTGCAAATTTGCTGGATTAATCCCATAATCCATCTGGAACAGGAGCAAATCACACAACCACACTGCCTGAGACCACTACAACTATATGTTATCTAGGATGAGCTGAGTAAGGCAATTCCTTTTTGTTTGTTTGTTTTGTTTTTGCAAGGCAATTGGGGTTAAGTGACTTGCCCAGAGACATACAGCTAGTAAGTGTCATGTGTCTGAGGCCAGATTTGGACTCAGGTCCTTCTGACTTCAGGGTCAGTTGCTCTAACCACTAAGCCATCTAGCTGCCCCAGCAATTCCTTTATCCATTCCTGATTCTATCCCACTCTTCACAATGACCATTTCAACCGTGTTTCTCCTCAAACCTCCCACAGGACTGCTCCCCCAACCCACCTTCTCAGTGGAGTTCCTCTACTCATACTTTCTTGGAAAATGAGACCACTTGCTGAGAGTTTCATCTCATTCCTGGGTTGCAGAGCCTCCTAACCCTTATGTATCCTATCACCTAAATTGATCGGTATAGCTACCTTGATTACTTTTCTACTGCATCTTTTGATAAATGTTTGCTCTCTATCTGTGAGCATCTTTTGTGTAATAAGCATTTGGTGGGGAGACAAAGTTAAACCTGATGAGACTAAACTCTGACCACCCAGGTCTGGGATGGAACTACTTTCTGCCCCCCCACCCCCATCCCAATGACCAGGGAAAGTGGCTTTTATCCTGAACTCTGGAAAGGAATCAGACTCCTAGAGGTCACATATCTAAAGTGGAACAGGTAGATATAAACTTAAGTCCAACACCCTCTTGGCAATAGGAGAACTAGGGAACAATCACCCAGGCGTGGCTGTGCTCCTACTCCAATCTCCCTGAGACATGGGATAGGACATTCTAGATTTATCCAAAAACCCATTTTATGCATAGGTCATGCCAGCTAATTGCTCTTATGTGTGTAACCACTCTTTCAAAAGCCTCTCCTACAGAAAGAAGCCATAGAAACTGTCACTAAATATTTATGAGAAGAGAAAGTAGGAGTTATAGGTAGGACTGTCACTCTATGAGATGTTTCTCCCTATGGAGACAGGGAGAATGTGTTTAAATTTGACTGTGATCTATGAAAATTAGATTTAGAATTAGATAAATTAGATTTAGAATTAGATATTAGAATTAGATAAACTAAGGAGAAGATCGGCATGAGAGACGAAAGATCTCTAATAGGTGAGATGGTACAATAGGTAGGAATACCTGAATTAAAAAACTAGCTTCAGATACTTCCCAGTTGTGTGATCCTGGGTAAATTAATCTCTGACTACCTCGGTTTCCTCATCTTTAAAATGGGAATAACAATAGCATGTATCTCTCAGATTTGTTGTGAGAATAAAATGAGAGAATATCTGTAAAATACTATGCAAATTTTAAAGTGCTGTATAAATTCTAGTTATTATTATAGAAAGAAGATGAGAGAAACTTCTTTCTTGTTAGAACTGTCTCAACTGTTGTTTTATTGAAACATATGAACTAAACAGTACAGGACTATGTTTTCAGAAGTAAAGAAAAGTCATCAGACATTACACAGTGAGGGGTTGAGGTGACTGGCTCATTCTCACAGCTAAAATATTGTAAATAATTATCCATATATTTTTTATGTTATTGTTTTCATTGTCAAGTAATTGTATGTTCAGTAACTTTAATACATGTTTATTCCTAAGGGATTAAGAGATTTAATATACAGAATTATATGAGTAACTACTATTAAGATAGGCAGTTTCTCTAGTTTGTTAAATAAATAATAATTGATGGACTGAGATAGAGGTTCTGAGCTTAATTGATTAATTGAGAAATGTTAAAATGTTATTAATTAGTGATCAAATAAATAAACATGTCCCTCCGTTATCCTAGAGTCAGAATGATAAGATTAAATATAGAAATGAGCCAAGTAGCAGGCTGAGGAATAACCTTTAAGGGATGTTGGGGACCTGTGCAGCCCTATTACAAATGAAGGGTAGTCCTACTAACACTGTTACAAGTAAGGGGTTGTCCCACACAACCCTGCTACATAAGCACATACATATTTATGTATATGTTGTCTCCTAGCTGGAATATCAGCTCCCTAAAGGCAGAGCCTGCCTTAATTTTTGTGACTAGCAAACGTATGGCAGCAATTAATAAATGCTTATTGATTGATTTCTTTGTCTGTAAAATGATGATAGTATGGCTGAGGAGCTGAACTTGATAATCTTAAGGTCTCTTCCACATCTAAATCCTCATGTATCTTATTTCATCCTCACGACAACCTTATAAGACATGCACAGCAGTGATGTTTTTTAGCAGTGGGGTTCAGAACTGTGATTTCACAGGCTCCAGGAAATTTACCACCTATGCATATAGGCCACTCCTCCATGATTCACAGTTTTAGAGAATTTTCAAGATGCACTCGGAGTATATAGCCTGCTGACTGCTCCCCTGCAGTGGTGGGGAACCTTCGGCCTCCAGGTCACTAGTGGTCCTCTAGGTCCTCAAGTGCAGCCCTTTGACTGAATCCAAACTTCACAGAACAAATCCCCTTAATAAAAGGATTTTCTGTAAAACTTGGACTCAGTCAAAAGGCCGAACCCAAGGACCTAGAAGGCCACAGGTTCCTCACCCCTGATAGAGGCTAATAGTTACTCACCTATATGGAGTTAAATAATGTCCTCAGCAGAGAAATTCTGTCATTCTCCAGTCCCAAAGTACACCCCACCCCAACCCCTTTATACACATTCACCTTCTCAGCTTCCTCACCCCCCCGAAAACCGTCCCTTAGCCAAGGCAAGAGCTGTCACCAGTAGAGCACGTTTCTCCTTCCCCACGGTGGTTTCTGTCCTACAGTTTCTATCCTGCTGTCTGAGCTGGTGGGAAACCCCTTGGCGCCCTGCATCAAAGGTTGAGGTTGGCAGCCTTTGTGGGTAGCTCTAGCCTCAAGAAGATCTGTAATGAGGCTTCTCCTGGCAGATAGTCAGCCCAGCTGTGCGGCACACATGGACATTATTGAGGAACACCTGTTCTGAGGTCCCATAATGTGCTCTACCACAGGGATAGTTTTCTGCCCCCTGCCTTTCTTCTAGTTCTCAACCATAGTTCCAATACTTTGCCTAATTTTGACAACACTAGTTTACATACTGTGGTTTCCACTTTGCAGAGTGCTTTCACACTCATCATTTTAGGAGATTTTGTAACACCCCTGGGTGGTAACAGCCAGGGCAAAGATTATTCTCCCCTGTTGTGATAGTTCAGGCTGGTAGTTTAAGTTTGGAATTGGAATGAAATAAGACATTCAAAGACCATCTAACTGTTAACAAAAGGGAGTTTACCTAGCAATAGAATGAAAAGAATATTCAGCAAAGATACAACAAGGATTGAGTTGGGTTCAGCTTCTTCTTTTTTTTGTTGAGGTAATCAGGGTTAAGTGACTTGCCCAGGGTCACACAGCTAGTTAAGTGTCAAGTGTCTGAGGCCAGATTTGAACGCAGGTCCTCCTGACTCCAAAACTGGAGCTCTAGGCACCACCTAGCTGCCCCCTGGGTTCAGCTTCTTTGCCTTTATATTCACCATGGTGCCATGCTAGTTAGAATCTCATCATAGCCTGAGGCAGGAGCTTCAGGAAAGAGTCCTAGCTCAGAAGTCAGTGGGAAGGGAGGAGGGATGTGGAGCTTGAGTCTTAATATGCTAATCAGGCAACTTTAAGATATGGGGGAAAGATTCTCATAATGAAAGAAACGGACTGTTATGACTGCCAGGAAGGATGTTCCAGGGTAGGTGGGTCATGGGTCACTACACACTATTGTGGGAGAAATATCTCCTCTCTGAGTTCATGTGGTGGGTAATTGCTACCAAATATATATTTACCACAATGCAGAAATGATTGAGGTATTATTATTATGCTCAAACATAGGTTCAGGCCTTAGAGAAAACCTGAACTACTATGAGTATTCTGACAAAGCTTCTTTAGGCAAAATTATGTCAGAGTGACAAAGAAATAATTCTTTCACATGTTGCAATCTTGTACAGTCTTTTTAGGCATAAAAGTTAAGGAGAAGATAGATCCATAATCCTATACTTCCTTCAATATCAAAAAAGTTAAACTTAGTTAAATAGTCATAATCTTATACATCCCCTAAGGAAATAAACTTCATCAAACAAATTCTGTAGGTAAACTAATTCAGATTACAGATTAAATTGACATTTAGAAGTTTGACAGACTGATTGAGGAAGAGGAAACCAGGGAGTCAGGGTAGGTCAGCTAGATGGTGAAGTGGATAGAGCACTGGGCCAAGAGTCAGGAAGACTCATCTTTGTGAATTCAAATCTAGCCTTAGACACTTACTAGCTGTGTAACCCTGGGCAAGTCACTTAATCCTGTTTGCCTCAGTTTCCTCATTTGTAAAATGAGCTGGAGAAGGAAATGGCAAGCCACTCCAGTATCTTTGCCAAGAGAAGCCCAAATGGGGTCACAAAGAGTTGGATATGACTGAAAAAATAACTGAACAACAAAAGGAGTCAGCAACAGATGAGATTCTTCCTCTGGCTTCTTATCTAAGGAAAGTTTAAAGCTGTAAGTAAATTTTTTTCATCCCATGGGACAGGCTTTGGTCAGGTATGGTTAATATTAACCAAAAGTTGCAGGGGGAAAAAATGGAAATAAAAAATTCCCACAGTTATGCTCAAGCCATAAGGGATGGTTTGAGTATGATCAAAGTGAAGTCTGGTTCAGTGCAGAGGTGGGTGACCTCATTAGCCTAGTTAGAAACCTATGCACCAGGAATGTCTCTGTTGATTGGATAGGGGGCAAAGGGGAAGTTATAGAGGTATGGCTGAGTCCTAAGCAGGAAAGGGGTGATAAAGAAGAGGGGAAAGAAAAGGAATGGGAGGGAAAAGGAAACAGAGAGGGAAAGGAAGAGATGTGTGTGCTGGGAAGGAGTAGAGAGAGGGCAAAGACAATAATGGGCTTGGAGGCCCTTCTGTGAGACCGAGGCAGCAGGTGACCTTTAGCCCTCAGCAAAACTGGAAAGTTGAGGAAGTCTATCTTTAGCACTTTCCATGTTTCCTTTTTGAGGCCTTTCTTCCTTTCTTAATCCCAGACTTGAGGGCCTTGTCCTGAAATGTGTTTCTACACAGCACAATACGGTATAGTGGAAAGAACAGTGGTCAGGGAATGAGGACATCGAGCTCTCCTATTAACTAATAATAATAATAGTTAACATGTATATAGTACATACTACATGCCAGGCTCTGCGCTTGTTCACAATCACAAAGTTATTAAGTGTGTGAGGTCATATTAGAACTCAGGTTTTTCTGACTCCAGGCCCCTATCCACTGTCACCTGGCTTCCTAGAGGTATGATCTTGAATAAGTTAATTCCTTTCCCCAGGCCTCAGTTTCTTCATATGTAAAATCAAAAGGCTAGACTAGACTAGGTGAACTTTGAAGTCCTTCCCTCTTTACCATTCTACAATTCTAGCTCTGCCATCCTGTAGAGGTCCTTTCCAGCTCTGATATTTTTCCATGGTCTAAGGCTCCTTCTGGCTTTGACATTCTAAGCTCTAAGATCTCTTCCAGTTTTAACTCTCTTTGTTCGATAAATCGAATCCGAAACCACGGGGACGAAGTCCACCTGAGATTCCTGCACAATCGCAATGAATGGAACAGCCAGGAAGAGCCAAGGAACAGGAAAAGGAAAGAAATCATTCTGTTGGTGATAAAGGAAGGAGCACGTGGTTAGAATTCACTCCCTCAACTGCAGGGAATATTTAGAGGAGGAAAGCAGTGAGCTGGGAATGATCCCGGGTTTCACCTTCGTTTCCCTCCTCTGCTGTTGCGGGAGCTGAGCTGAAAGCTCTCTTCCCCGAGTGTTACTTGGCAACAACCTGATAAATCTGTGGCAAGAGGGGCGCTCTATTTTCCCTTCCTTTCTCCTCCCACCAAGCTGGGGGGTGAGAAGGGAGAGAGAGAGGGAGAGAAAGAGGGGGAAGAGAGACAGACTCCAGTGACAGCGATTACAAGAGTCGGAGGTAGCTGGGGAGCCCGGGAGTCGCGGGAGTCGCTGCGCCAGAGGCCCGGGGGCGGCACTTGGAAGCTGCGGGAGACCAGGAGAAGGCGGACGTCGTCGGAGTCTCGCTCCTTGCTCGCCTCCCGGTCAGCCTCTGCGCCCGCAGTGCTGGTACCATGGGGTCCTGGCTCCCCGCGAAGCTGCTCTGCCTGAGCGTGCTCGGACACCTGGTGTCTCTGCTGGCAGGTGAGTGGGGGAGCTCCCAGAAGATGGGAGCCGCCAGTCCCTTTCCTGGCCCTCCCTCCCTAGATGCGCTTCCCAGCTGGTCTATTTCTCACTAGAGGCCGGGGGAAGACCCGATCCTCGTCGGACCCAGGGACCTGGCCCTCTCCCGCAATGTCAATAACTTTGTTGGTCCAAGACCGTTTATTAATAAGGTGGGGATCGGGGTGGCAGTGGATAGCTCAGCGTCCATCACCCCCTCTACTGTCCTCGGAAATAGCCTCCTTTAGGACGGGAGGCATTTTACAGGGAAGCTGGTAGGTAGGGGAGCAAGGCAATGTGCTACTGCCCCAATTCCTAAAATATGTATTAGGTAACAACCAAGAGAGGCCTAGCTCTGCACCGAACGTAGGATTCATTAGGATGAGTCCTTGGCAAAAGTCACACTCACAGAATGGCAGAGCTGTCAGAGACCTTAGAGATCATCTGGGTCCAACCCCCTCATTTTACAGAGGAGGAAACTGAGGCCCTGAGGAAAGGGGAAGGGAGTAGCAGAGCTGACTGTAACTCAGGACTCCCAGTTCTCGAACCAGGAAGCTTTCCATCCCTACCACACTATCTCTCAAAGCTAAATGGCAGCGACTAAGGGTGGGGGGAGGGCAGATGAAAGGCAATGACGTGCTTATTGGATTAGAATGGTGGTCCACCCTAGTTGTCTGAATACTCTGGGGGCACCTCTGAAGAGGTGACTAACACCTGCAGGGGAGAAGGGGAATGCTTTCTGCATTCCAAGGTAACTTGGGGAGGAGGGGGGAGGGGCAACCCCTTGGTGAGGCTAACCTGAAGGGGGGGGGGAGTAGGATTTCTTGTAAAATAGCATAATTCACTGGGAAGTCCAGAGAGGTTAATTGGGTTACTGTATAACCACTCCTGCTTAATTTAAGCTTTCCTGAAATCTGTGCAAGGCTCTGAATAATTGTTTGGATTTGGTGCTTTGGAGCCAGACAGCTCCTGGTCTTTGATACAGTGGCCATCCCATTTTTAGGCCTTTTCATGAAGAAATAACCAGGGCCAGGAGTCTGCCAAATGGGGCAGGCCTACCCCAGCCTCTGACCTTTGAGGATGTGATTGCCTTCGTTCTTCATACCTGCTTGCCTCCCTAAGGGATCACTTTAGCAAATGGAGTTCCTCAGATTAGGAAGTTGTAGTCCTGGTATAGTAGATAGAGCCCTGGATTTGGAGACAAAGCACCTGGATTCAAGTACTAGCTCTGCTACTTACTGTCTTTGTGACCTTGGGCAAGTTACTTCTCCACTCAGGGCCTCAGTTTTTTCCACTCTTAAGGTCCCGTCCGGCTCTACATCTTATAAGTTATGATTAAAAGATATTGATTGCAGTGAACAAGAGACTCCCAAGAGACCAGGGTCACCACCCAATTCCAAGACTTTAGTCCTTGAAGCCAGTGTCTCCCCGAAGTAGGCAGAGGAGACTGGCCTCCTGAGGGATCCAGGCTTAAGGATGAAAGCTGCATCATATCCAACAGAACACAGCCTTCTCCAAAAACACAACATTCAGGTGTTTCCTTACGAGGAAGGGGCAGAGATGGGAGGAACTAGAAAGCTAGGGGGAATCATGGGTCTCCTCTACTCCAAGTCTGGGCTTGCTGTTTTGCCTTTTTTATTTTTATTCTTTTGAGATGGGAAGGAATTGCTGGTAATCTTAACTAAGAGGATTCATTTCCTAGAAAAGTCAAGAAGCTGGTTTTCCTTCCTGCTTGTAGAATGAGCGCTACTTTGGCCCTACTTTAAAAAAAAAAAAAGGATGGTATCAGAATCATTCAGACCACCCTGGGGCTTTTTTTTTTCTTTAACTTGCTGGGGGCGAGGAGGAAGGGGGCTGTGTATGAGGAAGTGCATAGAGATGGAAGAAACCCAGAAAACCCACACTGGGAGTCTGGACCAATCCTCCCCTATGGAGACATGGAGAAAATACAATGTGGAAAGGGAATGGGACTGGGAATCAGGAGACCTGGGTTCTAATCATAGATTCATAAATTCAAAGCTGGAAAGGACATTAGAGGTCATCTAGTTGTACCACCTCATTTTACAGCTGAGAAAACTAAGGCTCAGACAATTGACCCATGTTACATAGTTAATCAGTGTCAGAGGCAGGACTGGAAAGCATGGCCTTATTTGATCTGGGGCAAATCATTGGCTCTCTCTAGCCCTCAGCTTCCTTATCTCTAAAATGGGAATAAATTATCAGAGCCTATTTCACCAAATTGAGGTGAGGTGCTATGAAAAACTGTAAAGCTATTGAAATGGGAGGGATTTTTATTATTGTTGCAGACTAGGGCAAGAGGGTATCAACCTTACATGGCAAAAGGTATATGCTCTTCCTCCTAGGTTTCAAAGTAGGGAACCTGCCCTTTCAGCCATTTTCTGAAGAGGGCCTGAGTGCCTAGGAGCTCTTTCTAGTCCCCTGGTAAAGATGGGGATGTCCCCAGCCTTTCCTCCAAGCATCAGCTGGGATTGGTGAGGCTGCATTGAGACTCTCATCCTCGGGGTGCTCCTCATTGACCTCAGAAATCCCCAGGATGAAGCCAGTTCTTTATACTCCAACCTAGGTCCCACAACCCAGCTTGATAACTTGGACAGAGAATACCAGGGAGAGGTGATGTTTTCATGTGATGTAAAGGCAAGTGAGTAGGAGTCAGAATTAATGAACTCTGCTGCTAACAAAGTCAGTGACCTTGGAGTGAGTCATTTGACATCCCTGGACCTCAATTTTCTTCCTCTATAAAATGAGGACCAAGGATGAGGTGCTGGAAAGGATTATAGAGGTAATCTAATAGTCCCAACCCCCACCCCACCCCCAATTATACAGGAAATTAAAGACCAGAGAGGTTAATCACCCAAAGTCACAATCAAACCAGGATTTGAATCCAGGTACCCTAACTCAAAATCCTAGCACTTTTAACCCATGCTAGATGGTCCTTATGGTGTTTGTGGCATTTGCTCTGTGACTCTTTTCTCTGGGGCAGCTAAGGAAGCCCCATAGAGTTGGAGAGGCCTCTGAGAGAGCCCTGAAACCACAGACAACTAACAATGAGACAGATGATCAAGAGTGGAGGAGGGGGTTGGGGTTGGGAGTGGGGGTGTCTTTCACTCTGGGCCCTGGACCTGTCATATCTTGCTTATGCAAGTGAGAGTCTGGCAGTTTCCTGAAATGGTTGCTTTTCCTTCTCTATGGCAGAGCAAGAGGCTCAGCGGCATTATATAACAAACCTGCAGAAACAAGTCCAGAGCAGGGGTTCTTTTCCCTCCCCAAGCACTGACGCATTCACTCCCACTCACTCCCCTGGAAAGGAAGGGGAAAAAAGTCTTAGTTTCTTTCTCTCCCTTTTTTTGTAAGCTCTTCTTATCTGTTCCAAAAAAGGGGGCAAATCACAATGGAGGGATAGGTAGCACATCCTCCACAATGGAGGGATGTTGTAGAGGGTGGATGAGGGAGCGCAGTGCAGAGAACTGGGTGAACTGGAGGTGAGTGGCCTGAGTCTACCCTGGAGCCGGGGAACACGGACAACTAAAGTTGAGATGAAGCTTAGGGGAGTGATCTATTCCACGCTCCTCCATTTTACAGATGGGGAAAATGAGGCCTAGTGACATTAAGGGATGAATTAGTGGCAAATGTTTTCTCTTGCCATAGGAAGCTCATAGAACTAGTTACTGATCTTTGCAGCTTACCCTATGCCAGGTAGTGTCTGGCTTGGGCTCCTCAGTACTATTCTCACCTTCCCCTTCCCCCTTCCAGAGGAAAGAATAACTAGGGAGGGAAGGAGGAAGGAAGGAAGGGATGGAGGGAGGGAGGGAAGAAGAAGGGAGGGAAAGAAGAAAGAAAGGAGGGAAGAAGGGAGGGAAGGAAAGAAGAGAGAGAGGGAAGGGGCAGGAAAGAGAGGAAAAGCATATATTAGTGTCTACTATGTGCTAGGCTCTGTGCTAAGTGCTTTAAAAATTATCTCATTTGAGATACAACCTTAGGAGATATGTACTATCATTATCCCAATTTTAAAAATGAAGAAACTGAGGCAGACAGAGGTTAGTGATTTACCCAGAGTCACACAGCTAGTAAGTATCTGAGACTGGATTTGAACTCAGGACTTCCTGATTCAAGGTCCAGAGAGGTGGACAATCTTAGTGCCTTCAGATCCAACTCAGGGCTTCTAGAGGCCTTTAAGAAAAGGGTAGCTGTGTGACTCTGGGCAAGTCACTTAACCCCATTGCCTAGCAAAAAAAAAAAAAAAACAAAAACAATGAATGGAGTTGTGGAGAGATAGATTTTGTCTTCCTTCCCTATAATTAGAACTGTCCCAAAGTGAAATGGCCCGCCTCAGTAGGTAGTAAATTTCCTATCAGTGGAGGTATTTAAGCAGAGGCTAGATTCTCATTTAAGATTGTTTTAGAGGGGATTCCTACTTTGGTATTGGTTGTACTAAATGCTATATGGTGTCCCTATTAACTCTAGGATTCTATGATAGGTATAGTATCTTCAGACCAGACTGACATTCAAGGCCGTCCATAATATGGCTCAGTCCAACCTGCCCAGTCTTATCAACCATTCCTCTGTGTAAATTAGATAACTTAGCCATAATAGCTTACTTGATATTCCCAGGATTGGTTTATCACTTTCCTACTTAGGTACCTTTGCTCATGTTCCTCTCCTCCAAAAATGTGACTCCAAACCCTCTCATTGCTCCTGACCCATGTTTCAGATGACCCAGATCAAGTACCTTTGTACATTCCTTCCCCCGAAGCTATAAATGCTCTTATCCACCTCTAACCCATCCTTAGCGCTTTGTCCCTCTCCTTTGGCCCTCAACCACACCCTACTGACTCCTTGAGTACAGGGTCCCTGTCTTCTTTCTCTATGAAAGGTAGTGTGTGATATAGTGTTCAGAGGCCTGCACTCAGAGTCAGGAAAATAAGAGTTCAAATACTACCTTAGACATTTCTTTACTGGCTATGTGGTCCTAAACAAATTATTTAACATTTCTTAGCCTCATTTCATCTTTGTGACACTAGATGGTTTCTAAGGCCTCTTCCAGATCCATGATCAATGACCCTATGATCTTTGGATGCTCCTATTCCCTTGAGGAGGCCTTTAAGGACTAAACTAGTGGTAGAAAAGTTGGGCACTAGGATAAATGGATGGGGAGTTAAGGAAACATATTCATAAATAGGGATGGATTGTGGCATCCCCCTACTATTTAAAAAGCCACCTATTTATCTATATGTATACATGTGTGCACATACATGTGTATACGTGTGTATACATACATTATATACATATATCTCCAGTGATAGCTAGACCAATGGCCATAAGATTCGAGTCCCAACATCTGTTGGAAAAATCCTCTCTGCAAGGTTTTGGGCCACCACAAAATCCCACTTTGATCCCTTTCATGATGTAGAAGTGGCCCTTGGTTCTCCAAGGTTATTCAAGAGACGTGTTAAAGCAAAGCTCAAAATGATAGAAAAGCTAGAAATACTAAAAATGAGAATAATGGCATGAACTTCAAATAACTTCAACTTGGCCCATTTAAACAAGTTGTGGATGATAAAAAGATGGGAAATGGATAAAAAAAATTAGATATCAACAGATTATATCCATTTCCTGAAGAAGTTTAACTCACGGAGACTTCTGACCAAGACATGGACTGATAACTGAGGTATCTTCTCCAGCTCCCAAATATCTACTTCAGCAAAAACCTGAAATTCACATCAGATTGAACTATGAGTCAATGACAAACTATAGTAGTGCCTTCTGTCATCCCCGAACCATGCAAAAAGCCAGTCAGAAGTCCACAAGTGATGGAAAAGGGGGTCACCAGCAAAGCCACCACCAGCTCAGACTAATAAATTGGCAGTCTCCCTACAGGGAGACCAGAGACCTGTGTGGCCAGCAAGGCTCTGTGTCAAGAGGAAACAAGAGTGGGAACCTGGGAAGCTCCAGGGAGTGTCAGTGATAAGGACTGTGTAGCAATATGCAGACTGAGAAAGCCCAGGCTCCCAATGCCTCTGAGGTCCCTAGCACCCTGACCCGAGTTGCCATAGAAGGCCCTGAAGATCCAGAACTCTGAGGCTCAGAGATCTAGATCGGTCTAACCCTAGCAAATGAAAATTGGTGCAGAAACCCCAGTGACCCAGGGTGATACCAAGCAGGGCTGACCACACCACTTCTTCCCCTCATCTAAAAGTACAGCAGAGGGAGAAGTCTGGCCCAGGCACAGAGCCTTGGGTCAGAGGAGACACAAGTTTTTGAATGTGCTCTCTGCATAGATTTCTACCTTCCACCCCCCTTCTCTTGTTTGTTTGCTTTTTAAATTGGGGGAGGGACAACTCATGGGGTGACAGAGGGTTAATGATCATGACACCAAAAAAAGGCCATTGAAACATTTTTTTTAAATGTATAGAAGAGAATGGAAGTTCAGAAAGAAGCACAGAACTGCAGGTAGTTTTTTAAATGTAGAATTTTTTTTAAAGCAAATGATATGAAATGGAGATTCACAGTTTCATATACCTTTTTGTGCTCTGCTATGTATTTGAGAATACTTTTTTTGGAGGGGGTGTTTAAGTTCAGAATTTTTAAAAAAGCTTTTAAAAAAGGCTTAACTGAAATATATTAGTTGCCATAATGAGACCAGTAAAGTCTAGAAACTGCCTCAGCAAGTAAGCACCCTGATCTCTTTGCCAAGCAGAGAAATATGGCAGCCAAGGATAACAGTGGTTTGGAAAATCAATTTGTTTGTGAAATTTACAGAGGATGATAGTGGAAGATTCTGAGCAGAATTGTCTCATAAAATAGTGAGAAGCAATAAAGGGGAAAAGAACAAATTTAAAGAGCTTGGCAAGAGACTCAACCAAGCAAAATCTTCCTGGGGTATTTAAGGATTACATTGGAAGGACAGCAAACCAAAGAAAAAAATGAAAAAAAAATTGTAAAAGTTTTTTATAACTCTTATCACCATTAAGAACAAGTGGAGCCATCGTATTGGCCTCTCACATTAACCCTGGATGTGGGGGGGGGGGGGGGGGAAGGAGTGGAAATAGTAATAAAGATACCTAAGATGGGAAGAGCAGCTGGGTTAGCTCAAGTACACCAAAGGTCTGTGTTAGAGGTGTTAAGAGAGAGATTATCAAAGCATATGTGAGGGGGGAGGGTACCAAGAGTTGGAAAAAAAAAATCTATCATCTAATTATTTCCACCCTCACCCCCCCCAAAAGGCAATTGAGTAAATGTAAGCCCATATTACTACTCATTTCTGTAAGTTTATTTATTTTTCTTTTTTGCTATCAAGTTCAACATTTCAATATCAAAAGAGGGACAAAAAAGAATTGCATGCAATTCTACAAAATTTTAATGAAAATAATCCATACTCATAAAGAGAGCATCCTTGATGAAGGAGTCTTCCTTTTCCTCATTTAAAAATCAGCCCCTGTAGGTTATTCTGGCAGCCTTTGAAATGCAGGGCTCATAAAGAGATGAAATCTTGGGTGAAACTAACACAAATGGAAAACTCACATCTGTTCAAAAGGTAAAGAAATTTTAGTTTAGGTGAATTGATAGATTCTGGCACCTTCTGTTTTACTCAGATCTGGGTAAAAGTAGATTCCTGCTTTTGTCTAGATTACCCCATACAGGGTGATGTGGTTATAGATAAGCCTCTTTGACCAAGACTGAGTGATTTTTAAATGAGGAAAAGGAAGACCTTAGTCCTAATTCAATAATTGGCTATTAATGTAAGAGAGAAACAATCATTTTTCTCAGTACTGGAGCTGATAATCAGTTGGAGTCATTTGCAGATTTTCCAATCTGGGGTAAACAGACCTCAAGTACCTCTGAAGTATCATGAGTAGATCAGCTAAAAAAAGAAACAAAACTCTGGGGTCGGTAGAGTGAATTTGGTATCAGGGGCTATACTCATGGATATCCATCAGTCATTCTGGCCATCTGGGTCCTTTTGTTCTCCCTACCACTGGGGAGAGGTCCAGTCTAACTAGCCTACACCAGGCCAGGCATTCCCTTTATCAGGAGGGTCAAGGCAAAACGATGCAGACTGGTGCAGTGGAAATAAAAAATAGAACCTGGAATCAGGATAGAAATTAGGTTTGGATTCTCCCTCTAATATTTCCTGTGACCCAGGCTGAGTGATTTAACCTCTCTAACCCTTTGTCTCCTAATCTGTACAATGAGGATAATAATAGCTGACTCAAATGAAACAGTGGTTGTAAAATTGCTTTATGAACCATGAAGCACTATGTAAATGGCACTCTTATCATTAAGCATTTGAGTATCCCAGCCTCTCAATTTAATGCTGCAGAAAGTACACTCGGCTTGGTGACCTTTGTCCTAGTCTTATATACTTTGAAAGGAGTCTAGGGACAGGGAAATTCCTGTCCCCCTAGGAGCCTCAGCCCTTGCTTTGGAGTGCCCAGGAATACCTGGTCCAAGGTTCAGTAATCAGCTGTTCAGCCTACCTCCCCATTTTAACACATTATGTGTGTGTTTTGGAGGGGAGAGAGGGGATTGGGAGGGAGCTGTTGGCCCTAGACAGCACAGTACAAGGGACTTATGGCCACAGTTTAACTTTATAGAATGTTTGTCTCGGTCCTTCACCAGGAAGGAAGTGAACATGGCTATTCCTAGCTCAAGGAATCTGGAGCCCGGAGGGGGTCATTTCAGTGGTCTGGACAGGTTTGAGGTTTCCTTTGGAGGGACAGAAGCTGTCTCTCCTGCATCTTGTTCACAGTCAGGTACCCAGCAGAGGGCAGAAGCCTTGGGGACAACGTCTAAGTCACTCTGAAGCCCACTACAGTAGTCCAATGCCAGCAGGGGATGGGGATTAATGAGTCTTCAAAGTCCCATTTACTTTCACATATTGATTCCTAGGGAAGGAAGTGGGGGGAAGGGAGAAGTTTCCTCAGTGACTCAGACAGTGACTTCAGCCTCCAACATCATCCCAGTGACTGATGCAGTAACCCGACAGTACTCGATGAGGGAAGTAACAGTTTCCATGAACGAAGGCACTGTGTGCCATTCAGAGCGTTAAGCCACCGTAGGGAAATGTGGCATTGACCTGGGCATGTCATGATGAGATGTTCTGAATCTCCTCTCTCCTCTCTGCTAAGCTTTGATATGGAGGTGGTGGAGACTATGGTAGAAAAAAAGAGAGACGGGGACTAAAGTGTGTGTTTGTGCATTCTTGTGTATGTGCAAATGTGTGTATTTCTGTGGCTACTTGTCAGAGATAGTAGAGAGGGGATTCTTGTTCACTCGTGGGTTGGGCTAGACAACCTATAAGCTCCCTTCCAGCTCTGAGCCTATGTGTATGTTTTTGTACATGTGTCATGCCAGAATTCTGGCATGACATAGCATGGCATAGTGGATGGAGAGTCAGGAAATCCCGGGTTCAAATCCCACTTCTGACACATACTGGCTGTGTGACCCAGTATAAGCAAATCACTTAACCTCTCTGCTCTAGGCAACTCTCTGACACCATCAGATGCAGAGAAGGCGCTTCCTCATTCAGGACTTCCCTCTGCCAGTGCAATGACAGCTGAGCTCCTTCTCCCTATCCCTATCCCATATGGATTATGTATGTCATGTCATTGGGGGTGAGGGGGAATGGATGGTCAGGCTGGCTGAGCAAGTGAATGTTTGAGTTGCAGAAGTATGTGTCACAAGTTTGTCCCAGTAAATTCAACTAGAGAAAATGAGTAAGAAGACTTAAAAAGAAGGCAGCCTGATGCAGGTATTCAGAGAAGCAGAGATCATTTGGGCTGGGGTAGACTGGAAAGCATTTATGGTAAAGATGGTATGTGACCTAGGCCTGGAAGGATGGATAGGATTTGAATAAGTGGTATCAGAAGTAAGCCAAGGACAGCAAGAAGCAGGGCCTAGAAATATGGATCACAGTAGCACTGGAAGTTTGGGACTCGGGCAGTGACCTGGGATGAAGGCCCATAACTGTACTAAATATTAAAACTAGGAGGCAGTCAGAAATCCAGGTAGCAAGGCCCAGCCAAGGAAAAACCAGGCAATCAATCAATCAATATATAAACACCTACTATATTTTATGCAGTGTGTTTAAAAACAGAAATTCAAAACCAAATATAAAACAATCCCTTCCCTCAAGGAACTCACATTCTCTCAGGACAACACATACATAAAAAAGTATATACAAAATAAATACAAGGTCATTTGAAGAGGGGAAGGACTAGGAGCTGGGGAGATAAGGAAGGGCCTTCTGCAGAAGCTAATGCTTAAGCTGAAGTCAGGATTTAGGGACTCAGGGCAATAACATTGGAAAAGAAAACAGAGTCATCTAGGTGGCACAGTGGATAGAGGACTGGGCCTGCTGGAGGCAGGAAGACCTGAATTCAAATCCTACTCCAGGCATTTACTACCTGTGTGATCCTGGATGAGTCACTTAACTTTTTTCTTCCTCAGTTTCCTCATCCATAAAATGGTGATAAAAACAGCACCTATCTCCCAGGGTTGTTGTGAGGATCAAATAAGATAATATGTTTAATCACTAATGTGAAAATATATTTAATAGGAATGTATATGTATAGCCTATATCAGATTGTGCACCGTCTAGGGGAGGGAGGTGGAGAGTGAGGGGGAGATAAATTTAAAATTCAAAAGCTTATGGAAGTGATTGTTGATAAATCAAAATAAATTAATTTTTAAAAAGATAAGATGTTTAAAGTGCTTAGTGCATTGTTTGGCACACAGTAAGTACTTTAAAATGCTTGTTTTAAAAATATTAAGGAATGAAACATCAGAATTTGTGCAGTGAATCTTATACACAGTAGGGCTCAGAGAATAAGAATGGAGTTCAAATGAATGGAGCTCCCTAGCTACCTTGCCAAAATCAGTTTGAGTCAGGTATAGGAACTGATCTCCCATGGGAGGCATAAGCAGGCAAGGGGGAGGTGAGTAAGCTAGTTTACCTGGCTGGAATAGAGAAAGAGGGGCAGAGATCAGGGAAATTCCAGGTAGGTGGAGAGGAGGAGGGTGGGGGTAAGGAGTGAGGTGAAGAAGGGTTGTCAGCAGAAGCTAGAAGCAGGGCAATAAAGTGGGAGAGAATTTTGAACATCTGGACAACTGTGATTAGTGACGCTGACAAGAAGGAGAAGGGGTGGGGAGATCGAAAGGCGGATCACAGGATCTAGAAACAGGACCTTAGACATCTAGTCCAATTGTATGAAGAAAGAGAAGCTTCTAGAAGTGAATGACTTGCGCAGTGTTACATAGGTGGTAAGTCGCTGAGCCCGGCTTTAAGCTGGGATGTCCGAACTGCTGTTCATCCTTTGTTCTTAAAGAGAACCAAGGGTGATGTCTTACTTTCACATGAATTGAATTTAACTGAGGCAGAGCTGCGCAAAGTCATCAGCGTCACTCTCTCCTCCAGAGTCATCAAAGTCCAGTGGCAAAACAAAGGTCAAGACGACTGGTGATGGCCCAGGAGGCAGTGGGTGCCTGTTGCCTTTCTAAATTAAGGTCTTTCCCAGGCCTCGGACAAACTGAGGCCTGGGAGTTCAAAAACTTAGGGCTAGGTAAGAGGTGAGATAAAGGATGCTCCGATTTACTATCCCAAAGATATCAATCTAGGAAGGGAAGACCCTCAGAGTTAGAGGCCAGAACAGAAAACAATTGCTATTTATTCTAAGCCATCAAAACCTAAACAAGGAGCTACAGAGGCTTGGATTGGGGCTATTATCGGCCATTCAATGAAAGCCAGAGTGATTTGGGTTTAATGGCATAGTCAAGTAGCTTCATTTGAAACACAATGGGCTTTTTTAAAAAGCCTGTCTTTTCAGAGCTGTATTTCAAGAAATCCAAAATGAAAACTTCCATAGGACAAAAAAGTAAGTAACTAGCAGAGGGGGAAGAACTCTGGGTCTGAAATCAGGGAAAGTGGGTTCGAATCCTGACCCTTCTATCTACCACATGTATAACTTTGGGCTGCAATCCTCTCTGGGCCTGCTTTCTTATCTAGTAAATAAAGAGGGCCAGGCTGACCTAGATGGTCTCTAAGGTGCCTTCCAAGCCTGGGACTCCAAGTCCAGTGCTGGAGGAGAGTTGGAGGAGGGGAGAGGAGATGTGAGCTTGAGGAACGTGTTGAAATTCTGAAGAAGAAAAACCAAATAGATGTATGAACCTTTCCTGATTCTGGTTACTTTCATTGCCCTAGGACAACATTTTGGCATGAGTAAGTGTACCCACGAGTGCCCCCCACTGAGCAGAAATATGCCCCAAATACGAAATCGTTTCTTAAAGAGCTACGCTTCAACGTCGCCGTCCTGCCGAATACAAGCAATCCTGTAAGTACCTCTCATAGCCCTGCCCAGCTCAGGCCCTCTGACCTTTCCCTTCCCTCCTAAAGGAGCACCTCTTACCAAGGTAAAAATGAAGCACCTGAATTGGGGGAGCTCCAAGAACCTCCTAAGCACCAGCTGATTAACCTATGGGGGTGTCCCTAGTACATCCTTTTTTCCCAGCATGCTTTTCTGTCAGAACCTTGTGATGATGCCACATTCTCAGACTTCTAACAACTAACTTCCAAGGCATCATCATTGTGGGTGAAGCTAGAAGTCATCCTCCTGTGGTTAAAAAAAAAAAAAAAAAAGTATTGGATATGGAATCAGAGGACCTAGGTTCAAATTCTGACTTTGCTGCTTACCATCTATGTGAGCTTGGGCAAATCACTTGTCCTTTATGAACTCATCTTAAAATGGAAGAACTGGTCTAGATAACTTTGATCAGTTTCTGCACGGAGCCATAGGCTGCATGTCTCTAGAGCATGTGCGGGTTAGGGAGAGGATTTGGCCGAAGTCAGAAGGGGCCAAAGTAGTCTCCGGCTACTTACTGTTCTTGGTGTTGGTATCAGCCACATCCAGCCAGATGCAAGCTCTCCTAAGTTTCAACTTTGCTCCAGGATTAACAGAGCAGGGCTAAGTCTTGCGGATCCAAAACCATTTGTTTAGCCCTATGTAAGACTCCTGGGAGCTAGCAGTCAAGTGGTACAGTCCTCATTCACCAAGAAACTGGACCTTCTATCCCATCTACTCCCTACTGTGTTTCTTTTTAAAAAACATTTCATTTTTCAATTAGCAAGCATTTATTTTGTCTCCTTCCTACTCCCACTCCTCCCAATTTTAAAAAAGAAAAGTCTTGTAACAAATAGACATAATCGAACAAAACAAATTCCCACATTGGCCATGTCGTATATATACATCCATACACACACACACACACACACACACA